>NW_021605144.1:1048092-1073224 GCF_004785775.1 Grammomys surdaster | reverse complement strand
CTTGGTTTGCTCCCTACCTTCTCTGTGATGCTCTTGGTTTGCTCCTAGCCGTGATGTCTGCTGTACTTTGTAATCATCTTTATTTTCTAAGGCAATTCATCTTTTCGAAAATTTTTATAAATTTTATAAAAATTTATAAGGTTTTATAAATAACAAAATGAAATTTTATAAGTTCAGGACCCATTGAAATAATTGTAGACCTTTATAATTTCATTTATTAACACAAATTCTTGTACTCTTTCCTACAATGTGCAGTGACTTTGTCCATCCAAGATGGACAACCTGTCTCAACTGAGCAACACTTCCCACTTTCCTCCTCCATAACACGTTCACCGAATCCCCATTTTCTTTTTTCTTAATCATTTTTTTATTTTTGTTTTTTATGTTCATTGTGGTTTTGCCTGCATGCCTGTCTGTGTGAGGGTTGTCGGAGTTAAAGGCAGTTGTGAGCTGCCATGTGAATGCTGGGAATTGAACTTGGGTCCTTTTGTAGAGTCGCCAGTGTTCTTAACCACTGTGTCATCTCTCTGGCCCTACTAGTTTCCTAGTTTCTAGCAGGATTATAGTTTGCAGGAGGTGGTCTGATTATTTCATGAAAGCATACTTTCTATAGTGTTTAAAATACCTGGTGTAAAGCTGAATTGGCAATTGTCTCACTCCAGGCCTAACATTTTTAGAACAACTTTTTAAGAGAAAGAGTATGAAAAATAAAATATCATTCAATGAACTTTGCTTGCACACTGCTAAATGAACCTCAGCAGCAGAATATGCCATCAAAGAGCTGTGCTGATGACAACTAGGAGAGTCAGGGTCCCCTACCTTCTGGCCTCTCTGGCACACATACCAAGGACACAGACAAGCCTGTTTTGAGTATTCTGTGCCAAGGACAGCTTTTAAAATGAGGTATACTCATTTTCAATCATTTGGCCGTTTAACACATTTATTTAAGGGTCTAATATGCTACGTGTCGGCTACGTTTAATGATGGCTGTCAGCTAGGTCAGACGTAATATTTGTCTTTATAGAGCTTACATATTTACAAGTAAGATTCATTTTAAAAATATTTATTTTTTTCACCTTGTCATTTGTGTGTGTGTGTATGGTACATATGTATATAGTTGTGCATGTCCTTGTGTGTGTTTGTGTGTTTATGTGTGTGTGCATGAAGGCAATGTTAATTTTTTTTCCCCTCAATGATTTCACCTTATTTTCTTATGGAACATGGACCTCACCATTGGCTAGACTGGTTGACTAGAAAGCCAGAGGTGCTCCTGTTTTGTTTTGTTAAATTTCATTATTTTGTACTGTATTTACAAATTTACCCCTCCTTCTTATCCCTCTGACTTCTCCCACATTCCTGATTCCCTCTCCAATCTTAATTTCACTGCCTCTTTGCTTTACACACACACACACACACACACACACACACACACACACACACGGCACACACACACAGACACACAATATGGCACACACACACAGACGCATGCACACAAATATATGCACACACACTCACATGAATAAATAGATAAATACAACATGCTAAGTCCATTTACTGTTGCCCGTGTATACACGTTTTTAGGGCTGACCACTTGATATTGGATAACTAATTAGAGAGTATCTATTTATTTTTTATGTGGGTACTGGGAATCGAACTCAAGTCCTTGTCCTTACATGGCAAGTACTTTGTTGATGGGGACAATCTCTCTAGAATCTCTGGTCAAATTTCATAAAAGTTAGTTTTTCATTTCTTTGCTACCTCAATTACAAAACACTGTGTTGTATCCTAACTGCTGAGGTCTCAGCGCCTTTGACCAGCTCATTCAATGCATGTCAGATGCTATTCTGGACACTGAAGATTCCAAGATGATGTTAAAAGGCAAAAATATGTTTCTATAGAGTGTACCGCATTTGAATAAAGTGCTAATTCCTTGTATTTGCAAAACCCCATTTGATTTCATTGTGCTATCTAAACTCATATGTAGCAAAAAGAAAACAGAAAAAAAAGAACTGATCATTCTATAAAGATCTTAACTTAGCCTAATAGATGGCACAGTATAGGATAGTTAAGAATTACCTCATCTGAAATTCTCCAGGTAACTCAATTATTTGTATTTTAAATAAACATCAGTATATCTGACCCCAGATTTTCAAGGAGACCATAAAGCAGACTCAGCAGGTTTCTGTACCCAGGTGCAATTTTCTGCTCAATTTTCTTGCTTCATCTGCAGAAATCTTCAACTCGTAAGCAGCATGGGATGGTATGAAGTACATATGTTTACTTTTCTCAGGGGTGGAACAGCTTTGTGTCTCCCTTCTCTCACAAGGATGGGCATCAGCTCACTGTGAGGACCATGATGCTTTCTTTGGGTGCCTTTAGACATCAGAAAAGGAAATGGTGCTCCACTGAATTCACTCACCCACTGGATAGGGAGATATTTACTGAGCACCTTCTATGATCTGAGCCTCGCTTTTGTGTGTCTTGTAGCTTTGTTGATGAGTAAATACTGAACCAGTGAGTGTGTGTGAGAACTGTCCCAGGAGGAGGGAGGCTGGGCGAGCTGGGAGAACAAGGCCTTGTGAGGTTTGTCGAGCAGCACTGACCACATACCATAGCTTGCGAGCAGCACTGACCACATACCATAGCTTGCTTACTTTCTTGCTCACTCTCTCCATCCCCTTTCTTTTCCTTCTCCCTCTCTTCCTGTTTCCTTCCTTCCTTCCTTCCTTCCTTCCTTCCTTCCTTCCTTCCTTCCTTCCTTTCTTCCCTCCCTCCCTCCCTCATTTCACCAGAAAGCAATAAACCAGCCAGTGGAGTACAAATCACTTAGCCAGTACTAATGGGGATTTTATTCCATATGAGACCCCCATACATATCATGCCAGGATTAGTGTTAGCTCTCTGAAATGAAGTGGCAGTAAGAAGACCACACGGTGTGGACTGTACCCCGATGACTATATCAGCCAGCTCTAATTATCATGTTCATCTGGAAGCTGATTGGTTCCAGTAATAGAAATGGGTCACGGGAAGTACGGGTTATTGTCCCAGCATGTCATTATATGACCTTGGTTGGCCAAGCTCTAGGCCTTGGTTTCTTCATTTGTTGAATGTGGACAAGAATTTCCTGTCCCGATTATTTCACAGGGGCATTGGGAAGATGAAGCATGCAAGGATATATACCCACATGCTTAAAGATGAAATGCCAGAAGAATGGAAAACTGGCCTTGTGCTTTTTCACTTAACAAAGTGGTGGGTAGGTGGGGGTGGGGGGTTGGTAAGATGGCATTATGTGCAGAAGGCTTGGTGACTCAAAGACATGTCTTTTTTCTCCTTAGTAATATCGGGTCTGGGATTATTACTTCTTTCTTGGTGATTTTAGGCATTCCCTTCTCCTTCAGAAATGCCAAAGAAGCAAACAGTATTCTGCGGCTGTAATTTGTCACCCTTGCAGCCTGAGCAAGATGCACAGAGACAGTTCAGTAATTAAGCTTTTCAACGTGCATCATAAAGTTTCATTCTGGCAAAGGCTATATTTATCAGCTAACAAGTATTAAATCACCCCACTGCTCAAGCCGTTTCTCACTTGAATATGCTCCTTTCAAAACACAGCAGCTTTCCTTGGCTGGCTTGGCTAATAAAAGTCCTTACTTGGAAATACGGTGGTGATGTGTGGTCTTGTGAAGTAGAAATACACCCCAGCACTGTTCTAAGCCTGGCTGACTCCCATCTTCCGAGGGGGTGGGTGATGGTGGACATCTTTGCCCTGCATTCTTTTATAGCATCCTTCCAATAGCTTTAAGGACATGGATTTCCTTATCTATTTCTTTTCTAAAGGGAAAGAAGCAAGTGGAAATCCAATTGCAGCAGGGGTCTTCAGCATGATTGAAAGAGTGAGGTGACAATGATCTTGGTATTGAGGAGGGTGGAGTCTCTGCTCACATTGTAACGTCTTAACGAAATGTACAGAAGTCTTGGAATGCTTAGAATAAATAGCTATGAAATCTCTTAGGAATGTTTTGCAAGAATGATTCTATAACTAACCCATTTCTCTTTAAGCAAGTTTCCCCCTCCCTTTTAGGACATAAGTATTCCATTGTTCATAAAAGTTCAGGACATTTTCTGCCCAATGACTTCAGATGTATACCCATTTAAAACAAAGCAGTAAAGACAGTTGAATGAGTTTTAGGTACTTGAAGAGAAAATAAAGACAAATACTAATCAAACATGGACCAGAATCATGCAATAAATCCATTTTCATTATTTTATACCAGAAACTACATTTTATTTTCTTCCTTTCTATGCTTTCAAATGAAGTGACATTAGCTGTATGCAGGCATTTTAGTTTTTAGTTTGGCCCATTTATTGATAGAAGGCAAGCTATTCTCACATGCCCGAAGAACAGATCCTAATTTGTTGATAAGCCAGACAGCTCTGCCAGTGCTTGTGTAGGTATGCATGTGGCACACCTACATACAAGCAGATGAATGCAATTTAAACACTACCAAGGGACAAACTCTTTGTTTCCTAGTTTAGGGGCTGAGACAATGATTTCTTTGCTTTCAGAATGAAACAGGAGCTGAAGATGTAGCTCAGTAGGTACAGTGCTTGCTTAGCATACAAAAAGCCCTGGACTCAGAACCCAGCATCACATGAACAGGGTATGGTGGTTTGAAGGAGAATGGCTCCCATGTATTTGAGTGTTTGCTTCCCAGTTAGGGGAACTGTTTGGAAGGACTAGGCCTTATTAGAGGAGGTATGCCAACTCCAGGTGGGTTTGGAGGTTTCAAAAGCCCATGTCATTTCTAGTTAGCTCTTTCTGCCTCTTGGTTGCACTTCAAGATGTAAACTCTCAGATATCACCCCAGTGCCATGTCTGCCTGCCTGCTGCCAAGCTCCCTGCCATGATGGTCATAGACTCATCCTCTGAAATTGTAAGCCCCAATAAACTCTTTTTTTTTTCCTGCAAGTGGTTTTGTTTATGCTGTTTCAATACAGCAACAGGAAAATAACCAAGACAGTAGTATACACATCTGTAATCCCAGCATTTATGAGGCACATGTAGGAGGATCATAAACTCAAGGCCATCTTTTGTTAATAGTAAATTTGAGGCCAGCCTTAAATCCTTTAAAACATTATTTAAAAATTAAAATTTCATCATTTTAATCATTATCAAAAAATAAGATGATACCATTTCCCCCTTCCCCTGTCCTCCCTCCAACCCCTCCCTTATCCAATCTCTACTCGCAACTTCATGGTCTCTCTTTTTTCGATTATTATTGTTATGTGTATATACAGATACATAAATAAAATTTGCTGAGTTTATTTAGTATTGCTTTCTATATGTGATCTCAGAGCTGACCACTTGGTACTGATAATGAGATAGGAGGCTTCTCCTTGGGAAATATCAATTTTCCCTCTCGTGGCATTCCTTACTTGCCCATAGATCAGTGTTTAGGGGTGAGGCTCCATGGGATTTCCCCTTAACATGTCTATTGGTGCCCTTGTTCAGGTCTCCTTTAGAGAGCCACACTATTGAGATATCATGGGCATATCTTCCTGTTATTTCTAGGAGACACAATTTCACAGCAGATTTCTTGGTCCTTTGGCTCTTACAATCTTTCTGCTCCCTCTGCCAAGATGTTCCCTGAGCACAGTAGTTGTATTGTAGTTGTATCCACTGGGGCCAGGTACCTCCTGATCAGTTGTTCTTTGCATTACAGTCAGTTGTGGTTTTTAGTGATCTCCATCTGACAAAGAGAGACTTCTTTGATGAGGAATAAATATAGTTCAGATGAAGTTATGCTATTTAGGCAGACAATGCTACTACAAGAGGCAGAGACTAACAAAAATCCACCACCCATGGGAAAATCCCATTTGAATTGTTGGCCAGGGGAATCCAAGAGATAGCTTTAAAGAGTATATCCTATTGCTTTTACCCTATGCTGCCTCTGGGGACTTAAGGTAAGACTCTATTGTTGAAGACACTATGCACTTTGGAAGCAGAGAACAGAAGATAAGGACTGGGTCTGACCTGAAAGCCTCCTCTCTGAGACTAGTTTTCACAGTACTAGAAGGTGCTATGCATGATGGATAACAAGAGAGGGAAGCAATCAGTAGTCCTGTCTGTTTGTGATACCTATGAGCAAAACAATGATCAGCATTGCAAGATATCCCCAAAGCTGCAACAGTGGCACTTATATCTTGGTAGTAACCAACTGCTGTCTAATAGGACTCAAACTTTCTCAGCAAGATGAAAATCATGTCTAATAATAGAAATGTAGCCAACTCCCCAGGGCCCATAAGGTTTTAGAGAAGAACCTATTACTATCACTTTACCAAACAAGCATGATTTATAACGGTATTAGCAACATTTATCCTCACACCGCATAATCTTTTTTTAAAAAAGACAAAATAGCATTACTTTACTTTCCAAATTAATGATACACATCTTGCTTGGAAATCTGAGGTTCAGTTTCTCTCAAGCCAGCAATGATGGGACCAACTGCTAAAGTATATGGGTGACAAGCCAAGCTACTAAGTTGGCAAATATCGAGTGATTTGAAATGCATCTATTTTCTGTTTACGAGAATTTTTGTTGAACAACAGAAAATTCATTATCTATGACATAGTCCAAGTGCCACAATGGACAGCACCAGCCAGAGGGGACCTGGTGTTAAAGATTGATAGATTACCTCTCAGTTTCCATTTAACTTGTATCTCACATACGAAGACTGGAATTTGCCTTAAGGGTAAAAAGCATTATGTGACTTGGAAAATAAAGATGATTCATGTCAATTTCTGACAACCTACAGGGGTCCCTTTGTGGATCAAGCAGTTCTTCAAACTGTAGTCTATGTGACTTACTACCCAGAGCTTCAGAAAGTAAATGAGAAACAAAATTATTCCATGTTTTGGAGAAATCTTGCAGTTCAATAATACATGCAAGGCTATGAAAGGAGATTTGGTAGTGATTGTTATTTATTCAGAACTGAAGTTTTCAAAAGGATAACAAAGCTTTCCCATGAATGAGAACTTTGGTTTAGTACAATTCTGGGGCTAGTTTATTTGGGACTTCTAAGCACCATTTTGCTTCAATAAGGATTAATCATGAAAAGTCAGAAAAGTAAGGAAGAAGTACAGTCTAAGAAATTATCATTTTACTATGGGTAATAGCTATCAAAATTATAACATTGTTTTTATATCTCATATTAAAAATGACAGTAAGTGAAGACATTTTCCAAAGTAATTTCTCTTCACAGAAAGGAAAATAGAACAATTAATAACAGAGGATTGTGAAAACAAAAATCCTAAAGTAAATGTGGAAAACAAGAACACTAAATATAACGCTTTAAAACTTTCATGACACTCAGGGCAGAGGTGATGCAGCCATCGAAGTTGGAGTGAGTAAATCCATCCCCTCCACACACCAGGAAAGGCTTGAGATGAAGAGTCATCTGGCCAGGTGTGTTAGCAACTGAGTTTGTAACCTGAAAAAAGAAAAAATAAAGAAAGAAAAAGATTGGAGTTGACATTCAGCCATAGCTATGCCCACCAGGTTTTTGCTTTCTGGAGAAATTAAAATTTTATGTATGGAAAAACCCAGAATATCCCAAAAGCTCCCCCTTGTCAAAACATTTGCATATATTTCAATTATCAAATAACTAGAAATGCACTGAGTTTTTAGATTTGTAGATGGTATAGTTTGAATGCTTATATACCATCTCCAAATTCATATATGCTGGATAGTTTTATGTCAGCTTGACACAAGCTAAAGTCACCTGAGAGGAGAAAATCTCAATTAACAATAACCTGGGCTCATATGACAGAGACCTGGGATAAGGGAGGCACCCAAGAATCAACAGGGGTAACCTTAGCTGTGACTCATAGCATTGGGGATATGGAACATGAAGAGGCCACTTCCTGTAGCCTGGCAAGAACCCCAGTGGAGCTATATGGAAACTAATTCACCAATAAAACTTTTGACCAAAATTTATCCTGTTTACAAGAAATACAGGGATGGAGGATGGAGAATGGAAGATAGACCAAGGGAATGGTCAACCAATATCCTGTCCAACTTGAGACCCATCCCATGGGCAAGCACCAATCCCTGACACTATCAATGATTCTCTGTTATGCTTGCAGACAGGAGTCTAGCATGGCTTTCCTCTGAGGGTCTCCACCCTCAGAGGAAAAGACGCAGACAGATGTAGACACCCACAGCCAAACAGTGGATGGAGCTTGGAAGAATAGGGGAAAGGATTGTGGGCCCTGAAGGGCATAGGAACTCCACAAGAAGACCAACAGAGTCAACTAACCTGGATTCTTGGGGCTCTCACAGACAGAACCACCAACCAAAGAACATACATGGGCTGGACCTAGGCTTCCATACTCATATGTAGTAAATATGCAGCTTGACCTTCATGTGGTCCAGAATGACTGGAGAAGGAGCTATCCCAAAAGCTGTTACCTGTCTGTGGGATATGTTCTTCTAGCTGAGCTGCTTTGTCTGGCCTCAGTGGGAGAGGATGGGTCTAGCCCCGCAGATACTAAAGATGCCAGGGTGGGGGGATATCCGGAGCACCCCCATCTGTTCAGAGGAGAAGGGGATGGAGGATGGGGGAAGGATCATGGGAGGGCATGACTGGGAAGCAGGCAGTGAGATGGATGTAAAGTGAATAAATAACAGCAAACAAGCAAACAAACAAACAAAGGAATAACTTGAGGCCCACAAAGACTGAACAGCCAAACAGAGAGCATATATGGGATGGACCTAGGCCCTTAGCACATATATAAAAGTTGTGCATCTTGGTCTTCATGGGAGACTTCTAACAGCAGGAGTAAGGGCTATATCTGACTCTGTTGCCTCTCTTGCTTCGCCATAACAGGAGAAGATGCACCTAGCCCTACTAGAACATGGCATGCCAAGGTGGGTTGAAATCCATGGGAGGACTAACTTTTCTGAGGAAAAAGGAAGAACTGGAGGATGGGGAGAGGGGAGAGGGGAGGAAGGGACTGGGAGATGAGGAGGGAGGGGAAGATGAGATAGGGATATAAAGTAAATAAAAAAATACACCACCACCACCAAAAAGCCACATTATGTTTAAAAAAAAAAAAGAAGAGAGAAAAAAAGCTTTCATAAGACCAACCTTTAGGCAAGTCTGAAGGGCATTTTCTTATTTTGTGATGGATGGGGGAGAGCCAAGCCCATGGTGGGTTGTGAAATCGCTGGGCTGCTGTCCTGGGTTCTATAAGAAAGCAAGCTGAGCAAAGACATGGGGAACAGTAAGTCAGTAGACAGCACTCTTCCATGGTCTCTGCATCAGCTCCTGCCTCCAGGTTCCTGCCCTGCTTAAGTTTCTGTCCTGACTTCCTTCTATGATAAATGGTGATATGGAAGTGTAAGTCAAATAAACCTGTTCCTCCACAACTTGCTTTATGGTCACAGTGTTTCAAAGAGCAATAGTAACCCTAGTTAGACAACTCCTAGCCACAATGGTGATGGTATTTGAGGAAAGGACCTTTGGAATGTGAAAAGCTCTGCGTAAGATCAGTGCCCTTATATAGGCCCAGTCAAGCTTGTTGACAGCTTCTAATGTGGGAGCAGAAATCCACCAACTAGGAAGAAAGCAGGACCTCCCCAGACACTGAACCTGCCACAGCTTTGGCCTTGGCTATTCCACTCTCCAGGACTGTGAGAAACATGCTTATTTTGCACATATGCCCCGCTCACCTCCAGTCTGTCCACACTGTTAAGCATTCTAAACAGAACAAGACACTCCCACCCTTTCCCCTTCTTTTCTCATGTACTTTCTGAGCACTGTTCTCTGATGTCTTCTCTCTGCACTGGGGTGTTGAATTTTAAAACTTCACATCCTTGTCTTAGACCAGAGAGTGACCTCCTTCTGTTTACTGAACACCTCCTACATGTTGAAGGGTTGTTCAGCATTTGTAGGCTGCATTGCACAGGTAGAGTAATATAGTGCTACAAGTCCATGTAAGAGACTAAAGGAGTCTGATGAATGCATGGCTTTGGCAGTCAAGGTCATTCCAAGGGAAAGAACAGCATATGTATATGCTGTAGGTCAGTGTGTGTGTGTGTGTGTGTGTGTGCATAAAAGTTGGGGTGGAGTATTATAGAGGAAGGGACATGGCAGAGGGGACAGATAGAAGGGATACAGACTTTCAGATATTAAAAATATAGTAATTGTAATGTAAAAATACCCATTGAATAGGTAGAATTTACTACTTAAAGGGAGAAAAATAAGCTGAAGTTAGATATTTATTTTGTTTTTATAACGAAGTCTATAATATTTGAAATGATGGAGGTGGAGGGTATTTCCAGAAAAAAGTATCCACAGGATCAGCTGGATAATGCCATTAAGCCCTCACAGCCAAGAGAATAAGCAAGAGTTAAATTCAGTTATGCTGGACACTGAGATGATTGGCTACTGAGGCACACCAACCTCCATAGAATACCAGCATAGACACACTTACAACCATGGGAACTCCTTCAGCCTTCATGGCACAGGCTTTTCACATGAAGCATTGCATGGTGGCTCTCTCTATCCATTGGCTTCATGGAGGGTACTGCAGTAGATACTAGAGGGATTTTTGTTTCCTCTAACATCAGGAGAAGAATAAACACAGATAACTCACACTATTTGGACTATGGCGTGGAGATTTTAGATTCTAGAGCAAGGTAGTATGTACCCTTAGAATGTATTTTGGGTGTGTGCTTCTGTGTGTGTATGTAATGTGTTAATGTGTACACATGGGTATATACATGTGGAGGCAAGAGGTTAACAGCTTCTCAACTTCTGTCTTTTTAGATAGGGTCTTTCCCTGCTGAATCCTGCTTGGCCATTCAGAAGGGATGTGACAAAGTTCCCATTCGTGGAGCAGAGCCAGCAGGGTATGGGCCTCTAAGAGTGTTGATGGTTGTTAGGTGTAAGCCTTGTTTGTATATTTTACTTTATGTTCCTTGAGGGGAATGTCCTCTCTGCCAAGGTTAATGACTCCATGATAATCAGAGATAGCAGGAGTCCAGGAGGTGGCAGTGTGTCTAATGTCCTTAGCAAAATGGGCAAAATAGGTAAATGCTATGACCTTCAGGATAGCCATTAAGGCTGTAAGAAAGAACTCTGAAAACATAGGAGTTCAAGAATATATAATTTCTCAATTATGCAAAATATAAGGATGCAATATAAATTACATGACAGGCTTCATGGATCTAAAAGAACAGAGGCAGCTATAATATAAGCCAACTTGTCAGAAAGGTATTAAAGGAGGAGATAAAGAGATTTAGGAAGTGGTGATCTCAGAGCTGGATCCCACCCAGCTAGCTTACTGTCTATGATTTCAAAGGCAGGCAGATCTCTGAATTTATTGCTGTGTTAAAAAAAATGTACTTGCTGTTTTTTTTTTCTAAGAATCAAGGGGTCACAAAAATGCTATTTCATGAGATAAAGGGGAACCTGGGTAAACAATTTAATTTACATGTAAATAAAAAGACTGGGCTTTGGTCTGCAAGAGCTGAGATATCTAGAGAGCTGTCTTGAGTAGAACAAAAGGCTGTCAATGTGTACTCAAAGACTGAATTCAAGTCCTTCTTTTTGCCTGTCCCAAACACCCTTTCCTCAGAACCCCTTTCCCAGCTGAGGCTGGTCACTGGCATTTTCCTAAACTCACAAATTTGACTAGGCTGGGTGGCCCATGAACTCTGGGATTTCCTGTCTCTACCCATTCAACACAAACATTACAGGATGGTCTGCTCCTGGCTTCTTATATGTGTGCTGGTGATGTCAATTAGGGCCCTTATGCTTGTATAGCCAAAAGACTTACCAATTAAGCTATCTAATCATCCCTTGGAATCTATTACAATGGTGGTTCTCAACCTTCCTAATGCTGTGACCCTTTAATACAGTTCCTCCTGTTATAGTGACCTCTAACCATAGAATTATCTTCATTGGTGCCTCATCACTGTAGTTTTGTTACTATTATGAATAATAATATAAATATCTGAGATGTGGATGGTCTGAGGTGGCCCCTGTGAAGAGGTATTTCGACCTCCATAGTGGCTATGAACCACAAGTCATAGAAAAGCTTTGTGGAGAAATCCTTGTTTATGTGCTATGTTTTGTCTCTCCTGCCCCCTCAGTACTGGAGATTAAGTGCACAGGTTCCAGCATCCTGGGCAAATCTTCTATCACAAAGCTCTTCCTAGCCCTTCTATTTTGCTTTAACAAGAGATAAAGACCTTGAGACCCCCTTGTTACCCATACACAAACACAATGCTGACAGCCTCATATTCATACTTTTCTGGGGGCTACTTTATAGAAACATATATACACACAGAAGATAAACTTGACCCTTTGAGATAAAGTCCTTTGGGTAGCAAAGTAGCACATATTAGGGACAGAGAAACACAGACTTGGGTATTCAACTAGAGCTTTCAACGTCTGCATAGGTCGGATTTTAATAAATTGAATTATTTGATTTGTCAGTGAAACATTAGGAAAGAGAGGAAAATTTTAAGATCTTAGATATTCAGGTGGCAACACTTTCAGCATGTTTCAAGTCTGAAAGTAAGGGAATCATACTTTGCTCGGAAACAGGGTGTATGGTAAAGAGAACACTGGCAGGACCTAAGATTAGCCTGGGGTAAGCTCTCTATTATGATGTCTCTCCATTAGGGAAGGCTTGGAAGTTTTCATTTTACTCTGCAGGTGGATTTAAATCACTTAGAAAAAAATACCTTGCTGTTTTTGCTTTGAATTTATACATCTGATCCATCTACATTTATAGGAGTGTTACATTAGCCATCTCAAGCAGGTACAAGTTTCTTCTGGACAGCAGTGCCATACACGTGAAGCACAGAAACCTGAATTTCCACAGGGCTCTTTCAGCCCTGACATATATTTTAAATACAACTATTGAGATATGGTTCCTGGCTGTGGCTGGAAGCATAGCCAAAGGCTGTATTATTGTGAGAGATTGTGGTTTTCACAATGGCAATATCCTCTCTTGCAGGGCTTTCTGTTTCCTTCACATGGCTGAAGACTCTTGCCAACACACATCCATGCTTTCATATTTTCCTTGCTGGGTAATTGTGGAATGGTTGATTCCACCTTCAATGCAATGGGGCTGATTTCATCCAAGCTGCTGGCTGGCTAATCAGTGGCCCACTTTTTCAGCCATGTGATCTGGCATCAGGCATTTACTACTCAGTAAATTAAATTATACACCACTGATGGAGTATCAGCTCTCAACTGAGCAGAACATTTTCCCTAAAGCTCCCTTCTGCTTATCATTTGTAAGTCTAATAGGGCATAGGTTCATTATGGAGACAGCAACTGGAAGGGATTCGAACCAATACAAGTGGGGTTTTTAATGAGTGGCTATTCTTCATAGGCTCACATCAATGTGGATGTGGATCGGTGAATTATCCTCTACATAGGAATTTTCTGGATGCATACATTTTAACTATTTAAAATGTTTTGTTTTTAAAATTATACATAGTGTACTGGACTTTGTCAACCTGACACAAAGCTAGACATCCCTGGGAAGAAGCAATCTTAATTGAGAAAATGTCCCCATAAGATTAGCCTGTAGAGATGTCTGTGGGGTATTTTCTTACTGTGTGATTGATGTGGGAGGGCACAGCACATCTGGATGATACCATCGCTGGGCAGGTGACCTCGGATATATAATAAAGCAAGCTGAGCTGTCAAAAAGCAACAGTCCTCATATTTACATTATCATTCATAACAGTAGCAAAATTACAGTCATGAAGTAGCAATGAAAATAATTTTATGATGGGGGGGTTCACCACATGAAGACCTGAATTAAAGGGTTACAGCTTTAGCAAGGTTGAGGGGCATTTGTCTAGAGCATGGGAAAGATGGTTTTCTCATGAGAATGCATTATTGAGTTCTACTGGGGTTTTCCTTTGAGCCACTGATGTCTCCTCTGCAAGTTCAGATCATACATAATAGAAAAAGAGTGTAAATGGAGCTTCTTTTCAGTGAAACAAAAGTACCCAGGCAGCAGCCAGACTGCTTAAATAATTAAATAATTTGTGGTTCAGGGACTGCCCACTTTAATGAGAAAATAACCTACTTCACATGTATGAAAACTGTCTCCTTGCTCCTCGATGGTATCTTATAATGGGTGAGATAAGACAAATATTAAATAGATCAGAAGAGGAGATAAAGTGAAATGCATAAGAAGTAGCAAAAGCCCACGAATACAAAGATAATAAAGGAGAGGACGGACTGTTGAGGTAGGGCCTGTCCTGCACCTCACTGTCTGTACTTTAGTGTATTCAGCCATATCGGTCCAAGCTCTTCATTTTCTCAGCCTGTCTAAATGAACAGCATTATGTAGAACTGACAGGAATAGCTGCTGATCAGAAACTCAATTCCTTCACCTACAAAGGCAAATTCCCTGAATCCAGAACCAGATCTGGTTTTCTTCAAGATCATTCATCTTGAAAGACAAGTTTCTCCAACTGTCATGTATCAGGGGTAGGTGGCATGTACAGGAACTCCTGACAGACATCAGGAATCAACTGTGGCATTCTTTTCCACTGAGCTCAGAAGTGGCTGCTACACCTTGGCCTCAGTGCTCTGGGCAGCCACTACCAGCTGATTGGAGCTGGCAGTGGTTAGGAATCCTATATATCATGCATACCTCAAGAAGGCTAATGAGCAAACATGTAATCAGAATGCAAGAATGAATCATTTGTTTCCCACCCCCCTTCTTTCTTCTCACTAAAGTTAGGATAGCCTTGCACTTTTCCTTTCTCCAAATTAGAGAGCTTTTAATGTGTAGAAAAAAGATTGTAGCAGAGTCACTTTCTCATGTTAGAAGCTCAATTATAGTTCCCTCTAAAATCTTCTAAACTCCCCTACAGACTACTGCCCTCCCAGAGAATGTCATACCAGAGCTCTGACTGCACACAGAAATAAGGCTCTGTCTGCAGTGTAGTTCTGCAAAAGCACATATTACGAAGATTAGAAATTGTGGGCAAAATACAGTTGGAAAAGATGACTGCTAACCTATGGTGCTAACAGAACACTGAGTATCACTGGAAAGATGACTGCTGTGCCACTGTCCCAGCCTCTGCTTTTAGCTGCAGTGATTCGGTCTCTGCAGTTGAAGCCTTGGACTTTGTGTTGCAGGTCCTGGAAGGTAGCTGCTTCTAAAAGGGATGGTTTGGATATAAATTTAAAAAACATGATCAGGGATGCAGACTTTTCTCATCAGTCCACCATGTTGGTGCAAAGGAATTGTCTTTGTGGTTTCATAATCTGTGCTTGCACCTTTGTTGAAGAACCTATAATTGTGGAAATACCCACAGTTCTTGACCCCATTTAAAAAATTACTACTTGCACCAAAGGAAGGCATTTCTGTAGAATTTTCAGGTTTTTCCCTATAATATTTTATGTTTTTCAAAGCTTTATTATTTTCATTATGAAAAAGTATGTGTCAATTACTTCAAAACATAAGCAGCAAACATGAAATCTGTATGGTTCCATCAATATGTTCCTGACAGCACCCAGTAGTCCTCCTCACCCGCAAGGGATGTATTCCAAGATACCCGGTAGATATCCAGGATAACACTGGGTAAAGATGAGTTCCTCCTCCACCACTTATGGCTTTGCTTCCATAATTACTTTACCATGGGTAACTGAAGAGAAAAACCATTCCAGAAGCAAACAATTCACGCATCTAATGTGACACGCTACTCCGAGTAGCCCGACATGATCTCATGCACCCTCTCATCTGTCCAGAATGGGAGACACCTCTAAATCCAATGTATCCATGTTTACAAGGTTAATTTAATATGAATTAGCACTACCTGCCTCATGGCAGTTCTTCATGTAAATTTTATTAAAATACTTATTTTAAGTTGTCTTATTTTACTATTATTTATTGTTAATATTTTACTGTGTCTGTTATAAAAAAACTAACACTAGTACATGGTTACAGAAAGAAATCAGCATATACATAGGCAGAATTGTTATTTTCAATTTCAGGCATTCATTGGGGGTCTTGGTAAAAACCATTTATAGATAATGGAGGAAATATAGGATGAGCAAATTCATATAAAAACTGATCTTGTAAGAGACTGGATAATTTTTCCTTTCTTATATTACATTTATATTTAAATTTACCATTCTTATATCCCATCTCGGTGAATCACTTTGATTCCTTTGGGCATGCATGAGTCTTGACAGCACAGATGTCTATGCTCTCACTTGTATTTTAATAGTAATATGGTATCTTTTAAAAACAATCTTGATTCATTCTAGTGGACCTATTGATGGTGACTCTTACATTTTATCTGAATCCAGAGAGTCCTGTTGTTTCCTAGTTGCACATTCACTTGCCTGAGGTGACTGACTATTAATAGACTTGCCTTGCATTTCTCCTATCCCGTGTGTGGGAGGAATTAGCCACACTGGCAATAATGCAAAGCTGAAGGCTGGCTGGCTGGAATTGTTTCCACAGTTCCTTGCCTTCTCTAACATGTGGCCATGACAGCAGAGTGAGTGGCCAAAATGACCCATGTGTGAAAAGGCTTGCTTGCTCCTCAGCCTATGGTGGGGCAACTATTTCTAGAAGGGTCTGTAGGGGGAACTTAGCTCACTGGGCATGTTTGAACTTAGATCTTTCTTGTGTTGCTCAGTTGACATGAGGTAAACAGTTTGTCTTATATGGCTGTCTTAGGTTAAAGACCAAGTCTCTGTGATGAGACACGATGACCACTGCAATATTTTTATAAAGGAAATCATTTAACTGGGCTGGCTTACAGTTTCAGAGGTTTAGTCTGTTATCATCATGGTGGGGAGCATGGAAACATGCAGTTAGACAGACATGGTGCTGGAGGAGCTGAGAGTTCTACAAACTGATTCGAAGGTAGCTAAAGGAAACTGTGTTTCACACTGGGGGTAGCTTGAGCATATATATGACCTCAAAATTCACCTCCACAGTGATACACTTTCTCCAACAAGGCCGCACCTACTCCAACAAGGCCACACTTCCTAACAATGCCAACTCCTATGGCCAAGCATCCAAACACATGAGTTTACGGGGACCATTCCTATTTAAACTAAGACAATGGCCTTCCCACCATGAAGTACACTTTTTTCCAGATGACCACAGCTGAGGTTTCTTAAATCATGAGACAACATAAGTATTTCCCTTACAAAGCTTATTTTCTTAGGTATTTTGCTACAGAACCACACAACTAACTAACAGTATAAGTAAACATGTCTGTTGGAATGTAAACACATTCACCTTAATTTCAAAATCTGGAGAACTTAATTGTTTACACTATTATTACCACACTGTAGGCACACTTCAGTGAAGTCAAAGATTTTATGTAGTGTTGTTGAGAGTCCACACAAAATAAAAGCTTCTTGGAAAGTTTTAGGAGTCAGAGAGTAAAGAGATCACTTTTTCTGGGTGACTTAGCCAATCAATACCCGTACCTTCAAAAATTCTTTCTTAAATTTTCTCTATATGCTTTTGTTTTTGTGTTACACCAGCAACAACATATACATGGAGCATAGATGGTATATCTTTATTTATCACTATATTTTAAGAATGGTGATAAAATTATCTACCAATCACACACTTAATAATATTGAAAAGTAATCCAGAACTGGAAATCATGACAAATTGGGACATTCATTATACATTTTTGTCCATTTAAAATCTATTTCTGTGAATGATTCAGCACATCTGACTACTGACTTTTAAGAATCCCAGTGCCATCTCCTCTCATGCTGTAGAATTTAATATTCATAAAGAGTTTTATCAACACACAGGCACCTACCTGTAGAGAATGTGAACTCTAATTGGGCCATCTGTGTTCTGTTCTTCACCTCATCTTTCCTGTGGTCGTCTCATCTCTCTAATGTTCTATTATATTTAATGGGGATTTCATAAGCCTATTTCTTTGTTATGCCGTGGAGAACATCTTACTTGTATTATGGATGCTTGGCTGCAAAGTCTAGTATGACAGAGAGCCGCTCTAAAATTACTGCTGGCTATGTGTCCTCAGTGTGGGAGAAAATGGTGCGGTTTGGTCAATTCTCAGTGTGGCTCTTCACTTCATTGGTATTTGACTATCCAATCTTAATAAACCATCGGGCAGATGCGGAATGAATGCACCACACATCAATGATATTATCCGTGTAGTAGTAGCTTCAGTTATTGCAAACTGCAAAGGACATACTTTGCTGACCTTGTGAGTTTGATTGCTGAGGTCTACAATGGATCTCTTTTAAAGTTCTGAAAGTATTGGAGCAGCCCATTTGGGTAAACTGTATTGAGAAGAAACATACAATAAAGAATGACATATGGCTTCCTCCTGCACTGTCTCAGAACAGACAGCACAATAGTCACAACACACTTCCCTTTAGAATTTTTAATTCAGTGGAAAATTGCTCAGCCTTTCAGTAGCTTTTAGTATATTAACTCATTAATTATTCAAATATTTGTCTTGTTTCTAGGTGCTGTTGGGCACTATGAAAGGTGGTAGGGTACAAAAACTGTTTCTCTAGGATGAGTTCATAGAATTTATTTTCATCTGAATATAAACTCTCTGAAGCAGTCTCCTAGCAAACCTGATTGCTTGAGCCTGTAGGATGCAGAGAGGCAAAAGCGTTTTCAAGTGGTGAATCCAGAGAGAAAATGAAGACTGTTCCCAACTCATCACCCTTCCCTTGTGGGTGATCAATGCCTAATTCTCCACCCAATCAACCCTTCTGCATCCCTTCTCCCATTCCCCATCTATTCTTCTTGATGACCCTGAAGTCTGGCCCTTGACATACGATTCTGGTTCCCATGCACGCTGAATGGACCCAGAAGCCTTTTGTCTGAGATGTGAGATTAAGGTAAAAAAGGATTTGGGGTTCTTGAGATGACCTTCTTTCTACTTTTGATAGCACAGACATAAAAGGATTGAGTTTATGCTCTAAAGAGAGACAATGACAATAATGGATTACAAAAAGCAGAGGTAGTTTTAAAGACAGCTTAATTGAGGATAAAATTAAATACGGTTAAAAAGACTCTTGTTATGCAGACTATCCTGTAACTTTAAAAATATCCAGCCACATAACCACTATTATGAATACTATGAAGAACATTTTAATCTTTACACTATACTCCCTCACACTCCTTTGTAGGTAATTCCGTCTCCATGGTCATTTGTCACTGCATACGTTCCTTTACTAGAGAGTCATATAAACAGACTTTGAACATGACTTTATCCATTTAGATTAATGTTTCTGTAATTCACTTCCATCATTAATATTTTTCTTTTTATAACTGAGTAAGTACTTTTCATTTATGTATGAACAATAAAATTTTACCTACTTTTAAGCAATGAATATTTGGGTTATTTCTAGCTTGGAGAAATTGTTACTACAGCTGAAATGCTAATTAGAAGATGGTTTTGGTCTGAGCATGTTCATTTCTGGATTCATTGGCATACATGGTAAGCACCTATTTAACTTTGCAAGAAGGTGCAACTTGTTTCTAAGGGAAGGTGTGACAGCTTGCCTTTACATGAGTGGCATGCCGGAAGAACTGAGTCCCTTCACATCTGTTTCAGAATTTGCCAGGTTCAGATGTTTTCATATGAGGTAACTTTTAGGTGAGTAATAGTCTCTTAATTAAGATTTTAAACTGCATGCCCCTAATAGCCAATGATGTTCAGCACTGTATACATGTGTGCACATGTATGTGCATGCATGTGTGTGTGCTAATTGCACATGTTCTCACTTTCTATTTACTCTTCCTTGTATGTGGTAAACAACATAAAACTCACTACTAGGTACTTCCATTGGAAAACACTAATCCATTTTATTTTTGTAGCATTTTATTAACATTTTAAAATTACATTTTTATTGTTTAAAACAATTTTTAATTTAAATATATTTCAATTATCTTCTCCCCGGCAAGTCCTTTCAGATCCTCTCTCCTCTTTATCCAGCCAACTTTAAGTTCTTTCTCAAAAAGGAAACAAAAATCAATTCAATAAAACCCTCCAAATCAAGGAAAAAGCAATAAAATAACACCCAAATAAACAAAGAAAGCAAAAAATCACCAAACTGTAACCAATAAAAACAGACCAAAAGTGTAGATTCCTTTGTATGTTCCTTTGTTTGTATGTCAGCTATTCCTGAGCATGAGGCCTACCCCAGAATGGACGATATTCCCAGTATTGTGTCTGGATCTGCCCATAGTAGAGATGTCACATAATCAGAATCATTGTATATATGACCTTTGCAATTGGCTTCTTCTGTTTAGCATGATGCTTTCAAGGCTCCTCTATGAGCTAGCATCTACCAGTAGTTCATCAGTTTTTACGTATGAACTCTATTCCAGTGTATGGATATACCACATTCCATCAGCTGTTGAACATTTGGGCTGTTTATTAAATTTGGCTATTTTGAATATTCTTGCCCAAAATATCAGAATATATTCAGTTGACACTTTTGAGAATGACATGATCATAATTTACTTCTATGTTTAAGTTTTTAAGGAGCCACCCAGTTGTTTTCTTAGGAAACTGAATCATTGCATGTTTCTTACAGAAGCACAAGCATTTTACTTCTCCATATCCTCACAAAGACTCATTGTTTCATATTAAAAAATTATAGCTATCTTCAATGAAAACCATGATTTTATATAATTAATGTATGCTAATTAATGTGACTTAACTGTCTCACTGTGGTCTTGCAGTGCACTTTCCTAGTGGATAATGATGTTGAGTACATTTTCATGTGTTCATCTGTATCTCTTGGGTATTGTGTCGATTCAGGTCTTTTGTTCATTTTTAATTGTCCTTTCCTATCCTCATTGAGTTGTAGGAGTGCGTTCTTTATATATTCTCATGCAGATTCTTATTAGGCATGTGACCCATCAATCTTTTCCCTCACTTTGTCTTTTTACTATCACAAATTGTTATTATTTTATTATATGTTGTGAGTGTTTTGCCTGCATGAACATCTGCACACTGAGTTCACACCTGGCACACGTGGAGGCCAGAAGAATGTCAGGTCCCTTAGAACTGGAGTTGTAGATGGTGATGAATCACCATGTGGGTGAAGGGAACTGAACTTGGATCCTGAAAGATCAGTTAGTGCTCTGGCCAGCCAGTGTTTTTATCTGCTATCTCTCTAGTCCCTTTTTACTCTCTTGATAATTCTAAAATAAATGAACATTTGATTTCTGAAATAGTTAAAATTATATTTTTCTTTTATTGCTTGTGTGTGTGTGTGTGTGTGTGTGATATCTACAAAACAACTGTCAAAAACAAGGTCATGAGAGTTTACCTCTATGCAATTTTCTAGGAATCTGAGGTTGTAGTTTGTGCATTCTATCCTGTAGAGATTTTAATATGCAGTATGAAGCAGAATCCAGCTTCACTCTCTTGTCTATGTAGGTGAAATTGTTCCAGTGCCTGGGCTGGTTAGACTCCTTTTTTTCTCCATTTAGTGGACATTGGAACCCTGTCGGAAATCAGCTGATCACACGTGGGTTTGCTTCAGGACTCTCACTCATGATGTGCCAATCACGCCCACCCTTATGCCAGTCCTACTTTGAATGGGTGGCTACAGCTTTGTAGTAGTTTTGAAACTAAGCTGTGAGTCTTCCAATTTAGTTCTTCTTTTAATAGATTGTTTTGGGTTATTTAGGGAACACTTGAAATTCTCTATGAAAAAAAATCTTGAATCAGTTTTGTATAGTATTTATTGTATTTTTAGATGTGTGTGTATGTGTGCGTATGACTCTGTGGGTACACACACATAAATATAGTGCTGGTGGAGTCCAGAGGCATTGGATCCCCTTTAGTTGGAATTACAGGTCGTTGTGAAGTATCAGACTGGGGTCCTCTGTAAAATCACCACCCACTCTTTACCTCTGAACCATCCTTCTGGCCTCTTGAATTGGGCTTTTCATTTTTGCACAGGCAACAGGGATCTGGATACAGACAGCAGTTGGTCTGAGCATCTCTTTGGGTCATACCACCTCTTACACATATCATCTTTCAGTTCATGGCACTTTTTGGTTCACTTAGGTCATTGTTCTTTTCTTTTAACAATATAGTTCTTATGTAAATTTCTGTTGACCCCCTGATTAAATGCAAATATCTTCTTTAGCGTCATGTTCTTCAAATCTTTTGCCCACTTTTAAGCAACTGAGCCATTTGTATTTTTTCAAATTGTTGATTTGTGAGACTTCCCTATACATTTTGGGACACTAAACATTGATCAAATATGTGCTTTCCTAACATTGTCTTTTACTTTGCAGTTGTCATTTTGGTCTCCTTATGGTGCCTTTCAAATACATTGTTTAATATTCAGTAGGTAAATTCAGTAGAAAAGATTCATTTTCTTTTTTAATAGTTTGTGTTTTTTCTATTTTATGTAAAAATGCTTGGAAACCCAAGGTCATACATATCTTCTCCTATGTTTTCTGTTAGAAAGTGTATAGCTTAAGATCTCTATGTTTAGGTCTCTGGTCCACTTTCAGCTCTTCCATGAGGAGACGTAACACGGGCTCTGAGTCTAAAGCGAAGTGCACCAATTTCTGGTTCACTGCTTACTAGTTACGTCATTAGAGGCATAGTCTGCATCGCAAACCAGAGCTTCCTCATTTAAAGCAGAGATAATATTTGCTTCCTGATATCAGGACTGATTCGAGCATCAGATGGGAAGAGTACAGGAGGAATGTCTAAAATCAGAGTATAAATGCTAACTTTGATTACTTCTAGCTGACACCAGGAAAGAATGTGATGACAATTTGTCACCACTGGGGAAAAACTAGAACTCAAAAGTAACCAGCAGTTAGAGGATAGAAACGGACTAGCTTTTAAGGAGGGATGTCTGAATTCCAAATATGCTTGCTAGAAACATACTTTCCCTGGAGTTCTGAAATCCCTAGCTCACGTACCTATACTAAGCCTCTTAGAGCCAGAAAGGAAGAGGTCAGTTATAAACAGATCTCTGACTTACACCAAGTAAGGGACTAAAAACTGTGGAAGGGAGGGAAAAAGGAATGGAGGGAAGAAGGAGAGAGGGAAGAAGGAGGGAGAAAAGAGAGAGAAGAAAGGAAAGAGAGAGAATAAGCATTAGACTATACTGATACAAAGAAGTCAGACAGCAGATGGTGGCAAGGAGAGGGTGGAGTAAGGAACGGGAGAGCTGCAATGGAGCCTCTGACTCTGGCAGTATGTCAGAGGGCATAGCAGTAGCCCTGTGTGAGGACAGGGATGGAACAACGCCTGTGCTGAACATCCACACAGCTCAGCATGGCAAACCAGAGTGCTGGATTCAGTGTTTCTCTGCAGTCTCTTCCCATATTCCAGCCACATCCTACTTTTCTGCAAAACAAAGCTACTAACTGTTCCTCAAGTGCACCTTTAACTCTGGAAAAGCTTGTGCAGTTGCGGGAACACTGCTACTATCATGGCCCTTTCTGAGCTCTACATTTTGTAATACTCTGTGAAAATTTGCTTTAAGAAGCTGTTTCTTATGGTTTCTTCCCTAAGTTGGCTCTGTACTTCCAAATAGCACTTTGCATGTCTTCTGTGTCATGCTGTACTTCACTGTGACTATATGCAGAGCAGTTGCTCTTTCTGATTGACTATATGGAAACTTGCTGAAGGATGGGAGATGCCTCAGAATTCTATACAGTGACTGATATACAGTTAGACCTCAACAAATCTGTGTGGAATGAAAACATGGATATATATTACCAATTTCCAATGCAGTATAAGTAGATGTTATTAGCTGAACTTGTTAGTTTTATAACACAATGCTGATATTTAGCATAAATAGATCACATAGACATAATTTTCAAGAAATACTGCTGGAATAGGACCTACTTCTAGTTTGTCCACACCCGTGTAATAGCACCCACTATCCAGTATTAATGCTAGGCTCAGATGAGTATGCATATATGTAATACATGACATTTTCTTTTCATTAGACATTTAAACATTTCCTATGAAGTATTACCATTTAAAATAATTTAGTAATTTTGAGTAAGTGTGAAAATGGCTAAACGGCAGGGTGAGTCCTAGCAGTGTCAGAGAAAGAAATGACTTCATTAAATGTACATGTGTTCTACCATTTAATAGTTCATATATTATGGAATTTTGTGAAAAGAGGAGATATTTAACTGTATAAGGTTAAATTAAACTGTGACTGCACATTCCTAAATCAGGGATGAGATTTCTCAGAATGATATTATAACATGCTTCGTCGAAGGAACTGAAGTAAGTGGCCAGTTTCATGGAAGATGATTCAGTGGAATGTTTATAAATGACATTTGCCAGCCTTCTTGTTGTTGCTAGATTGACTCATGCATAGTCCACTATGCAAAAAGTCTATGAACAGATGTTGTATAAGCAAGAGTGGTTTGTGGCCATAATTTTATGCCAGGCAATGTTGGTTCAGGGCACAGATGTGTTAAATTATCAAACACCAAAAAATGTACAGGCTAGTTTAGGAGAATGGCAAAAATCAGGGAAGTTTTCAAGCTTAAGAAAATGACAGGGTGATAAAGACAGTGGTCTATTGCTGTCACATGTCCTATTCTGATGCTGTTCAACAGTTCCTTATAGACTCTGGCCAAACATCAAAGCCTCTGGCACCACATCAGTTCGGAAACATCCCAGTTTGAGACTACTTATGTATATGAAATGAGAAGAGAGAAATTCTCAAAAGAGAAGAGAATTAGATAAATAAAAGGAAGAGTAGGGCATGCTGAGAGGTAGTGAAGAAGCTCTGGTACAGTGGCGACACTAACACAGCCCTCTGTGGTGCCTCCTCCTGTCCTCACCACTATGGTGAGTGGGAATAGAGAACTTGCTTTGTGCAGTGTCTGCCCTGCATGTTTCATGGTGTACTTGGTGCTCACTCTGTCATAACTCTATGGGGTAGGTTTCCCTATTGTTTTGCCCCTGTGAGGACTATGGTACAAAAAGTTGCAATCTCTTTGACCAATGTCACTCTGATGTCAGAGTTTCAAGACCTTAACTGTAACACATTATTACAAATATAGAAATCATAAAGCACAAGTGTAGACAATATAAGTGACAGGATAGT
>NW_021605144.1:1011607-1033092 GCF_004785775.1 Grammomys surdaster | reverse complement strand
GTGCACATTATTTTTATCAGCTCTTTTTAGGAAATGTGATGGTGTAGCCATTGATGGTGGTTGTCTTCCCAGGGTTGATATTGCTGGAAGTTAGGTTCCCTGTACAGCATAGCTGGGTGTTGAAGAGAAGGACCCTAGTGGGAGTTGGTTGGGTTGCTGGGGATAGCTGGAGCTATCAGACTCAGAGCTACTTCTTGTGAGTCAGTTGTCATAGCAGCTACTCCAACTCTGACACTGGCTTCGTGGCTCACCATGTAATCTCTCATGCTTGCTCTGCTCTAGATGCTGCCATGCACCATGAGGAGACTTAGCCAACAGGGTATTCCCAGGGGTCAGTGCCATGTTGTTTGGACTTTTAGCTATCAAATCTGTGAGCTAATGAAACTGATGACTCTAAACTGACACATCCTATCACCTTATGGTAGCTAATCCTTCAATGTCTTGATTTAGGATTACTGAAAAGATGAATCTTTGAGGATGCCCTGAAGTTTTTACTGGAGAGGTTTAATTGAGTAGAAGAGGAGGCACATCCTCAGTGTGGGAAGGACTCTCAGGGGCTGATGCTCTAGACTGTATAAAATGAGTGAAGAGAAATTGCTCTGAGAATCAGTGTCCATTTCTTTTTCTGCTTCCTGACTGCAGGATCAACAACTTGATTAGTTGCTTTAGGCCCCTATAGTCATAGCTGCTGTGTCATGACGAGCCATAATACCTTAAACCATGGGATTCTTGTTCTTTACTTAAACTGAATTTATTTTTTGTTATAGTAGTGAGGAAAATAAAATATCCCAAGTCTACAGTTTATACTAAGATTAATCTTTAATATTGTATATCTTAAGGATTAGGACAAATGTATAATATAATTTACTATTATTATATCATTATATAATATTATAGGCAAAATATTTTCAGTACCTTAAAAATCTTTCTGGCCAAGCCATTCTTCTATCCTTCCTGTCTAGTTTTCTAAAAGGCTACTAACCTGCCTTCTTATGTCTCTACAAGTTCATATCCCCACATTGCATTCGTGAGAGTTTCTACTGGCCCTCACTAGCATTCCATGTTATCTGGATTTTACATTTGCATATGCCAGTTGTGTGTCAACTTTTGGCATTAAGTAGATCATGCCTTGGAGTTGCCCAGCTTCGACCCCAGCCCCTCCGTCTGTCTCTAGTATTTAATGTGAAGATTCAGTTCAAGTGTCACAAAAGAAAAGAAAAGGAAGAAATGAAACTAATGGAGGGAAAGAAAGTTTTGATCCTGCAGGGTTTGGAACAGAGAATTCACACAACATAGCACTGTTTGGGACAGAATATTAGCTCTGTATTCTACTGAAACATTCATAATATAAAGGTGTGTAGAGCTCTGGCTTTTTGCTTTTCAGAGAAAGAGCAGAAAAGGAATAAGATGGTGTGTGGAGAACAGAAGGAAGACAAGGGAGGCGAGACAAAAGGAACCCGGGGTGGGACCTGGTCTAGACAGAGATTTGGCCCGTTTCCTCCTTAGGAGCACTATCTCTGCTTGGAATGGGAAGGTGGGGAAGCACAGAAAATATAGACCCTACTTCTCTTTCTTTTGTGTCTCTCAATTACATTATTTTTCTTATCAGTTTAGTGCTGAATTATATCCAACATTCACACAAATGTACATTGATTAATTGGGACAAGGCTGTGATGACAAGGCAGAGGGCACATCCTTCACCAAATTCCAAAGGTTAAGACTGAAAAGTGTTGAGGAGATTAGCTGAAAGTAAGTACCTTATCTCAAACCACTTGACCTTTCATTGGTCAGTCCCTTTTCTAATGTGTATCAAGGGGTGAAATGCTCATTACAAATGACAGTGTTGCTCTTTGTAGACTGGTGTTCAAGATGCTAGAGAAGTATGTCAACAGTGGGAAATGCATGCTTTGAAGCTTGGACAACAACTTGCCTCCTTTCAGGGTCTGCAGTCAGTGTAGCATTTATGTCTACAGAGCTATAAATGTGGTGGAATGATTTCAACATCCAAATTGCAATAAAAACCATTGTTAGAGATTGGATATACATTGTATTCAAAATAACCTTTTGATGAAACTTTGTGATACTGCTTCATCAATATTTGAATAGGTCATTTCATGATTAGGACAAAGCAATTTTTAGACTATATAAAATTGTAAGACTTATATGATGAGTAGCTTTAAATTTATAAATGAGTAGGTTTAAAAATTATTTTTTAGTCTATTAGTAACTTATTATGAGAAAAGCTCTCACACACATACATACAAATGTCACAATCTACTGTTTGTTTAAAGGAGTATTTACAATGACATATACAATACACCCAGCTTCAAATTATAACAAGATTCTTTTTCTGGCTTCTTTTGCAAATTCAACTTAAAATTGAGATAAATATCACTTAGAGTCATTAGCTGTTGAGATTTTTCAATGCTTTTAAAAGGAAAGAGCAAAGTCTTCTAAAATGACTATGACATGCTTAAGTAAATATTTCCTCCAGAGTTTCCCTGTATAATTTAACTTGAGAAGATATGGGTAAACACAGACCTGCTGCAATACTTTAGCGAGTAATTTACTATTTCCTCTGATTCGGAAAGCCCTTTAAAACATACAAAATCTGCTGCAATTTCCTATAACACCACTTTTTCTGAAGGCTTTACAGCTTGGATAACCAATAGTGCTCACAAATCTGTTAATCAGTGGGCTCAGAAAGGGGTGAAAACACACGTATCTGTGGCTTTCCATCTTCAGTCTATCCGACCTTTGCTTCACTGACCCCCAAATGACTTCACAACTGAGTTTACAGATCCAGAGCTGTTTCTGAGAACAGGATTCCAACTCTAGTAAAAGTGTGTGTGTTTAAGTCAAGATTTACTCTGTATTAAGAGCTTTAAGTCTAACCTAGAAAAATGATAAGCAGGGTTATCGTACCCTAGAAGGCAGCTCAGTTCAATATTCTAGATTTATTCATGAAAGACCTCTGCTGTCACCACTCAAACTGAATAAAATGAAAACTGTGGTAACTAGATACACACACAGTGTTAATGTGACCTACAGCAAAGCTCTGGGTAGTTAAAGTGGCTACCATATGGCCGCAGTGTCAATTTGGAAAATCCCCAGAGAAACAGCTGCATTTGGATGTATAACTTCTGTTGCCTGTATAAGAAACCCTAGAATTTCAGAGTGTGCTGGGATGAGGACAAAGCTGGTAAAAATGACATGCACATCTCATTGAGTGATATCGTGACAGTGACACCTATAGAAATTACATATGCATATGACAAACCCATATGAACTCCAAGGATCCCAGCATTCATTTCCTCTACTAGACAACTCAGAGGACTCCACTACATTTCCTGATTACCTGTGAATATGTCCACTTATGGCACTTGGTAGCAATTGGCTGAGGCAAACCCGGCAGAATGGTTTCCAGTTGCTGCATGATTAACTTCTGTACGTCCTCCTTACTGTGATCCATATGTTTAAGTCCAAATGGGACACTGGTTTGGACCACCAGAGATGGACCAAATTCCGATGACTCTGCAGTGTGAGAGGAACAGGAAGATAAATCCTAAAGTGGGGAAACCAAGAACACAGCCTAGAGTTGGAAACCAAAGTAGAAAGTGATCGTAACAGTCAGGCAGTAATGGAGGCAAAACAGAGTCCTGTGTCTGCAGCATAGTTTAGGCTGTTTCTGAACCAGCTTCAGCTCTCCTGGGGAGGAAGGAGGCTGACGCTGTACATTAGAACACATCAGTTCTTGATAAGGAACTAGAAGAGACAACAAGCACCCTTAACACCTATTAACCTGGGTCCAGCTAAATTTATTAGTGAGTTGTTTTCTCTTATTAGTAAATTGTAAACCTTTTATATATTATATTACAAATACTCTATTTTCTTAAGTTCTAAGAATGAAATAGATGTTCAGAAAGATATTTATGTTAGGAAGATTGCCAAACATTTTACTAAATTTTTAACAATTCTACATTATATTTAACACCTTGAAAAATAAATTATCTCTTTGAAATCAGAGTATCCCTCCTAATATTATTCCTTGTATCCTTTGTGTGCATGTGAGACAAGGTCCTGTTATGTAGCCCAAGCTGGCTTTAAACTTGAGATCAGTACCACTGTTCTTCTTCATCTATCAGTAAAAACATAGGCAGGAGTCTGTTCCATCTATAACTCCCCATTTTTATTTGTCATTCAATTTACTTTGCTGACTTTTATGATTATCAAAACTGAGTGCTTGGCTGACTCTTTCATTACTTAGGAGAACACAAGGTAGCCCATAGAGCATGAGATTAAAGGCATTTAGGCATCTACGGCATTGGAAAATAAAATCTGTGAAAGAATATTAACTTGAGTTTGTTTAAATAATATTGAGGAGAAAGCTGGGAAGGATATATTAATGTATGTAGTAAGGCACTGATGGGTTGGCAACTTGATTCTAAAATGTCTCTAATTTTGTATTATAAAATGCCATACTATTTGAGGTATATTGATTAAATTTTAGAACCAAAAATAAAATACTGAATGTCATAAGCTTGTAATAAGCTTGTACCCACCTAGGTTGATAACATAGCTCAAACAACATATCAAGTAGATGCTTTGTAAAAATAATACTCAGGAGAGAGAGAAGAAATCAGCTAACTCGGAGCAACATTCCCAGGTGTTGCTCAAATTATCCCCATGAGTTATTTTTAATAAAAGTATTTCCCTTCCCCATTTCACTCAGCCCACAGAGCCATGGCTTATGAATTTCAAAAATAAATACAAGGAAATAGGCTCAAAATGCTACAAGTCTTCGAAAACAGTCAGTGCTCCACATGACCTCATCTGTTGGGATATGAATGGGAACACTGCACTGGAAGTGCCACGGTGAATCATGGCTGTCCACTGCCCAGCTCACTGTAACTGTCCACCTTACTATGCAGCAGAGAAGATGTCCTTGGGAAGGCCCAGTCTTTCTCCTGTGCAAGCACACCTCACTGGCACTGCACAGAGGGAAAGAAAGGCTCATCAGTGCAAACATACACGTTATTTCAGAGAATGCTCCCACGGTGAGGAGTCCTTTGCATCATCCACCACAGCAGTGTGGTCCTTTAAAAGATGAAAGCTACCTGCTTACCTATAGTCAGTTTTCATTGCTTCCTGCTGCAGATGCAACATGGCCAGGGGCTTAAACTTCTGCTGCCAAAACACTTCAACCATGACGGACTGTACACCGAACTATGAGTAAAGATATCTCCTTCCTTCCTTATGTTCATTTGCTACTTTTATCAGAGCAACAGGAAACATACTTAAGACAGCAGGCACGATTTGCACGTCAGTTAACACATTTATTATGTATCAGTTAAAAAGTTCACGAAGTTTGTTCACACTGAAGGAGTGCAAAGCCATCTTCCATTTGTGAGGTGCCAAATCTTCTAGAGACAGAAAGCTACCTCATCAGTGAAGCAGGAAAACAGAGCTTGGCTTGCCATCACTGGCAGGCTTTAAAGGGACATAAAGGCTAGCTATGTTCTGAGCATCAACAGGTACGCATTTCCAGTCACCAAGACTAGTAATGGTGCATGACAAGTTTTCCCACTTACAATAGCTGTCTTCTCCTAGGAGAGCAATACAAAAGGAAATCTTAAGACTCAAACTGAAATGGTTCTTGTGTAATAATGGGAGAACAGAGAAAAACCTGATTACTTTTTATCCTTGGAATTGAACACATTTGAGAATTTATATTAACATTTAGACTAAAGAAGAAGTTTAAAAGAACATGACTTCAACTCCCAAACTAAAAGACACTTTTAAAAGCTAAAATGACACACACACACACACACACACACACACACACACACACACACACACACACAGAGAGAGAGAGAGAGAGAGAGAGAGAGAGAGAGAGAGAGAGATTAAATACAATTAAGATTTGGAAAACACAAATTTACAAAAAGCCACAAATATGTTACTAGGATTTTGGTCAAAACGGGAGACAAGAGATGGCGTTGGAGAAAAAAGACAAAATATCTTGTTTTCTTTCATATACACCTTGTAGGCATGGGTAGACACATATATATGTATGTTACTAGAAAGCATAAATGGGACCTTATTGGGGTAAGGCATGGATCTAGCAAGAATGGAGGAGAAAAACAGGGAAAGGCAATGTCAGGGCCAGCAAAAGCTATGCAGCGATATGTATATGTATATATGCCACTATCATGACGGAGCCTTTGCTTTGCATACTACCTCAAGAGCTAATAAAGAAAGCAAAGTTTGAACTAAACTGTGTTGAGAAAATGTGGTTTACATGATGCATCAAAATCTGTTAAATGGCTGCAGGTACAGTCTATTCTCTCAAATGTTTTTGAATCTAAGTTTTTAGAGGTTGAGTTAGCTTTTGTGTATATATTGTTTGTGCACATGTGCCCATACATGTACATGTGTTGCAGTCTTAGGTGTTGGTCTTCAGGTGTCGTCTATTCTTCTTTTCAGTTTGGTAGATCAAAGCTTTTCAATATCAATAGGTAATGCCAAGGATAATAGTAGGGAACTGAGAAAGGGAATAATTTTTGATAGAAAACATGGTTCTGCTTATAATTCTAACTGTTGAATTTTGCATAGAAGAAAAAGTTGTTTTGCAAAAGTGATAAAACCACATTTAGTTTTCCAGGAGTAGGCTAGCATGACAGAGGGTTGGATCAAGATGATCTTTGGGTTAAGTCTCTGAGTGCTTTTAATGGTACCTAAGAACATTTGTGTGTAAAAGTATTTCAGATTTCCTACTTTGAAAGATTTTAATTGAATGAAGATTAAGAGACTTGAGTTTCTGGATATTTATATAAACACAGGGGAAAAGACAGAGATCATTGCCAGCCAGGGAGGCAGCGAAAAAATTCTTTATATAATTTATGTCATGGGATTTCAAGGTTGCCATCTCAGCACAACTTAGCTATCCCAGGACAGCAGATTGCTGCCCTTGACACACAGTGGCACAATTCAAGTTGTAAATGCTCTGGAAAGGAAGCCTGGATCTGTTCAGCAAATTTCTATCAGAGTTGTAAGGATAGTAGCTACTGGCAGGTTGAAAGAAAATGATAGTCTTGCAGCCAGCTCACTGGAGTTTAGTGATCTAAGGCTATCTGTAAGCAGCTATTTCACCTTACAAGCAATATCCTTCCTCTTGATTTTTAGAAGCCCTGCCATCTATCAGATGATTGAAACTCCTATTGTTCTCATAAGCTCTGTATGTGCCAACTGCCTCCCACCTCTTATTGAAGAAAGGCTCTCTCATTGCCTTGGAACTTTGCCATATTGGGCTGGCTTGCTGGCCATAAGTTTACTGGGATTAAGTTTACTGGGATCTGGCTGTCTTCACCTCCCATCTTGTCAGTGGTGGGACTAAAGGTCCCAGCTTTTTAAGTGGGTCCTGGGCATCCCAAAGCCATCTCCTATGAATTATCATTTTACATTAGTACCTAATCATATAATTAATTTTAAGATTATCAACTAAATTCTGGCGACAGTTGACTGCTTGACCAATCAATGAGAGAAATGTCTGATGATACACTGGCAATTTCTCTTGTCATTTAAAATAATAATCTTTATTTTCTACTGATGTTGAATTACTACTTTCCTGATATTTGAACATTTTAATAACATATTTGAACCTTTTTATTATTATTATTATTGGATATTTTATTTACATTTCTGATGTTATCCCCTTACCCCATTTCCCCCCTCCCAGCCCAGGAACCACCTATCCCATCATCCCTCCTCCTGCTTCTATGAGGATATACCCCCACCTACCCCCCTACTCCCACCTCTCCACTCTCAAATTTCCCCCCACATGGCGTCCAGCCTTCATGGGACCAAGGATTTCCTCTCCCACCTATACCTGACAGGACCATCCTCCCTTGCATATACAGCTGGAGCCATGGGTCCCTCACTAAGTGCTTCCAGGCTTGTGGTTTAGACCCTGGGGGCTCTGGTTGGTTGGTATCGTTGCTCTCTTCATGGGGTCACAAATCCTTTCAGCTCCTTCAGTCTTCACTCCAACTCCTCCATTGGGAACTCCATGATCAGTTCAATGGTTAGCTGTGAGCATCTGCCTCTGAATATGTCAGACTCTTGCAGATTTTTAAGGAGACAGCTATGTCAGGCTCCTGTCAGCATGCACTTCCTGATATCCACATCAGTGTCTACCTTTGGTGACTGCACATGGAATGGAATGGTCTCCAGATGGCCCCTCCTTCAGTTTCTGTCCTACACTTTGTCTCCATATTTGCTCCCTTGAGTATTTTGTTATACCTTCTAAGAAGGACTGAAGCACCCACAGTTGGGCTTCCTTCTTCATGAGCTTCATGTGGTCTGTGAGTTGAATCTTGGATATTTCAAGCTTCTAGACTAAAATCCAATAATCAGTGAGTGAATACCATGTGTGTTCTTTTGTGATTGGGTTACCTCACTCAGGATGATATTTTCTAGTTCCATCCATTTACCTAAGAATTTCTCAAATTCATCGTTTTTAATAGCTGAGTAATACTCCATTGTGTAACTGTACCACATTTTTTGTATCCATTCCTCTGTTGAAGGACATCTGGGTTCTTTTCAGCTTCTGGCTATTATAAATAAGGCTGCTATGAACATAGTGGAGCATATGTCCTTGTTATATGTTAGAGCATCTTCTGGGTATATGCCCAGGAATGATATAGCTGGGTCCTCAGGTAATGATATGTTCAATTTTCTGAGGAACTGCCAGAATGATTTAAAGAGTGGTTACACCATCTTGCAATCCCACCAACAATGGAGGAGTGCTCCTCTTTCTCCACATCCTCGCCAGCATCTACTATCACTTGAGTTTTTGATCTTAGCCATTCTTACTGGTGTGAGGTCGAATCTCAGTGTTGTTTTCATTTGCATTTCCCTGATGGCTAAGGATGCTGAACATTTATTTAGGTGCTTCTCAGCCATTCCTGTTTCCTCACCCAGAACTTCTAACAGAGAACTCCTAAACCTGATAAACAACTTCAGCAAAGTGGCTGGTTATAAAATCAACTCAAACAAATCAGTAGCCTTCCTCTACATGAAAGATAAACAGGCTGAAAAAGAAATTAGGGAAATGACACCCTTCAAAATAGTCACAAATAATATAAAATACCTTGGTGTGAATCTAACCAAGCAAGTGAAAGATCTGTATAACAAGAACTTCAAGTCTCTGAAGAAAGAAATCAAAGATCTCTGAAAATGAAAATATCTCCCATGCTCATGGATTGGCAGGATTAATATAGTAAAAATGGCCAACTTGCCAAAAGCAATCTACAGATTTAATGCAATCCCCATTAAAATCCCAACTCAATTCTTCACAGAGTTAGAAAGAGAAATTCTCAAATTCATTTGGAATAAGAAAAAACAATAAAAAAACTTCTGGAGGAATCACCATCCTTGACCTCAAGCTATACTACAGAGCAATAGTGATAAAAACTGCATGGTATTGGTACAGAGACAGGCAGGAAGATCAATGGAATAGAATTGAAGACCCAGAAATGAACCCACACACCTATGGTCATTTGATCTTTGACAAAGGAGCTAAAACCATCCAGTGGAAAAAGGACAGCATTTTCAACAAATGGTGCTGGTTCAACTGGAGGACAACATGTAGAAGAATGCAAATTGATCCATTCTTATCTTCTTGCACAAAGCTGAAGTCCAAGTGGATAAAGGACCTCCACATAAAACCATATACACTGAAACTAATAGAAGAGAAGGTGGGGAAGACCCTCGAATACTTAGGCACAGGGGAAAAGTTCCTGAAAAGAATACCAATGGCTTATGTTCTAAGATCAAGAATTGACAAATGGGACTTCATAAAATTGCAAAGTTTCTGTAAGGCAAAGGACACTGTCAATAGGACAAAACAGCAACCAACAGATTGGGAAAAGATCTTTACCAATCCCACATCTGATAGAGGGCTAATATCCAATATATACAAAGAACTCAAGAAGTTAGACTCCAGACAACCAAATAACCCTATTAAAAATGGGGTATAGAGCTAAATATTTGAACCTTTTAAATATCTAGAATAGTTTGTGAGTTGAAATCTTAGTTTTACTTTGTATTTAATTGTTTTCAATGTTGGTTGATTTTTGAAAATTATAAAAAGATTATCCTCTTGTGATACATTTCTTTTCCATTTTTGTGTATGGTCTAAGTGTATACGTTGGTGTGGTGTGTGTGTGTGTGTGTGTGTGTGTGTGTGTGTGCTTGTGGAGACAAAAGGATGGTGTCAGGAGTCTTTTTCAGTCATTGTCCATCTTAGTTTTGGAGACTAAATTTTTGTGAAACCTGCAACTTATCAGGTGGCTAGACTGGCTAGCCAACAAGCCCCTGGGATCCATGGTCTCCCAGAACTGCAATTAAGCGCCCAGCATTTGATGTGAGTGCTGGGACTGGGACTCCAGGGTCTCATGTTTGGTAATAAGCTGCTGTTGTTGACCTCTCCCCCTCCTCTATCTCTCCCTCTTTCTCCTCCCTCTCTTCCTCCTCCTCTTCCACCTCTTCTTCCCTCCTCCTTGTTGAGGTAATTATTTAAAAATCGGCCACTGGTCAAGCCAACTATCTAAGCTGCAGTGGCTCTGCCTAGCTCAGCCACCATGTTCCATGGCCAGAGGCCACATACACACCGAAATGGCCAGCCAGAAACACCAGTCCTGCCACCCATGAGACGTCAGCGTGGGAGATGGCTCTGCCGATCTTCCATGCTGTCTCTGCAAGGCTGGGCATTGCCCAGACAATCCTGCCAACCACATGGGCTTGGTACAAACAAGACTCTAATGCTTAGCTTTTCCAAAAACTTTATATATTTGGTAATGATCAATAACAAGGTGCCCATACAATCAGAGGTGTAATCCAATACCCAACCTAGATATACCAACTACCTTTGACTTCCAGAGACACTCCACCTCCATTTTCCCTCCTGTGTCATCTCTCTCTTAGCTCCTCCTCTTCCTTCTCCTCTTCCTCTCCTTATTCCTCCCACCTTAGCTCCTCCTACACTTCCTCCTCTTCCCTCCTTATTTTCTTCCTCCCCCTCCTTCTTTTTTCCCAACAGAAGTGTGTCTTCTTTATCCCCATTTATTCTATTTCCCCCTAGTTTGGAAGTTTATATGCTTACCTACAAGTGTAAAAGATATTTTTATACTTAAATATTCATATTATCTTTAATGTTAAAAGCAAGTCAAATTGGTTATCATTTTTAAAATTTAGGATGACTATTGATCAAAGAGGTTTATATCTTTGTGTGTATGTGTTTTAAGTGGATATATATGCATATATGTACATATCATATACACATATTACATACATTCACATCATTTTGATGGATTCCTAGGCATTTTATCTTGCAATTTCTTTAAGCCTGAGCTTAAAATGTTCTTTCTTAGGTCTGCTTTTATTTCTGCTAGATATGTGTGGGCAATGTTGTCTATGACCAGTTTAACTAGATTTATGAAGTATGCTGGCAGAATGACTTCTGGCACCAGATCTACCTCAGGGCTGATCTGTGGTTTTGGCATCTCATGGGAGATATGTTCTTTCTTTCTTTTTTTTCCCCTGTGTTTTTCCATTCTACTTGAAGACAGGCATGCATCCCAGCTGTTCTGACAGACAGGCCATATCAGACATAGAGAAACTCTTAAAGACATAAAAATGGAAGACTTAAGCTAGATGTTTTTTAAGTCATAAAACAAGGAAGGCAATTTCTTGAAATAAAGTTCTTGAATAAAACATATCAAAACCTATTTAATCAAAAAGAAACAGGATGTCAACCAAGAAACATACAAGAAACTGAAAATACAGTCAATACATTAACTAAAAGAAAACCTTGATCTCAACTTTGGAACCTGGTTGTTTTACTTGTGATTTCTTTCAAATGATCAAACTACTGTAATAATGATTTTACACACACACACACCACATTTACAGATACAAATACAGACCATTTCTTCATAAGATTATAGAGAAAATTCACCATGTTCACCAATCATACTTATTTAAAAAATCATCACTGGGTTTAAGGTGTCCCAGGCACTTTGGAAGCTGAAAGACTGAGTGCTCAAGGCAAGCACAGGGGACTAAATGAGACTGTCTCTCATTAAGAAAAGGATGCTGAGTGTATTGTTCAATGGCAGAGTACTTGCCTAGCATGAATGAGATAATCAGTTCTGAGTAAATTCCATCAAAAATCATACAGATTTTCCAATGATTAATCTACTATAATATATCATGCTAATAGGTACAATTAAGTAAAGTGTGATGATTTCAATTTATATTAGAGATATCCATTGTCACTTAATATAAATTTATGAGAAATAAGAGATAACATGTAAAAAATTAGATATCAAGATGAGATAGAATATTTGTTTATTGTCTGAATGATGTAGACTATTATAGTAATATTAAAAACAAAGGTTCTTTGAAACACCAGTAGTATATTTAATATTGGTCTGGTCATTGCAATGAGAAAAATAACAGGTAACAAACAAATAAGAGGAAACTACCAGACTAAAAACAGTGAATGACTTAAAAATTGATCAAATTAAAACATCTTAATATTAAGTTGATTTCTTTATATTTAAGGATAGTTCTTAAAATTAATAAATTAATTTTATAATATCACTTTGGATCTGTCAACTAGGTTTAAAGAGAAAATTCAACAATGACAGTTTAAAATTTTTTTTTGTGAAAAAAATCAAGTGAAACCTTTGTGGTATTTAAATGTGTTATATGGCCACAATAATTAAAATAGCTTGGCATTATTTCATAGAAGTAGGCAGTTAATGAGACTGGTTATCATCCACAAACTCCTAGCCTGTATTAGGTCTAGGATGTAGTCACAGGAACTAGAAGGGATAAGAAACCTGGAACCTGGAAACCAGGATGCATGGAAAAATTAACCCTTCAGTCTCCTACTTCTTGTCATTTCTGATTTCCTATTTTGAAATCTATGTGGGATGTTCAACCTTAGGTCACACAGGATTCCTCTCCCCAGATTTTCTCTCATTACTATGTACTGAAAGCCAAATTTCTTACTTGCATGTAAATGTACCAGAGATTTTTCATCTGGTAGACTTTATTTTCGTCAGTTGCAAGGGACAGGAGTAGGGTTATTCAAAAGCCAGCTGTAAAATTCATCGCTGGGAGAAAAACAGAGGACTAAAGCAACTTAGGGATGGTGGACACAGCTGTGGACCAAGAGGAATAGGAAACAGGTGAAACTGATTTTTATTCCCTGGCACAGCAGACAGGCACATACGTGTTCAGGGCAGGGCCTGGCACCAGGAGACACATACATGAGGCACTTCAGGATGGCTAATTTCAGGAAGGAAGAGACAAAGCATGGGCAGTGTTATCCACTAAATGGAATTACATCGGTGGTGTGAGTGAGTGAGGCTTGGGGAACACACCCGTGTGAACTTGTTTGAAGCACTACACAGCAAACCAAGAGGCACACGGTGGTAATTTTCCCTCTCTTCATGTGAGTGGAACTGTCAATTATCCTCATCCTCATGCGGGAAGGGCTTTTCTAAACAATGTAGCTCTCTTCTACTCAGCCCAGGATCCAGTACCAACTCTGACAGAGAGGAAGCCAATTATATAGGTAGACTCCACGTATTCTCTACTTCCTCCTTGATGTGTTTAGACAGAGGAAGAGGGAAAAGAGTAGGGCAGGGACAGAGACCCCAGAAGGCTGACACAGGCTTCTGAGCACCCCTTTCTATTTCCCCACTTTTCTAGCAGGCCAAATGTGCATATATAATTCTGTTTTAGCATCCCATATCTTGGCAACACGCTGGTGTTCTGTGCCTGCTGGTCCAAAATCAGGAACAGAGGGAACAATTTCAGGGTTTATTTGCTTTAAAAAGTATCAACCAAATACTAAAATTTGGCTCACTCTCTTTCAAGTCACATCCCAGACAAGTTCAGTATGTTCAACTTTGTCTACTGCAGGGATTTCTATGGCAAGTATTTATAACAAGCCAACCTAGGCTTATGGTTTTAACAGAAGTGCAAAGTTCAGGGAATAAGTGCTTCTCCAAAAGACTAGACTAGGCATAGAGAAAAGATGGCTTTAATGTTTTCCCTTTTACTTATTTCATTTTGTTGCACTATCTTTTGGGAGAAAATATTGATTTTTTCCTTCCATGTTGCTTCTCTGGAGGTGGAATCTATCCACATTAATCAATAACAGTACCCAGTTTAAATGTCCAGTGTAAACAGGAAGAGAGTAGAACAGAGAGCTTCATCTGGGAGACAAACAACTTCTAAAGAAGTGCTAGGAGAAAGGAAATAGCCCAGAAAAGATTCTTAAAGATAAATGAATAGGGAAATTGTGTTCTTCCTGGCAGGCAATCAGACATGAAGATTACCTGACAAATTCTTACCTCTCGTTTAAAGACAAAATGCCTATCAGAAAAAGGGAAATGATAAGGCTTGAAATGGCAGTCTTAAATTACAGGAAATATAGCTGAAGTTCACTGTCATTTTCCTCCTGTCACTGCAGAGCATTGTATCTAACATTTATTAGGAAACTACGCTACATCATGTAAGGTCTGCAGAAAACTCTGGACTGAGACTTTCTATCTTAAGAAATAATATATGATTCATCAGGCATGGACACCTTGGGTTCTTCCTTCCACTAACCAGAGCTGAGGGACATTAGTTGAAATTGTATCAGAAACACTGCCTCCTCATTCACTGGCTGAATGCCTCTCAGATGGCCATGATGCTTCTGTTTGCCCAGATGGGTATTCAGTATGATGGACTAATGTTAGTTACAGAAAACAACAGCAAAATTGCTTAGCTTGGCATATTTTTTCAAATGCCATTTTTAAGCAAAATCAAAAAGTCTCTAATATGTTTGTGAGTAAGGGAAAATAGGATGGAGTCATCTTTGTTTTTAAATTGCCTTTGTCTAAGTAGTAACACTATACACACAGCCAAAGGGGAAAAGAGTAACTTTCTGTCAAGACCCAGCACCTCCATTATCCAACGATAGCTGCGTTCAATGGTTCCTCAGGTCACCTTCAGACATATCCTACATATGAGCCTAAGAAATTATTCATAATATTAAAGTGGAAATGTAATCCAACTATAGCCAGTGGTTTTGAACTGGGTTTGTATACTTAAAAAGTATTACAGAGCTATCAATTTATTGGCATCTAACTTGTTTAATAATATTGGAGTTGCCAGAGTTAATTATTTAATCTTTGACAGCTGGACATTTTTCCCCACTAGCTACTGTTACAAACAATTTTGCAATGAACATGTTTATCCTTCCAGAGACTGACTGTCTGTCCTTAAATTCATGTGTGGAAATCTAGTTGCTAATTGTGGCAGTACTGAGGGGTGTGACTTTTGGGGAGGTGATGAGGCCATAGAGCAGAGCCTGTGAGTCCTTGCCACAATAATTCAAGTGTCTTGTGTTTGGATCTCACACTTCTGCCTCCAGAACTGGAAGCAATTTATTAATAATAAGTTATATACACGTCTAAGATGGTCACAGGAACCCAAACAGTTTAATTCCTATTTCTTTGTTACACTTTTGTTTAGCTACCTGTAGGGCATATTTCCTAGCAGTACAATTGCTGAATCAAAGAGTAAGCACCTTGGGGCTGGAGAGCTGACTCAGTGGTTAAGAACATTGGCTGCTTTTCCAGAGGACTAAGGTTCTATTCTAACCATCCACATGATAACAACCCAAAGAAGCATGTAACTCAAGTTTTGGGGGAATCCAATGCCCTCTTCTTGGCCTCTGAGGGTACCAGGCACATGGTAGACAGACATACAAACAGGCAAATCATCCATACACATAACTAAAGATGAAAGAAAGTTAAGAGTAAAAAACATTAAAGCCATTTTAGACACAACCGACTGACTTCCTCCATAGCACACTGGAGCTCTCTGTAGCTCCACATTTTTCCCAGTTCTGGTCCTTCTGTTCATGTGCTTTGTGGAGCACCGCCTCGACGAAAAGGAGAACGCCACGCTCAGGATTCTTCTGGCAGCATTTTTATTACAGCCCTTTTAGTGTTACAGCTCTCTTAGATGATAGTGTTACAGCTCTCTTAGATGGTAGTGAGGCGAGGGACCTCAAGCCCCAAAAGCCTATGGCTTATATAGAGCTTTAGGAGACGTGCCACACACTCATTGGCTCTTATGATGTCGCCAAATTAGCATACTGGTTTTCGCGCCTTGCGCAGGCACACATTCAAGCAAGGCTCGCAAGAAGAACCAGGAAGCAGGAAACCGGCGCCATGTTGCTATGGCGAACGCGGCTCCTAACAGTGCTTGGTATATTTGTGTTAGTTTTAATTCAGCTGGTTACTTGTGAATAGTGTTTTCATGTGCAAACTGAATTTGCACACTTTTTCCCCCTAGTGATCTATCTTTTCTTTGTCTTAGTGACAAAGCCCAGGATTACTATGAAGGTTAAAACCATGTAAAGTGAGGAGTTTGGGGTTTGGCACACAGTGAATGCTCAAACAAACAAACAAACAACACCCCTCTTTATCAAGTTGCATGAAATTCATTTCAGAGAACTGGAATTACTGAGGTGCTATATAGTTTCTTACTTCATATAGAACATTGATGATGTAAGGGGAGGTGCTTTCTAACAATATTCATCAATTCTCTTCTCTGTATTCTAAGAAGTATGTGAATTTATAGGTCAAGATCTACTTGTTTTAAATTTTTTGTTATTATTGTAGTTGAGATATGGATGTTACTGAGTTGGGTGCACTTGGCAACTGGGAATTAGTACAATATAAATCTCCTCACAGCCCAGCAATATCAAAGGCTAATGATGTCCAACCTCTCAAAACACCTTGCAACTTTTTCCCTATAGATTTATATCATGTGCCCGCATTTCTTGTTCCAAAGGAATAAATTAAAACTCTTTAAACCCACACCTTAGCACTTTAAGATAACTAATCGATTCATCTGAGTACTAAGTAGGTAGGAATTTTAACAATTTATAGTAAAATATCATTTTCACAATCATCTTTAAAATCCTCTCCTATACAGTAAAAATATCAAAATACTTGTTTTTAGAATGTTACATCCTGCAGTGATTTGCACACATAAAACACAAGTCCCCACATGCAGGATACACAGAAAGGCCGAAACACTGACCTGTGGGTTCCAGCTGTCCTAAACACAGGCCCAACACTTTCTATTCTTTCTTCATTTAAGCGTGACCCATTGGATTACAAGTTTGTAAAATAAAGGGCATTTACTAAAAACAGGAAGGAGATGGGAGATGGTAATGCAGTTGACAACTGTCTGGAGAATTTTACCTGGGACCTATGGTGGAGTTTGCCAGGTGTCCTTCACTAACACCTAAATCTCTCCAGGGGCTACTTTTCTGCAGTTAAAGCAAGCTCCCCATAAAACTGCAATGACTATTGTTCAGTGGTCTCTCTTCTTTTATGTTTGAGAACTTGTTTGCTTTTTGTTTTTTTTTTCACATTTACCTTTTACATTTCTGATGCCTCTCACAGTGGCTGGCAAACAGTAAGCACTTGATACCTGTTGACTGTTTGGATGATCAACGAATGAATGAAGGAATAATTTATTTCTCATCTTCTAAGGGCTATGGATAGATAAAGCAAGCTTTCCCCACCTACTGAATAAATGGCATGGGTCAGCAGCACCGGACTGGGCTGAGCACATTTAAAATACATAGCACCAAATGCTTGCAGCCAGCCAGTCATGGACCCAGTGTCACATGGGCCAAATGATGGGGCTTGCCCATCACAGAGCAGGAAAGACTAGCATTTTTTATTGTAAGGTAAATTACATCATTTTCTCCTTCCCTTTCTTCCCTCCACACTCTCCCAAGTTTGCTCTTTTTCATACTCATGGCCTCTTTTTCTTTAACTATTGTTATATATATCTATCTTTTTAAAAAGCTAACATACCTCTTAGTTTCTCTTCTGTAAAAATTTTTAGGGATCTTTAACTTGTTTATTCTATGTCAGCAAACACTAACAAATCTGTAGATGTATGCATTTGCCAATTTAAATAAAAGCTTTTAGGACGGGAAGTTTTAAAACTAACGCACATGTATATTTGTAATCCTTGTTATACAAAGCTACATATATTTGGATAGATGATGTTTAACAAGGCACATGGATAGCCTCTAAACAGCTCTGCATGAGATAATCATTCTGATGGGCATTTAGTTAAATGTAAACATGTTGGAAAACCCCACAGGATGAAATGAAATAGAGCTCAGACTTCCAGTTTCAGATGTTTTCCTGAAGTGCCCATGTACGAAAATGTACACAAATTTGGGAAACAATTTTACAGTAAATAATGGAAAACTAACGCTGTAGCGTGTAGTCAGCTAAGAAAGTAAATGGAAACATTGTCCAGTAATTCAGCCTCCTTGAATCATAACATAAACATGTTATTTCCACCACATCTGTGAGCACTGGGGAGAGGTGGGGTAAAGGAGCAGGAGAAAGGACATGGGGGCTGAGTTGGAACACTGGGGATGATTTTCTACAGATAACTGGGCATCTGCAAGCCCTACTGTCGAGTAGTACTTTGAGATAAAACATTCTCTGTTAGAGGGAAGCTCATTAGGATCCAAGATGTTCTAAAGGGGGTAGGATATTAATTCATTCTGTTCTATAAGGGAGCTTCTTAAAAATCAGAAAGTAAACAATTCAACAGCTTCAGAAAGTCCCCGAAACTGATCAGATATACTATGTTCCTCAATTCCCCTAACTTATATAGGCAGTAAGGACTGCTGAGAGACATTCTCAAGCCAGAGGCGTTGCCTGGCAGAGGCTAAGAGCAACCGAGCTCACTGGAAGCGACACTCTTCAACCTGTTAAGCTACCTGAAAGCTGTGAGCTACAACTTTTAAAAAAAAACTTATTTATTTTTTACTTATTTACTTTACATGCCCCCCCCCACAGATTTTGTGAGCTGTATGCTGGGGTAGGCTTTTGGTGCTACAGCTTGTCTTTGAGTCACTTTTGCCCCTTAAGTAATGAACTATTTTCTTAAGAGAAACCCCAATAAAACTCATTGGCTAACAGAGTTGGACTTTAGTGGTATCCTTTGACTTGATAGTTTCCCCCTATCTTTGGTGACATGACTTTTGTTCACAACTCCTCAGAAATAGTGTCACATGACACCTATGACATAAGATTAAGGAATTCAGTAGTTGCTTACTGACCTGATTCCTAAGCTTGTCCAGTTTTGGTTTTCTAATTCAGAATGCATAACCCCGCCCCCTTTATATCTCCCTTTTCAGACATGGCCAAAGTCCTAAGCCAAGTGGCCCTGACATGCTAGGCATTCTTTCTGTCTGGAGACCACTGCTCTCTGCCCTGACCAGATTTTCACTGTTGAGCTGTTGGCTTTCTCAGCTCTAAACTCTGGAAACATGGCTTTTTCCTTCCGCCTGCCGCTTCATTCCATCCAGCAGCTGCTCAGGTCCCGAGTTTGCCCCCATTGTTTTTTTCTCTCACGTTCCAATAAAATTATCCTCGAGCTTCTTTGTAAGTCCATTATAAGTTCCTTTATCTACGAGACTAATGAGGCCCGCAAAAGAGACCCTGAATCCAGTGACATTCACACTTTCTCTGAATTATACTTTATGTTTTTAGCACATTATAGAAACTTAGATCTAACTATTTTCTTTAGGAAGCCTGAGACTTCCTCTTCTGGGCCTCATTTTCTTCATGTATAAAGTAAAAGGATTAAAAAAGCCCATGCTCTTAAGAGCCTTTCAGCTTTAACTTCCCAGAAGTCTGTGAGATGAGGTTGCATTTTCTTTATCCATTCCTCTGTCGGCATACATGTAGATTCTTTTTACTAATAAAGAAATATTTGTAGGAGAATGGATGCAACCAAGGACAATCATATTAAATAATTTAAGTTACCCTCAGGAGGACAGACACTATATGCTTTCTCTCACTGTGGGCCTTGGATTTTACATAGATTCACAAAACCACCTATGTAGTATTACATGAAAGTAGCACTGAACTGTCTAGGGAATGAGGGGAACTACTGTGAGTGTGTATTCTGGGGAGGGGTGAATAAAAGGAGAATATGTACAAAATAGTCTAGACTTCTATGAAAGTGTTTTATGTAACTCAGTACCACAGGAAATTGACCTATGCCAATAGAACAGAGACACACATATGCACACATATATACACAAGGCACACATGTATGTGTAATTAGGTCCCAGTCATGATGACAGTTGGAGTAAAGAATCTGATCCTTTCTCTGACTGCTCTATGCTGTCCCCAGTGTGGAACTTTCTGGTCCATGGGGACAACGTGACAAATATGTTCCTCTGAGTGTTTTCAATCCTTCAGCTTTCCCTGGGATTTTAATCTTAACCTCCAGACCACTTCTGCGGTCAATCGAGCTATTTTTTTATTATGGTGAGAAAAAGCACTACATTGTTGAAGAAAGCCTTGGTTTATTTTTAGCCTGTTTATTACTTAGAATAGTTGTTGATATACCATAGATACTTCATTTATATACTAAAAATGGATAGAAAATTCACAAGTATCGCAGTTCTGTGGAAAGCCATATGTAAGAAGCAATAGCTCAATTAATACAGTATTCGGAACCATTCAATTTTAAAGAATTTTTTTTCTGGTGAATTCAAAGTTACCTCTAGAATGTAAGTTTTGGTCACATAAATTAAGGTTTAAATGGTCTTGTGTGAGGGAGTGCTGGGTCTCTTGAGGTTCCTAATAAGTTATCTTCATGATTTGTGGCATGGATCTCAGTGTAATTCACAGGAGGAGGAGAACTAGGTTCTAGAGTCTTCACTCTCCATGCTGGGCTGGGCTGGGCTGAGAGCGGAGAGGAGAGGAGCAGCAGGTGTGTGCTGAGGACTCAAGTGAATCCGAATCCCAGACAAGGGTGGACAGAGGGTGACAAAGAGTGCTTGCTGTCATACACTGACCATTTAGGGAAAGAAATTTAAAATTCACAATTTTCAGTATACAAAAGGTAGAAATACAGATTAGAGATGAATATTAAAAGGAAGGATCCAGTGTCCAAATTTCAGTCAGTCTCAGTATGGTACAGGGTAGGTGGTAGGGGCATTAAATCTCCATGAGGAGTTTTTAGTAGGCCCTATGGAACAGATACTTGTATTTTTATCAGAAAAGTATATACTGAAGATAAAATTCAGGCTGATGTCATGTTTTTACTTAATTTCTCAACTTTAGCCCACGCTACTACTGCCACCACTGATGATGATGGTGCTGGTGGTTTGTTGTAAGGATTAAATAAAAAACCATCTAGAGTTTAGCACACTGACTGGTTCAGAGACTATTCTAGTAAGATGATGAGTATGAACTTTTAAAGAGTAAGCAACCTCTTTCTCTCTCTCTCTCTCTCTCTCTCTCTCTCTCTCTCTCTCTCTCTCCCTCCCTCCCTCCCTCCCCCCTCCC
>NW_021605144.1:998330-1011207 GCF_004785775.1 Grammomys surdaster | reverse complement strand
TCTCTCTCTCTCTCTGTGTGTGTGTTTGTGGGTCTCTCTCTCTCCCTTGTCTCTCTCTCCTCCTCTCTCTGTATGTGTATGTTTCTGTTTGGCACATGTGGTTGTGTGCAGGCATGCAGAGTCTAGATGTCAACATTAGATGTTACTTCTTAGGTTCTATCCCCATTTCAGTACATTGGATTTAAAATATATATGCTCAAAATTCCATTGAAATAAAAGAAATATCAGATGGAATACTATTAAGAGTTTGTTTATAAGGAATCTGAGTTTTTAATTCTCTCTATAGGAATATATTCAAATAACCATTATTAAATATAAGCTCTAGTGGAGTGGAATATTGGGTGTCTCTTTCATTTAGACACCCAGAACAACGTCTGGCCTACAGCAACAGTGCAATAAAGGCTCAGTAAATAAATGTATGATTGGTGAATTCCTTATAGATCATAAAGAATTTGGGAGCTAAAATAACACATATTCCTATCCTTATAAAGATCAGTTACCTAATGGTTTATAGATTTTGATCTTTAACTTTAAAAAGTGACATATAATTCTTTTAAAATAATTAGAATATTATAAACTACATAATAAAGTCACGGTCATAACATGGCATCATTTTGAAAATGATCATTTTGCTCTATTATATTAAAGGTCTTTGTAGAAAAGGATCTGAGAGATTTGTGACAGTAAGACACTAATAATCTAATATATAATAATACTTAGCCAGTATATGGGGTTTATAGTACCTTCTGATAGTCAATTTTGTTTAAGACTTGGAAATATCTTTAGACTGATTTTTTTTTATTCTCTGGCAGTGATCATATTTCACTGAACATCCCATGCTCTGTGAGAATCTCTTTCTATCTGGCAATAAGTTGGAGCCACCTTTGATCAGTGAACTACGAGGATAAGAGAAGTTCTTTACATAGAGGCCAAGACCAGTGAAAGTGGTTGGATTTCCTGTGTTTCTTTCTTCACTCCATTCACCCCAATTTTCTGGGCTTATATTTCAGATGACAGAGCTATTAGCTGTAGCATATTTGCCCATCCAATATCAGATTGCATAAGCCTCAGGGTGCTTCATGAGCCATAACTCCTATATATTCTTAAATTTTTGAGAAATGTCCATTAATTGCCCTGACTAGTATTCAAGTATAACTTTTAAAATGATGTACTTTGGAAAAGAATGGGCTTTAAGGAAAGTCTTTTATATTTCATATTAGTGATAACCAAGTTATGCTTTTAATTTTCTTCTTTCATTCTTTGACTCAATTTAATTAATTAACTATTAATTGACTAGCATGCTATTGAGAAATACTCTATGTTAAGCACCAACTAAAGTGGAGATACAAGGCAGAACAGACAGATCCATCTATGGACCCTTAAAAATTTGAAGACAAATTAGATATTAAGGAAAGATCTCATAGACATATGTATAGTTATTGTCATAGTTACTTTTCCTGTAGCTATGATAAAATATCCCAACAAAGGAAACGTAAGGAACAAAGGGTTTATTTTGGCTCACATTTCACATACAACAGCAGGGAGGTCAAGATGGGATGAGCTTGAAAGTAGCAGCTCACATTCTGTCTACATGTGCTCAGGTCACATTTTCCTTTTATATATTCAAGGATCCCAGCCTAGGGAATGGTTACTCCCACAATGAGTCAGTCATCTCACCTCAAGTAACCTAATGAGGATAACCACGTACAGGCATGCTCAGAGATATGTCTCCCAGGTAGATCATAAAGTTGGCAATAGAGATTACCCACAATTATTGAAAATGAAGATACAGGCTGCTATTTAAGAGTACTGAGGAAAACTGAATTAAACAGAGAATATATAAGTGGTCTCTGTCCAGAAATGGTGATGTACTCATAATCCTAGTACTGGGTAGTACTAGTACTGCCAAAGGCAGGATGAATACAGAAAGTTCAAGGACAGTCTAGTCTATATAGTGAGTTCCAGTCCAGTCAAGACTACATAGTGACACCCTGTCTCAACAACAACAACAACAACAACGAAAAGGAAACAGGAAGAAATGGCCTTTGTAGAAGGAGCAATTCAACTTTGACAGTCTACAGAGGAAATTATTGAAATGAGAAAATTCACAACTGGTTAAAAAGTGTGTGACAGGGCAGCTAGACTGGCTAAGAGTGATGAACTGGTGAGGTAGGCACACGCTGAGGCAGACACACTATGGTCTTGATACCAAATCTTTTGCACTCTTGTGTTTGAGGCATGGCCATACCCATGTCATTGCATAGTATATATAGCTTTAATTACACCAGTGGGTCTGAGGAGCTGCTTCTTAGGCTGTATGGCTCATAAAATCTAGAGTATTTATCATCTGGCCTTTGTAGGAAAAGTTTTATGACCCTTGTTCTAGGTCATTTATTCCAGTGTAGGACACATTAAGGATCTGAGGTTAAATCTTATATGCAAAACAAGGTATTGGAGAGCTTTTGATAGAAAGCCAGTGAGTGGCATGGGCAGATATGGGCTTTGGGAAGACATTTCTGGCTCCATAAGGAACTGGAGAAGGGAAGTATCTAGAGGCTACTTGAGAGCAAACAGTGGCTTGGCAGTGTCAAGTGCAATGAAGAGATGAACTCAAAGTCGACTCTGGGAGCAGTCAGTATGATTTAATTACATATTGTCCATTGACATAAAGGAGAGGACGAGACAAAGATGTTTCCTGAGTTTTGCTTAGGAGACTGAGGAGACTAGTGATTTCATCTTTTAGAAATATGGAAGCCTGTCAAGGACACGCACAGGGCTATGAAACGAGGCACTGGGTAGGTGGCAGGGACGAACAGTTGGATATCAACGAAAAAAATGAAGAAAGCAATTTTTACAAGTATTTCTGATTTCTACTCTTGTCCATGGCTGGAATATTATTCCTAGCATCATTTTTTTTTTTAAATTTCCACAGATTCTGCTCATTTAGAAAATAAAAAAGGCCACATTTACTAAGACTGTATATATTTCTGGATCTGCTTAAGAGAAGCTTTGTCCTTTGGCTAAGACCCCCCCAAGCTTTATGAAAACATCTATTTATCCTGGGACAACGGGAGATTTTCAGCTTGTTACAGCTTTTACTTGTGCTGCCAAAACGAAAAAACAGAAGGATTCAATGGTCTTGTAATTGGACCTCACTCAGATCCCTAGGGCAGACGGCTTAACCTAACTCACATTTGGATTTTAGGCTTTTGCTGGCTGTAGTTCTCTTTTCACAATATGTTAAAAAAATCTTAGGTTTTCTATGATGTCAGTCCACTAAAATCTCCATTTCCTCAATACTCACCATTCCTGTGAAGTCAGCCTTTATTATACATTGCAATTTTGTCCTAGTCAGCACTGTGACCTAAGTGGAACTTTGTGTCTTAAGTGATGCTATCATTGGCCTGTTTTCCTGAATTAGGCAAGATTTCCTCCTTGAGCCTGTGTATTAGTTTGCCCTAAGGATATCATGTTGTCACCATAGTAGCTGTATGGTTGGGTTCAGCTTTAGATCTGTCACTGTTTGAAAGAATTCTGTTAAAAAGATGAAGTATAACTCTTGGTTATAATTGTCCAAAACTTTAGTACATTTGGTTCATTAAGGTGAAGATTTTGTTTTGATATTATAAAATTTTGAATGCTAATATCTAAGGCTAATCAGGTAATGAAATTATTTAAGTTAGTGTTAACATATTACTGTCCCCCCTTTGTAGAGGAAATCAACCAGGCCACTTTGGGTAGTCCTATTCTTTCCTAATGAGATGAATGGAATTATTTTTCCTGTTATATTTTGACTTATGATTAAAGATTAGATCTGAGTACTTGGGCAAGATTCTTCAATTAAAGAAGAAAGTCTTTGAGATGCCATTCCTCTGAAAACAGGAGGGAAGGGAAACAAACAGGGATTTTGTTTTTAATGAGAGAAGAGAATTAAGCTCAGCTGAACTCAGGTTTCAGGGTCGCCTTCTTGACCTTACTAGTTAGTGTAAGAGCATATAATAACAGCAACAAAGAATTCACTAAGAATACATGGAACAGAAATCAAGTTCAGTGGAAAAAACTATATTTTAATTTCAAGGATGCTACATTATTACAATTGTGAATTTGAAATATTTTATAATAAAGACATCCCCTAGACCTACAGATCAGTTATAAATATTAATGGGATTTCAACAGATTCTTTTCAGATTCTGATGTTTAATATTCATTCACATTATGCAGGGAATTCAATGTCTTGTATGGTACATGTGAATTCTTCTCATTATATAGGTGAGCACACATATAAAGTCTATAGGGACAATCACCATTAAAAATACCAAGGTCTGCATGTGATCTTAGAGAATATATCAAAATCTTCTTAGCTCACTGAAGAACAAGCACATCACTACTAATAATTTGAAGGGCTTTTAAGGTTGTATTGGTTCAATAATGTCACAAATGTCAAAAGGATGGGCTAGTGATTCTGGACAGTTAAAAATGCTACCTGATTTAATGTTTTAATGTTTTTATGTCATAGTGGAGTGATTTCCTGTGGTGAGACTGTGTAGTGAGACTTTGAAGCTTGCTATTGAAACAGTCTTAATCATTGGAGCCAGATCTCCTTGGAGAATACCCTATTTTCTGATCATCAGTACATGATGTTTTAAAAACAAAAGTCTTATTGAAAAGGGATCTGAGATTTCATAAGCAGGAAGAATCCCATCTAACTTCTGCTCGGAGTTTAACACTTGAGAGATTGTTTAGTCTCATTATGTATAAGAGCTATCACTTTAACAAAGATAATATTTGAAACACTTATTGGCATTTTTGTCTCATTCTCAAAATGAATGTGCTTATATAAATGAAGGATTAATAATAAAACATGATGTTTGTGACAATTATAATAATAGCATTTACTATGAACATTTCTGGTGCTATACTAGGGGTTTTGTATATACTATTTTATTCAACTCATAACATTTTAGAGACACAATATATTTGTCACAGCACTTTGAAACTCAAAGCAGCTAAGAAACACAGTTACAGGGCTGTTTTTTGAGTCACATGAAGATGCTGGCATTCAACACATTTGACTCTACAGAGACAGGAGCAGCATCACATGGGTCCACTTAATTCTAAGTGCTGAAGTACAACTTGAAGAGGATTGTATGCTCCAAAGTCCATTGTACTATACTGAGTAACACTGGTACTTGACCACCTGTGAATTTACAATAAAGAGCTCATTGGCCACTGTCATTGGATTAAACATGATCTTATTTGTGATATTTGAATGAGAATGGTACCCATAGGCAAATATATTCAAATGCTTAGTCCTCAGCTGGTGAGCCATTAGGCAGTGGCCTTGGAGATGTGTCATTGGGCGAGGCTTTGAATTTGCCAGGTCCAGTCTGTCTGTCTATCTGTCGGTCTGTCTGTCCCTCTCTCTCTGCCTATTGCCTGAGGTTCGGTATGCAAAGCTCTCAGCTACTGCTCCAGTGTCATTTTGTCTATTTCCCACCATGATGATCATGGGCTAATACTCTGAAAGTGTAGGCGAGCCCACACACAAGTGCTTTCTTTTTTAAGATTTGCCTCGATGGTGGTGTCTGTTCACAGCAGTGCAACAGTAACTAAGACTCTATCCACAATACCATTTTAACATTATTTTGATATTCAAACAGAAAACTGCTACAGTAAAGCAGGGGAATGTCAATTTTACTGAGTTTGTCACATGTTTTCTAAGTTAACTATCTCAGCTGGAGCACAGTTGTTTTTCAACTAAGTATTAAAAAGTAATACGTTTCGCAAAGAGAACAGCAGGATCCTTTGAAGTGCAACTTCAGAAATCAAGGTCTACGTTACAGGGTACCATTGAAAGCAGATGTATATTCCCCAGGGACCTGGGAAAATGGTTACTGAGAATACCTTTCTGAGAAAACCTTTCAATAGAACTTCCAGATCTCACTGATGATACTTCGGGGTGCAGTCACACCGATAGCCACTGGGCTTTAAAAGGAGGCAACCCAGCATAGATACCAGAGATATTCATAAATATTCTTTACTGCCCTTCATGTCTAGCATGTAAATGGAGAATTCGTTCATTTTCTATAATTTAAGGGTAACAATAACAGGTCTCTAGCTTGCTTAAGGAATAAACAATTGCTGTCTAGCCATTTCTTTTCCTACCCAGCTAAGTGGATAGCCAGTGCTAAGTTACTAATTCTCAAATGTTGTGTCAGGGTTAGGGAGGGGCTCTTCAGACTTATGTATTTAATATAGCTGTCCCAGAAAATATTTGTTAAGCACTAGATACTCACCCCTATGATCCATGATGATAACGTCTACCTCTTATTTTCAATAGTGATTAAGATAAAAGGACCAGTGGATATATAGCATGTATGATGAGTGATGACATTTATTTGCACTGAAAGACAGAATCTCTAATTTTGGTGAGAACAGCAGGCTCTGCAGTCAGGACACATCAATTCTGCGGCCCATGAGACATTTAGATTGATCTGAGATGAAATTCTTGACAGTAAGGGAAGTGGTGAAATTGTTTTCTGAAGAGCCTCTAGGTAAAGGAATGATCCCATCTCTTCTGGATAGTGTTGTCATGGTCACAGATAAAAATGGACCACAATGAAGACTTGTCAAGCTTTCATCCAGCTCAAGCCTTTGCTGTTTCCCAGGACCTGAGGCTCACAAGCTGTCTGAGTTTTACACAATTTCACAATACCATTCTCAACTTGCAAAGGTTTTGAGATGCCTCCAGAATGATGAAGACCAGGCACTTGTCTGGGAAGCTGAACAGCACACATTATTTTGAGCCCTGGCTTACAACTTGGAGTGCTGACAGCCTCATTTCAGACTGCAATAAGGACTTAACTTGAAGATCTTTCAAAAGAGCCCAGTCTCGCAGACACAGCCTTCGTTCAGTTCTGTCTCCTCTAACAGCTGACATGGTCGCAGGTACTATGGAAACAACTAGAGCTTTCTATATTTGAATCCAGAGGATGAATTCTATCTTAATTCAAAAGGCTCTTGTCCAGATGTGAGGGTTGCCATATTAATTCATCTGACAGGAAATTCTGCAAAGGAATTGATTTAAACATTCCTACCTAATTTTAGCCAAAACATTGCAAAAATTGCCTCGGCTTTAATTGACACCAGCTCTCCACCCAGCAAAGAAGAAGCAACGACATAAAACAATTGCTCAGATCAGGGTCATTTTTAGACAGTAGGAGGTTATGGGAAGGTTGCAGAGTAACTTACATATAAACAACTTAAGAATCTCTATATGACTCAGGCTTCTCCATTATTTTCTTACCTAAAAGAATTACTTGGTATGTCATGACAAAAGCTTCTATGCATTCTTCCAAAAGCCCATAATCTTTACACTCTGGATTGTATAAATCATTACATGAATTTACACTTTTTAGAAGGCTCAATGAACCAAACACAAATTTTTACCTTCAGAATCTTCCATTTGATCAAACTTCATGAAATTATACTGGGGACTTTGGAATCTTCAATTATTTGAGCAATGACTGGCACAAAGAAAACATTCAAAACTCATTTGTGCATATTTCTCTAATTGAATAATTTGAAAATGGAAAACACACAAGTAAAAATTTTAGGATTTTAACCTAAATGAAAGAAACTGTCACTGTGTGTATATTTGTGTGTGTGAGACACAGACACAAACACACAGATATGCATACCAGTAATATACATCATATTCTAGACTATTTTTTATGTAAACATTTAGCTGATATTCTATTTCTTTCCAACTCTGGCACTAATCATCATACTGAAACAAATTGCTTGGCAAGTGGGTGGACAAGTGTTATCTTAGATGTAATTTCCTGTTGAGGACAGATTGACAGGGAAGCCACAGGCTAAAAGGGGTCTGTTATTTGGTCTGACTTTGTATGAAAATGTTCTCCTTACAAAAAAGGCTGAATTATTTCATTCTCTAATGAAAGATCACTTTTGCTTTTAAATGTGAGGAATACATATCAAATGAGAGTATTTTACACCCTGGACTTATTACTTTAAAATATATCTGCATATATGACATGTACTTCTATATAAGTGTTTACATATGTTATATATGATTATATATATTTTTTTCTACTCTAAAGATGACTCAATATATATTATTCAAATATAAAACTTTTTCTTGTAAGTCATTACTCCAAGATTTGGTATTATCATCAATATCTATCTATATCTATCATCTATGTATCTATACATATTATCAAATAATTATCATAATACCTATTTGCATTTGGAATTTGACTTCTCTTAATTAAAATGTCTTATCTGATTTATATGAGAAGTATTCATTTTATAACTGAACTAAAAGGCTCTCTTTCTATAAAACAGCCTTTGTAAGTTGTTAGTGCCCACTGTACCAAGGTTGCTACTTTCTCTGAGAACTCAGATGTTAAAGCAGAAACCTGAGCTAGAAACATGACACATTTTTATGATTATGGTTATTTCCCTTTCTTCCTTCTTGTTTTTTCCTTTTCTTTTTGTATTCTCTTTATAAACTTTTTACCTCTCTAGACTTCATTTTCTGCAGATTCAAATCATTCCACATCATTCAAATCTCAAAGCAGATTATTTTATGCTGTCATATCACTGATGGTCCACTTAGTTGGAATAATCAAGAAAATTCATTAGGTGATCATAAGGAAACTGGATTTAAGGTCTTGGATATATCACAATTGTTTATTGCTTCTTGTATTATGCTATCTTTCATGATGTAAAAAGTTTATGCAATAAACAGACCATGAGGAATATTTCTACATATTTTGGGAATTAGTAATTAAATGAAGTATATAATATATTATTATTTGCTATTAAAGTATCCCAATAAAATTCTTGCAACAATAAGTTCCATGTGATAAAGATAGGTTTTTCAAATTTATTTGTCTTCTTTTTAAATGAGTTAAATGGGTATCTTTGATCAGATGTTGAAAACCATTCAATCATGTCCATTGGTCATTATGATTCTAGAGCTGTAAATTGCATTAATTGCTTTAGATTGTTACCCATTGTTCACTCATTGATCATCAATGTCCTGCAAATGTGAAAAGGAATGCAAGATAAAAATCTCATCAATTATTTTCAAGATCATGAATAGGTTTTGTTTACCTAATTTGTCCAGAATCCTAAATGTACTGGTAACAGAAGACACAATTCACTTAGCTTGGACCTTTATGTTACACACTTTGCTTTAGAGAATATAATATCTAAGTTGAACATTAGAGTCTTTAAATAGTAAGTACGAGACATACTGACTTATTTGGTAATTGCCATGTGAAGTTCTTACTTGAAGTATATACTCAAACTGTTTGTGCCTCAATAAGTCTTAGGGATTAATAGTTCCTCATAGTACTGAGGGAGATACAGAGAGATTAAGTAATTTATTGTTATACAACTAGTAAGTGGTTGGAGTAAGTTGGATATGAGCAACTTAACTCTTGGGTTAGTTTAATACCAAGTTCAAGTTGAGGGGCTTCATATATCTCAGATGGTAAACACACACTGATGTACCCGCCCTTTCTACATGAACAACATTGTCTACTGAGTCTGTAGTCTTCCTTAGAATTACTCAGATTTTGCCCTCTGTGGTAACTACAAATTAAAGGATTTGCACTTGTATTTGAAACTAATTTACCATCTATACAAGTCTACTCAGGTTTCTATAGATTAAATATATACTACATATCATAGCAAGAACTGGCAATATGTTTACCAAAACCACTTTTCTTCTTCCTACATGCATGAGTAAATGATAGAGTCAATTTGCCTTAAAAAAATTAGTGTTCCCCACTTCATTGTACACTAATAGGCAGGGTGTGAGCCTAGCTGATGTGCACCGTTAAGCCCTCCATTTTTCCCTATCAACTTATTTGGTTGACTGTAAACATAACAAGTCAAAAGATAGAGAATCCTGGGTCCATTAACAATTTCATTTTTATTCTACTACTCTTAAACATACAAAAATGTGTATAAAGTTTTTATTTGCTATGTATGACTACTTTTCCTGGCAGTATGTCTGTGTACTATGTGCATGCAGTGTCCACAAAGGCCAGAAGAAGATGTTAGATTCCCTGGGACTGGAGTTAACAGGTATGAACTGTTATATGGGTGCTGGGAATTGAACTCAGATCCTCTGGAAGAGTAGACAGTGCTTTTAACCACTGAGTCAGCTTTCCATCACATCTTTAAATTTTTATTTGACATATACTAATTGAATTTATTTATGGGACAAAGTGATAATTTGATACAGACATATAACATACGAGGATCAAACCAGATGATCATATGTCCATCTCCTTCAATGTTAACTGTCTGAAGAACCTCTTTGAAGAGAGTTACCAACCAATCAACACGCATTTGGGCTGATCAAGAAGGAAACATCTGTCATACTTAGGCCATTAAAATTTTCCATGTGCTTGTTACTTAAAAATAGTCTGACAAGTTTAGGACTCTTGGATGAAGACATTGCTAGACTTTTTCTTACCAGAATTTTAATATAGGTTTTAATTTTATGTCCAAATCTCCCCAAGTTAACCTTAAATTTTTTCAAAAATTACTCAAGTGAGTTAGTGAGTTTTTCACTACAGCAATAAATATCAGACGTAGTAATATGATAAAATCTGAGGTCTACATTGGCTAAGGGGTTTGCAGGGTTTGGCCCACGCTTGTTTGACTTCTTTCCTTTTGGACTTGGGGAAGGGAGCACACAATAACATAGCTGCTGACTTTATGACTGGGAAACAAAATAGGGAGAAAAAGAGGTACTAGGACCCCAGTATTCCCTTCAAAGGTGTATGCCCAGTAACTGTCTCACTTCCAAAGTTTGCATCACTTCCTAAGGGAGGATTGTGTCTCTTAAACACATTAGCCTCTAGAGGACATTCAAGATCCAAACTATTAATGTGGTAAAAGACTTTTTATTTAAACCTACATATCTTAGAGTCTAATTCTGTCACATTGAATGCCTTCAGGGACAGATCAATCTTGTTGATGTTCCTGCCACACGAGAAGTACAAAAGATAACATCAAATTCGGATTTCTCAAGTGTGTACTGAAGGACTGTTATAGGTTTGGTTTACCTTCAAGTAATCCACGATCAAGTACATTAGATCAAATACATTAATTCTTGAAGACACGGAGATGTCTTTTCTGTAGATAATCTTTTAATGAGCTATTTTCTGAACTCTCTAAACCAAGTGTAGATCTGTCTGGTTTGATAACAGAGCTCATTGAAAAAATAGCCCCTGAAGAACCAGTGTGTCACACAACACACTGGGAACATGAGCTAATACTCAATCTACTCAAACTGATGGCACCTGACGTTGGGTCTGGTACACATTGGAGCTTCCTTCCTTTGCCTACAGGGAAACTTGGTTCTGGCTGTGGCTTTCTGCACTTACTGCCTGTTTCTGACATGTGACAAATGAGTAGGCCCTGACCTTCATCTGGTTCGGGTCACTGCATCTTCTGTCCCTGGAGACTTATTAAAAGACTGCATTTGTGGTCTCAATCCTGGTAAATTTTGTATATCTTATGTATGTTTACATTTTCTATCCCAACAAAACACAAAAGCCCCCTCTATTTGTGTGTGTGTATTACAGTACTAGTTTTTGATTCAAGAAAATAACCCAAAGGCTATGGGTGAAGCTACAGAAACAACAACATGTCTCTTACTTGTCCATTTAGATGTCAATATTGCTAAAATGAAGGGAATTACATTATAAACGCATTACTATCATGGTAAGTTAGCTTGACACACTTAGTACTCTGAACTCTGATAGAAAAAATTAGACAGCTTAGGTGAAGGCAGTAGGATTTTATGTTAGGAAAAGCTATTACTTCAGGCTTTACACAAGTTAATGCATGCACAAATTTTGTTAATTTCCATATAATTGACAAAAGAAGGTAGGTATTTCTTCATGACTTGAAACACCACCTCCACGGGCATATAACAAAACATGACTTCTGACTCATCTGGTTCTCAGTTTTAAAAACTGTGTGGTTGTTGATATTAAGAGAAATTTAAATATCTATTATTAAAAAATTGACAACTATGAGAAATTCTTGAGATTATTTTTCATTTTTTCAGATCCATTCAATTTTATAAATTGTTACTTCACACGCCCTTCCACATCATTTGTAGAGAAAATTTAGTTTGTTCAGAAATAGGACTATTTCTTTCTTTCTTGTCTGACTTTCCTGGTAGAAAACATCACTGTGTCCTATGCAGGCAATCCAGCTCTTTACTCTAACCTCATCCAGGGAAACTGAAATCTATTCAAAAGGTGAAAAATGTTTGTATTAAGTTTACTGATTTTTTTGACATTCTCAAAAGTATCATGCAGTTTTATGGGTCGTAAAGGGAATTTTGAATATATGTGATTCTTTCCTTTTATGACAAATTTAGAATGTTACCTCCTACATAAGATGGAACTCTGCTGGAAGATAGTGGGAAGTGTGGAGGGCCGCACGGCCACCAGCATGCCTTCTTTTTCTGTAACAAAACTTTCCTTTATTTAGGTAGTGTTCCTTCTTATGGCTAACAGGACTGTGGTCCCAGCTCCAGGAGTATATTTGATGTAGGTTTGTGACAATCCCACCCACCACAGACTCATGATACTCTTACTTGCCTCATTAGTGGCTAGTTTGGAATTAATCCAGGTAGCAATTCAGGTCTGATATGCATATATGAAAATAAACAAATTAGAGAACTATTAGATAGATTCTCTGGAAGGAGCAGAATCAGTGGTGGTTGTTTTGAAGTGTGCTGTTAGGCTTTAATGTGCTTCCATCTCTAGATCTATCTATCTATCTATCTATCTATCTATCTATCTATCTATCTATC
>NW_021605144.1:973370-993330 GCF_004785775.1 Grammomys surdaster | reverse complement strand
AAAAAAAAGACACAAAATCATAAAGCAAGGCTCAAATAAAAGTACATAATCTGTATAATCCACCTTTTACTTGAACACCACCATCTGCCATCTTCATCTGTGAGTGAATAGGGTTACAAAATATCTATAATTAGTGCAATGTGTATTTTAATAGTACTTAATCTTCAAATCATCTACCATTTTATATATGTATGTATGATATATATTAAACATATAAATTATAAGAGACATTTTATGATTATCATGGGAGTAAAAAAGTCTAAAAGGTGGAGAGAAGAGAAGAATTCATTAGGGATCTGTTCCTACTGTATGATACTTGCATCTGTGTCTTCATGCACATTTGTGCACATGTGTGTTGACAGGAAAGGAGAGGAGGAGAGGGCAAGCACAGAAGATGGGCTGTACATTTGAGTAACATTAAGTAATTTAATTTTCTTAGTTTCCACCTGTGACTCAGTCCTCTCATTTTGTACTCTATTTAAGAGGCAGGTACTGTGTGCTCTTCCTGTTTTCTGGTTTTGGAAAAGTATTTGTCCACTAGCATCGCTTAGTCTATGCCAGGTTCTCCTACTGACCCGAGGGACTTACAGCAGACACAAGAAGCAGGCTTTCTTATTTCACTCTCGTTATTGGCAGAGAGGCAAATTCTAAACTGCAGAGTCACTTTATTTAGAATCTATTTAGAGAGTAAGAAGTAAAGAAAATAAAGCAGTTTAAGGGGACACCAGAGGTGAGGACAGTGTGGCTGTTTAATTTCAGCCGACAGAAATATGTCTCCTCAGAGGACTTAATTTTGATTCCCACTGGAAGCTACTACTGCTTTGCCAGTCTAAGACACACATGACTTGCTTTCTGTCATAACAACTGTAAGTTTGGGTAAAGGAAAAGACTATAGGCATATAAGAATAAAATTGGGCTAAATGACTATTGTAATTACTACAATAATCTTTGATAAATAGTTCCACTTTAGATAAAATATATATGACATATGCATATAGCTAATATATATGATATTACATGGTCATCCATATAAGCATATATATGTATCTTGAAATAAAACTATGAGCATCCGTCCATTTGGACTGAGATCTTCAAGTAGGGCTAACGTTTTCAGTGGGGTTCTCTGACTTTTTCTTTTATATGAATGTTCTGGATGTGATTCTTGTAAGTGGAATACAAAGGCTTTCTCCCCAGAGGCTTACTCCTTTTCTCTTTTAACAGTGTGGTTTTGTGTAAAGATTTTCTAAAATTTTATCATTTTTTTCAGTTTTATGTCTCTGGTTATAAGTCTTTACCTAGCATCCTACTTCAAGGTTATGAAACGTGAAAAAACTCTGAGAGTTTTTGAAGATTTTAATGAGTTACTGTTCATGAGGCCTGGATATTGTGCTGAAGATAAGTCTGATAGGGTTACTCCTGCTGGCTTGGGAAGTTGTCACAAGGGAAGGAGACAAGTTGAAGAATATAGAGAATGCTACTTCATTTTATACATCCTAATTAAAGAAGCGATTACTTTATTATTAAATATTTAGCACAACAAAAAATTAATAACTAGTTTATAAATATATGAAGTACAAACTATATCTCATGGGTCGTGAATGTCCAGGTTCTGTGACTTGCTCTTATGCAGGTATTATCAATTATCAATGAAGACACCCCCATGTTAAATTTGGTAATTTCATAAAAATATAATATGAAACAAATCACTATGTTGTCAGTACCCTGAGAAACAACAATTAATGTTTTATTTTTTTGAAATTAATTTTTTATTGGATATTTTATTTCCATTTCAGAAATTATCCTCTTTCCCCATTTCCTCCCTACCTAGAAATCCCCTATCCAATCCCCCCTCCTCCTGCTTCTATGAGGATGTGCCCCCACTTACCCCCTCCCACTGCCCTGCCCTCTAATTCCCCCACACTAGGGCATCCAGCCTTCACTGGACCAAGGACCTTTTCTCCCACCTATGCCTGACAAGGCCATCCTCCCCTACATATACAGCTGGAGCCATGGGTACCTACCAATGTGCTCTCAGGCTGGTGGTTTACACCCTGGGAGCTCTGGTTGGTTGGTATTTTTGCTCTCCTCATGGGGCAGCAAACCCCTTCAGCTCCTTCAGTCTTCTCCCTAACTCTTCCACTGGGAACCCCTTCATCAGTTCAGTGGTTAGCTGTGAGCATCCAGCTCTGTATATGTCAGCTCTGGCAGACCTCTAAGGAGACAGCTATATCAGATACCCTTCCTGGCATCCACATTAGCATTCTCCGGACGTCTCTCCTTCAGTTTTTGCCCCGCACTTTGTCTCCATATTTGCTCCCATGAATATTTTCTTACATCTTCTAAGAAGGACCAAAGCACCCACACTTTGGCCTGCCTTCTTCATGAGCTTCATGTGGTGTGTGAGTTGAATCTTGGGTATTGGAAGCTTTTGGGCTAATATCCACCTCTCAGTGAGTGCATACCATGTGTTGTGTTAATTGTGATTGGGTTACCTCACTCAGGATGATATTTTCTAGTTCCATCCATTTGCCTAAGAATTTCATGAATTGGATTTCCGGTCTGGGCCCCGAGCATAGAGCAGGTCACAGGTGGCAGCTCTGTACCCAACCCCAGAAAACCGAGAGAAAGAGGGACTCTCAGGAACTTTAACTCAGGCAGCATCCCAGGTAAGGAAAAAGCAGCACTTGCCCCAAACAGGGAGCAACCGGGACCCACTGGGACCCAGGAATTCACTCCTGGCCCGGAGCAGGCTCCATCCGGTCTGGGCCCGAGCACTTGCAGATCCCGGGAGGCAGCTCTGCACCCAATCTCACACAAACCAGAGGAAGTGGGGCTCTCAGGAGCTCTAACCCAAGTAGTATCTTAGGCTAGGAGGTGGCAATACTTGCCCCCGAACAGGGAGCAACAGGGACCCACTCGGACCCAGGAATTAACTCCTGGCCGGGGGGCGCAGGTTCCTTCCGGTTTGGGCCCGAGCAGATCCCGGGAGTCAGCTCTGCACTCAATCTCTCAGAACCCAGAGGAAGTGGGGCTCCCAGGAGCTCTAATCCAAGCTGTATCTTAGGCTAGGAGGTGGCAATACTTCCCCCAAACAGGGAGCAACTGGGACCCAATGGGACCCAGGAATTCACTCCTGGCCCGGAGCTCAGGTTCCTTCCGGTCTGAGCCCTAGCACTCGGCAAATCCTGGGAATCAGCTCTGCACTCAATCTCACAGAACCCAGAGGAAGCGGGGCTCCCAGGAGCCCTAACCAAACCAGTATCTTAGGCTACGAGGTGGCAATACTTGCCCCAATCAGGGAGCAACCGGGAGACACTGGGACCCAGGAATCCACTCCTGACCTGGAGCCTGGGCCCCTTCCGGTTTCCACCTGAGCACGGAGCAGATCTTGGGCCTCAGCTCTAACCCCAGCAGCAAAACCCATCCCAAACAGTTCTGACACAACCTAGATAATAGGAAAGACAGGCTCCAGTCAGAGACAGTACAGATAGCACAAAGGTGATCCAGATGGCAAAAGGCAAGTGCAAGAACACAAACACCAGGAACCCAAGGTACTTGCCATCATCAGAACCTAGTTCTCCCACATTAGAAAGTCTTGAACTCCCCATATCACCAGGAAAGCAAGAATCAGATCTAAAATCATTTCTAATGATGATGATAGAGGACTATAAGAAGGAAATAAATAACACTATCAAAAAACTTGAGGAGAACACAGGTAAACAGGATGAAGTCCTTAAAGAAACACAAAAATCCTTTAAGAATTAAAAGAAAACACAAACAAGCAGATGAAGGAATTGAACAAAACCATCCAGGACATAAAAATGGAAGTAGAAACAATAAAGAAATCACAAAGGGAGGCTACCCTGGAGATAGAAAACCTAAGAAAGAAATCAGGAGTCATAGACACAAGCATCACCAACAGAATACAAGAGATAGAAGAAAGAATCTCAGGTCCAGAAGATACCTTAGAAAATATTGACACAACTGTCAAAGAAAACACAAAATGCAAAAAGTTCTTAACACAAAACATCCAGGAAATCCAGGATGCAATGAGAAGACCAAACCTAAGGATAATAGGTATAGATGAGAGTGAAGATTCCCAACTTAAAGGGCCAGTAAATATCTTCAACAAAATTATTGAGGAAAACTTCCCTAACCTAAGGAATGAGATGCCCATAATCACACAAGAAGCCTACAGAACGCTAAACAGACTAGATCAAAAAAGAAATACCTCCCGTCACATAATAATCAAGACACAAAATGCACAAAACAAAGAATTTTAAAAGCAGTAAGGGAAAAAGGCCAAGTAACATATAAAGGCAAACTGATCAGAATTACACCTGACTTCTCACCAGATACTATAAAAGCCATAAGATCCTGGACAAATATTATACAGACCCTAAGAAAACATAAATGCCAGCCCAGGCTATCTTACCCAGCAAAACTCTCAATTACCATAGATGGAGAAACCAAGATATTCCATGACAAAACTGAATTTACACAGTATCTTCCCACAAATCTAGCACTACAAAAAATAATAGCAGGAAAGCTCCAATACAAGGAGGGCAATCATACCCTAGAAAGAGCAAGAAAATAATTCTTTTCCATCAAACCCAAAAGAAGATAACCACACAAACCATGTCTCCACTATTAGCAAAAATGACAGGAAGCAACAACACCCTCTCCTTAATATCTCTTAACATCAATGGACTCAATTCCCCAATAAAAAGGCATAGGCTAACGGACTGGATACGCAAACAGGACCCAGCTTTTTGCTGCTTACAGGAAACCCACCTCAGCGACAAAGACAGACACTACCTTAGCGTAAAAGGTTGGAAAACAATTTTTCAAGCAAATGGCCCTAAGAAACAAGTGGGAGTAGCCATTCTAATATCGAATAAAATAGACTTTCAACTTAAAGTATCAAAAAGGATAAAGAAGGACATTTTATACTTGTCAAAGGAAAAGTCAACCAACATGAGCTCTCAATTCTGAATATCTATGCGCCAAATACAAGAGCAGCGACTTTCATAAAAGAAACCTTACTAAAGCTCAAAACACACATTGCACCTCACACAATAATAGTGGGAGACTTCAACACCCCACTCTCAGCAATGGATAGATTATGGAAACAGAAACTAAATAGACATACAGTGAAACTAACAGAAGTTATGAACCAAATGGACTTAACAGATATCTATAGAACATTTCACCCTAAAGCAAAAGAATATACCTTTTTCTCAGCACCTCATGGTACCTTCTCCAAAATAGACCATATAATTGGGCACAAGACAGGCCTCAACAGATATAAAAAAATTAAAATAATTCCCTGCATCCTATCAGATCACCATGGTCTAAGGCTGATCTTCAAAAATGACAAAGACAATGGAAAGCCCACATTCATATGGAAACTGAACAACACCTTACTCCTTGATAATAAGATAAGGGAAGAAATAAAGAAAGAAATTAAAAACTTTTTAGAATTTAATGAAAATGATGACACATCATACCAAAATCTATGGGATACAGTGAAAGCAGTGCTAAGAGGAAATTTCATAGCTCTAAGTGCCTACAAAAAGAAACTGGAGGGAGCATACACTAGCAGCTTGACAATGCACCTGAAAGACTTAGAACAAAAAGAAGCTAATACACCCAAGAGGAGTAGACGGCAGGAAATAATCAAACTCAGGGCTGAAATCAACCAAATAGAAACAAAAAGAACTATCCAAAGAATCAATAAAACCAGGAGCTGGTTCTTTGAGAAAATCAACAAGATAGATAAACCCTTAGCTAGACTAATCAGAGGGCAGAGAGACAGTATCCAAGTTAATAAAATCAGAACTGAAAAGGGTGACATAACAACAGAAACTGAGGAAATTAAAAAAAATCATCAGATCCTACTACAAAAGCCTATACTCAACAAAATTGGAAAATTTGGATGAAATGGACAATTTTCTAGACAAATACCAGTTACCAATGTTAAATCAGGACCAGATAAACCATCTAAACAGTCCCATAACCCCAAAAGAAATAGAAGCAGTCATTAAAAGTCTCCCTACAAAGAAAAGTCTGGGACCAGACAGTTTTAGTGCAGAATTCTATCAGCCCTTCAAGGAAGACCTAATTCCAATTCTCTTCAAACTATTCCACAAAATAGAACATTCTATGAAGCCACAATTACGCTCATACCTAAACCACACAAAGATCCAACAAAGAAAGAGAACTTCAGACCAATCTCCCTTATGAACATTGATGCAAAATTACTCAATAAAATTCTAGCGAACCGAATCCAAGAACACATCAAAACAATCATCCATCATGATCAAGTAGGCTTTATCCCAGGAATGCAGGGATGGTTCAATATACGGAAATCCATCAATGTAATCCACTATATAAACAAACTCGAAGAAAAAAACCACATGATCATATCACTAGATGCTGAGAAAGCATTTGACAAAATTCAACATCCCTTCATGATAAAAGTCTTGGAAAGATCAGGAATTCAAGGTCCATACCTAAACATAGTAAAAGCAATATACAGCAAACCAGTAGCCAGCATCAAACTAAATGGAGAGAAACTTGAAGCAATCCCACTAAAATCAGGGACTAGGCAAGGCTGCCCACTCTCCCCCTACTTATTTAATATAGTATTGGAAGTCCTAGCCAGAGCAATTAGGCAACACAAGGAGGTCAAAGGGATACAAATTGGAAAGGAAGAAATCAAAATCTCACTATTTGCAGATGATATGATAATATACTTAAGTGATCCCAAAACTTCCACCAGAGAACTCCTAAACCTGATAAACGACTTTAGCAAAGTGGCTGGATATAAAATTAACTCAAGCAAATCAGTAGCCTTCCTCTACTCAAAAGATAAACTGTCAGAGAAAGAAATTATGGAATTGACATCCTTCACAATAGTCACAGATAATATAAAATACCTTGGTGTGAACCTAACCAAGCAAGTAAAAGACCTGTATGACAAGAACTTCATGCCCCTGGAGAAAGAAATCGAAGAAATCAGAAGATGGAAAGATCTCCCATGCTCATGGATTGAAAGGATTAATATAGTAAAAATGGCTATTTTGCCAAAAGCCATCTACAGATTTAATGCAATCCCCATCAAAATTCCCACTCAATTCTTCACAGAGATAGAAAGAGCAATATTAAAATTCATTTGGAATAACAAAAAACCCAGGATTGCGAAAACTACTCTCAGCAATAAAAGAACTTCTGGGGGAATCACCATCCCTGACTTCAAGCTGTACTACAAAGCAGTAGTGGTAAAAAACTGTGTGGTATTGGAACAGAGACAAGCGGGAGGATCAATGGAATAGAATAGAAGACCCAGAAATGAACTCCCATACCTATGGTCACTTGATCTTTGACAAAGGAGCTAAAACCATCGAGTGGAAAAAAGACAGCATTTTCAACAAATGGTGCTGGTCCAACTGGAGGTCAGCATGTAGAAAAATGCAAATTGATCCATACTTATCTCCTTGTACAAAGCTCAATTCCAAGTGGATCAAGGACCTCCACCTAAAACCAGCCACACTGAAACTAATAGAAGAGAATCTAGGGAAAAGCCTGGAACACATAGGCACAGGAGAAAAGTTCCTGAACAGAACACCAATGGCCTGTGATCTAAGACCAAGAATTGACAAATGGGACCTCATAAAACTGCAAAGCTTCTGTAAAGCAAAGGACACAGTCAATAGGACAGAGCGGCAACCAACAGATTGGGAAAAGATATTCACCAACCCTACATCTGATAAAGGGCTAATATCCAAGGTATACAAAGAACTGAAGAAATTAGACTAGACAATCAAAGAACCCTATTAAAAAATGGAGCACAGAGCTGAACAAAGAATTCTCAACTGAGGAAGCTCGAATGGTTGAGAAGCACCTAAAGAAGTGTTCAGCATCCCTAGTCATCAGGGAAATGCAAATGAAAACAACACTGAGATTCGACCTCACACCAGTCAGAATGGCTAAGATCAAAAACACAGGTGACAGCACATGTTGGCGAGGAGAAAGAGGAACACCCCTCCACTGTTGGTGGGATTGTAAACTGGTACAACCACTATGGAAAGCAGTCTGGCTGTATCTCAGAAAATTGAACATAGTATTACCTGAGGACCCAGCTATACCACTCTTGGGCATATACCCAAAAGACGTTTCAACATACATCAGGGACACATGCTCCACCATGTTCATAGCAGCCTTATTTATAATAGCCAGAAGTTGGAAAGAACCCAGATGCCCTTCGACAGAAGAATGGATGCAGAAAATATGGTACATTTATACAATGGAGTACTACTCAGCTATTAAAAACAATGAGTTCATGAAATTCTTAGGCAAATGGATGGAGCTGGAAAATATCATCTTGAGTGAGGTAACCCAATCTCAAAAGAACATACATGGTATGCACTCACTGATAAGTGGATATTGGCCCAAAAGCTCACAATTTCTAAGAAACAACGTATAGACCATATAAAACTCACATAGAAGAAGGAAGACAAAAGTGTGGATGCTTTGGACCTTTCTAGAAGGAGTATCAAAAGCTTCAACCAGAGCTCCCAAAGTCTAAACCGCCAGCCAGAGAGCACAAAGGGAGGGACTCATGCACCTGTATAGGGAATTGAGGGTGACCTTGTTAGACTTCAGTGGAAGTGGAGGGCCATGGTCCCTGAAAGTTTGGATCCCCTACTGTGTGGGAATTCGAGAGCAGGGAGATGGGACTGGGAGGATATCCGAAGCACACCCTCACAAATATTAGGAGGAGGGAGTATGGGATAAGGGGTTTTGGGGGAGAATGGGAGAGGAGATAACATTGAAAGGGAAATACGTACAATATCCAATAAAAAAAATCCACACAGATAAAGGGTCTAAAAAATTTTTTAAAAAGAGAAGGAGAGAGTTTATTTATTTTAAATTATTTTCAAAAGTTTCTAGGAGTTGTTAATTGGCTAGGATCCTATTTTAAGCTCTCTGCAAAAGAATTTAAGTCTCTGTTCAATATTCTCAAGAGAGAGGTAAATCTTAATTTTCCTCAACAATTAATTGACAAAAGAGAGGTAATCTCACAAAAAGTAGAAGAAGCTATTATTAATCGATATATTATATAGTCTGATTAGTTGTCAGCGGTGCTATAACAATCCTTTGACAAAAGATTATTAATATAGATTTATATATCCTTAAATAGGGTCTTCATAACTCTCTGAGTCTGGAAGGAGTGACTGTTGGTGCTTCTGCCCTGATTTTATAAGAACTCTGAAAAATTGGCTTTAAAAACAAAAGAGGGGGAACGGTACCCCCTCAGAAGGCATCCCCCTGAAATATTCTCCATCATGCCTTGTTCACTTTTATCTCTCTAAAGCTAAAAGTTCATGGCAAATCTGCTGACTGCCTCTGGCACCACTGAGACCAACAAAACTTTGCCACAGATATGGGGAAGGACCCTCTTACCCTTAAAGGGAATGGCCCAGACCCAGTTCCCTTACAGGGCCGAGGATTGATATGCCTGTCTGATACCATAGAAGGCACAGCTAACTGGCTACCAAAAAGATTAATAAAAAAAAAATAGATACCCTCACAAAGCCAGGCCCAACCATAAATACGATAACAATTTACATCCAGGGAAGAGAAATCTCTCTGGGAATCCCCTTCTTTTTCCTTTCCAGGTAAAAATGAATCACCCGTGATATCTGCTGTTAGAAGTTCTAATCCAGATGCTGGCCTCCGAACTTATACTACTCAGACCTTTGAAGGGCCACTGACAAGAACATCAAACAGCTAGAGATTGACATCACTAATCTGAAGAAATCCCTCGTTTCGCTGTCTGAAGAGACCTCCTAAAATCGCAAAGTCCAATCCTTATTGGACTTGATTTACTCTATTACAATAGAAAAGGCTGTGTACAGCCCTTAAAGAACAAAGTTGCCTTTACATAGACAAGACAAGGAGGGTTAAAGAGAGCATGAAATAGGTAGTGAAGGCCCTAAGAAAAATCAGAGAGAGAGACAGATGAATTCTGGTACAAGAATTAGTTTTCAGCCTCTCCAAGGTTGTCAACCCTATTTCCTCCCATCTTGGGACCATTATTTGGGTTCTTTTTGCTTTTTTTCTGCTGGTCCCTGGGCCTTAAATAGGCTGACTAACTTTGTGAAAGAACAGATAAATAATTTGGTATCAAAACCTACTCAGATACATTATCATAAGTTAGCTATGGAGGACCACGAGACTCAAGATGAGGTTGTTACTTTATACAGGGTGTTTCCAAAACCCATCTCCACCCAACCTAAAAGGGGGGACTTCTGCCCCTAGACCAAGCAGACAGGGGCCACCCAGAACCCCCTCTGACAGGCGATCTGAATTCTTGCTTAGACTTCGAGGCTAAGCACTGCAAGGGAATATAAATAAAAGATAAAAATATCTATCTAGGTTCCCTGAGGGACAAGCCTGACTGCATAGGGGTTGATGTCAAAAGTATCCCCTCTCCAGGAAAAAGACATCAGGACGGGTATGGCCCTCATGCCTCACTGGACAATGACAGGGGGACTGGAGCCATTACAAGGTCCCCTTCAAATACTGGAGGTCAGGCCTCTATCCCCACCTTTGCAAGTTTAGAATTGCCACAGCCCTTCTATACTTAGAGAAGGGAGGAGATGTCAAGGGCAGCCCTGCTTACACACTGAAGGCCTAAAATCAGCCATAGGCCTAAAATTAGCTATAGGCCTGTCATACATGTATACTAACACCAAGTCTTGAGTCTCAGTGGAAAAACATTGAAACAGATGGCTATAAGCTAATGTAAACCGGCAGCTTTTGTGGAAATTTACAAGCCTGAATAGTTATAGACCTTATAAAGAGGTAGCCTTGGCAGACAATACCAACTTAGATAAGGACAAGCAAGTCATAGGCAGAGTCATAGTGACTTGTCCTCTGAACCTTCACCCAGCTGATACCCGGTTCTGAAGATATCTGTATTCCCCCTGAACACCCACACTCCATTGTCATTCCCTTCCCCACATCCTGCCTTTCTGTGTTTATAACCCCTGTGTGAATGAATTACGATTTGAGAAAAAATAAATTAAAAAAAAGAAAAAGAAAAAAAAGAATTTCATGAATTCATTGTTTTTAATAGCTCAGTAATACTCCATTGTGTAAATGTACCAAATTTTCTGTATCCATTCCTCTGCTGAACAACATCTGGGTTCTTTCCAGCTTCTGGCTATTATAAATAAAGCTGCTATGAACATAGTGGAACACGTGTCCTTGTTATATGTTGGAGCATCTTCTGGGTATATGCCTAGGAGTGGTATAGCTGGGTCCTCAGGTAATGGTATGTCCAATTTTCTGAGGAACCGCCAGACTGATTTCCAGAGTGGTTGTATCAGCTTGCAATCTCACCAACAATGGAGGAGTGTTCCTCTTTCTCCACATCCTCTCCAGCATCTGCTATTACCTGAGATTTTGATCTTAGCCATTCTTACTGGTGTGAGGTAGAATCTAGGGTTGTTTTGATTTGCATTTCCTTTCTATTTTCCTGGCTGGGACCTTGGGTGAAACTGTATTAAGTATGTGCTTTTCTGGTCTCCTCTAGGAAGACAGCCAAGCAATGTCTGATAATGGTTCTCCTCTCATGAGTAGCAGAGATTAGCATCTTAAGATCAAATTCATGGGCTTTGAAATGTGCTGGGTGAGAGTGTCTTGTGATTCATGATGTCTGCACTGTTTTGCATGGGATTGGTTCTCTTTCCCACTGTTGTCTTCTTTACCGGGTACTGACATTTTGGGCATGCTAAAGAATACCGTGATGTTGATAACAAAGCACCTATCTTCAGTGCTACTGTGTGTTCATTCCTGATACTGTATTCAACAACAACACTGTTCATGCCAACATTTGGTAGAGCTCCAGCTTTCTACCACAAGTTCATTGCTTGAGGTTAATTGCAGAGGACTACTCACACAACTCACATGCAGTGGAAGTTAGGAGGGCAACTTGTAACTGTTTAGGGAAACTGCCCTGGATTGACTTATTTTTACTTTTATGTTGAATTCAAGGGAAAATTCATTTACTGTGGTGATTTAACTCCTAAGACCAAGCCTTCCAGCTCTGTGGATACACAAAAAGATAATGCTATCTTAACCAGAATAGCTGGTCTTGCTGCACTTAAAAGGGATGGAGGAATAGAACCAAAAGACCAAGTTTTTATAAATAATCGCCACAGGAAGCCAGCATGGAGCTTGACAATTTACCATTTGTGAGTCATTCGCTTTGTGTGATAGCATCGTCACAGGAGCGGTCTTCCTTCACTTCACCTGGAATAAATTGAGTATGTACTTGGACTCCATAGGCATCGCTGTCGTTAAGCCTGGAAGCACAGTTTCAGAAGTTCTTCTGGCAAGCAATAAATCTAGAGTTTATTGATGACAGACTTCAGCAGTTATAGCTATGTAGAAGTTCCCTGGGGAAATATTTCTTTTATCCTGAGAGGCATCTCTGGAGCCAGAAAAATCTGGGTCTGAATTTGGTTCTGACATCTGTATGACCTTACTCAAGCTACTTAATCTCCCTCAGCATCTGCCTGCTTGTAAAATGAGAATAATAATAGTCCCTGACTTAAAGTGCTGTTAAAACATGAGATTAGATAATAGAAGGTACTTAACACAATACCCAGTATATAAAAGAGTACTGCAAAAAAAACAATAGGAATGGAGTTTTCAAAGGCTTTTGAGCTATCTCTGAGAATATCTTTTGTGTTTGTCTATAATCACACACACACACACACACACACCTCCAACCATGAGCCTTTCACTTGCTAACCATATGCTCTACCACTGAGTTGTATTCTAGCCTGGATACATCAGGATAATATCATATTAACAGTATCTTCTGACTTTGTGTCTCAGAGCAGAAGATAAAAACAGAACAAGAAAACACTTAGTGGATCACTATGCAAGCCAAAGTGTTTTGTGTGTGTGTGTGTGTGTGTGTGTGTAACCCTAATGCAAACTGTGATTTTTTTTCCAGAAAGAAATCTGTTTTAGAAGGCTGAAGATTTAGTCACTTGTCTTTGGAAATGAATAAAACCCTGCATTTTGGGTAATTTTCCTATCACCATGATCCTCCTGATTTGGCTTCCTAAGTGCTGGAGTTACAGACATGGACTACTAAACTTGGCTATTTTTCTTAATGTTAATTCTAATCCAGAATTAAATATTCACGTCATTAAAAAGGAATTTCTCTATTTTTTAGTATGATCACTTGAGGTTTTATTTTGCTGAAAATTTTAGGATTAAACTATTTTTATTCTAACCTGTTTGGTAAGAATACTCTTATGCAAGTAAAAACATTTAGCATGTAAGTTACATGTAGTTAACATGCATATTTTTAAGTCTATGGGATGAATTTCAGAAGTAGTGGTGTTCAAGGGAAATAAAGTTTCCATTGAGCAGGACCAATTGGTCTACATACTTCCTAGATATGAGACCCTAACAGTCAGTGCATTACACAGAAGTACCTCTAGCTTATGAGCAGAATACCACTTAATTGATCACAACTTCATCTTAGTTTGCTCCTAGTGGAGATGCAAATAACCGAGGCAGATTTTCAGGAGCAAATTCTTAGGCTTTAGTGGTTGAACAGGCGATCCTTTCCACACTGGATGGATTCTCCTCTAAAGGCCTTGGCACTGGGAAGGCCTAGTGAGCTGTTGACTGGGCCGTTGACAAGCATGTGTAGTGAATGAGTCCTCTGTTTTCTCCCCAGACTTCAGAAGAGGTGGTTTTGTGTCTTTGTTTCTTTTTTTCTTTCTCTGATTCTTTATCTATGCAATTATAAAGAACAATCTGCCAGGATAAAAAGACATTTACATTTCTAGATCCTGATTCTATTACATCTTTGCCTCTCTTCTCCCTTCCCCCAGTGACCGAAGTCAGAGTCTTTAGCCTAGCAGATGCAACTGACTCCTCAAACGAACAAACAAACAAACACCCAAACCTTATGACTTACAATCACTGTATTGCAAAGTCACCCCTCACTCTTCTCTATCTGAAGGTTCCTTGAAGCTGAAATGACATTTGATTGTTTCTATAGTAACAAGTTCTAACCACACCATTATTAAAAAACCCCAGCACTTTCAGTTGTAGAAACTGTTTTCTGATATAATGAAGGATTAGTTAATTTAAGCATTGTTTACTGTGAGCCCACTATGCGCTATGCTGGGCAGTATAAATACCTCTCTACTAAACATTTACTGGAGTGGAGGATGGATTTTGGACAAAGATATTAAATGGTTTTATTCTGGTTACTGACAACTTCATCTTTAGGAATTTTCATTTGGGAGTTTCAGAATCTAAATGCAGTTGGCTTTCTGGTTCTCCTTTTAGAACATATACTGTAAGTCAGCAAACTGCAGTGAAGTGATTAGAATATGCCTTCCTTCTTTCTATGTGTTCTAAACTTTTTAGACCATTATGCCATCATTCTTTCTGCAGGAAAAGTGCTGAGAATATGAAAATACAGCACTGTATCTGCTGTTATAGAAAATGTCATAGAACATCATGCATATTTTACAGTCATTCTTCCTAGCCAAACCACTTCATTATTTCAGGCTATCCCATTCATGAACACTATATTTGTTCTAAAATTCACAACAATAAAAATTCAATTACATGCACCTCTTATTTTCATATATAGATATTTATGTATATATGGGCAGAGTCACTTTGCAGTAAGACTTAAGAGAATTAATATTCCAATTCAAAGCTTTCACAGTTTTAGAAATCATAAAATATTATTTGCCAGGACCTGGAGTTTGTGGTGTTGAGACAAAATTTCAGAATCTGCTGGAATGAGCCGCTCAAAAAATTATGTTTGTTTTGGATTTTACAGACCCACAATCTGCTTTTCTATTTACAAAATAATCTACCCACAATGCTCAGCTAAAGCCAAACCAAATAAACTGTGATAGGGTACAAAAATTGTAAGTGGCACTAGCCTTCATTTAGTGTAATCTCATAGGATTTTATTTGTGATTCAATAATTATACTTTCATAAATAACACATTTTTCAATTTGATGAAAAGCACAATTAATTTGGGTTTCAGACCAGCCTTTTCTTTTCAGTGTTTGAAAAGAACATTATTAATACATACTTGGGAATACTATTTCATTTTTGTTCTTTTTGTTTTGTTTCCCTTTTATCCATGATATTGAACTGTAAATATTTACTGTAAGGTTTTGACTATCTTTCTCAATTTCTCATTGAGGGCAATGAGATCTGATTGCTATTTAAACGGAATGTGCAAAATAAGTAATTGTTTCATAGTCTGAGTTCATGAGGTCAGAGATGCTTGGGGTGAAAACTGATTTATACTTTGGTTTTTCACTCTGTATCCATCTCACTGTGCAAGCTTCCCTTTTGCATAAAGATTCATGTGCAAAAGGAGAAAATCTGAGCATGATCCCATAAAAACATTACTTTACTTCTCATCCAAGTGATGCAGACTGAGAAACTGAGTGACATAGCACAGATAGATAAGTCAGTGTCTCTGTGAGGGATTTAAGGTAGGATTTGTAAACCTAGTATTTGGATTCCATAGCAGTTTGAAGTTAATAACCTTTTGTGAATGTCAAAGTGAAATGTTAGGAAGAGCAGAGCTACATTTGCCACAAACATGGCTGGAAAAACATGCACTTGGTTGTTTACTAGGGGTCCCTCCTCGGCTTTATGTCAGTAACGTCAGGTGCCAAACTCAGATGGAGGTTAGGAAATTCACAGAACAGACATACAGCAATTCAATTGTGGGAAATATACACAAATTTCTTGTTATATACTATGTAACTATGTTGGCATGACATGAATACCATTAGGACAGTAAGTAAGCAAAAATTCACTCATATTTACAATATGGTAAATAACATAAAATAGAGGAATTTTCTTTTACAAAAGAAATAAAAACTGTTCTAAAAATTTTGGTAAGAATATTGTCACTTTTCATATAAATAAATTTAAATATCAACCATCACTAAAAATCATTCATGGAAGGAAATTTTGTATATTGGAAAATTCTATTTAAGTAAAACATCTTTTTGGCTTTTTAAGATTAGAGAAGGTTCCCACCCCTTCCCACCCAACACCCATACCTTTGTCATTCTCTTCCACCTTGCTTGTCCAACTCTCAGTCGAAGATGGCGTAAGTACAGGAAAACAAAAACCCCAGTACTGCGTGCTTGGTAACATATATGCCCTCATATCAAAGAGCTAGTTGAATCAAGGACAGGGGACTTATTTGTACTCATTTGGATGTGAAATTAGGTTGCTATTAAGGCACAATGAACAAGGCTAGTAATTGTTTCATATACTAATAAATTGAATATTTTTTCTTCAATTTATTATTCATTCTCATATTTATTTTTAGTATGTAATAAATACCAAATATTTGTTAATATTTATTTATGCATACAATTTATTATTTAATATATAAAATTTGTACTATTTATTTATTATATTTATAAGTATAAATGATATCGATTATCATTTGTTAAAATGGTATTTTTATTGTATAATCCTAAGGATTATTTTAAAATCAGAAAATTTGCATTTTTGTGATGTTTTATTGTCCTTTATTCACTATAGATAGTGAGGAGTTTCATAAAAATATTTTCACGAATATATAACTTGTTTATTTTTAATCATGTTTTTTACCCCACCCTCTTCTTGTTCCATTCTCCCAGTATTTCCATTCACTCTCTCAGACAATCTCACTTTGATATTCATGTCATATGTATATCTACATGTGTGCATGTGTGCGTGTGTGTGTGTGTATGTGTGGTGTATGAGAGAAAACATGAGATATTTTTCTGAGTCTTATTTTACTTAATGTGATAATTTCCAGTTTTACTCACTTTATTACAGACAGTATAATTTCACTTGTCTTTATGGCTGAATAAGCTTCTATGGAGCATATGTTTCTAAAATTTATTTGTCCATTAGTGTTTTGACAGACACTTAGACTGATGCTATAACTTTGCACCCGTGACTAGTGCTGTGATGTGTTTATGTTGATTTGGGGTCCATTGAGTGTATGCCCAGGAGTGGGGCAGACTAGCCATATAGTAGCTCTATTTTTGGTTTACTAAGGAATTTCCATGCTGATTTTCAGAGTAGCTGAATTAATTTACAGCCTTGCCAGTAGTGCAATATGTGAGCCCACCTCATCTCCACATCCATTCCAGCATTTGTTATTCCTTTCTTAATATATGGCCATTGTGACTGGGTTGAATCAACTCTCAATGGTATTTTAATTTTTATTTCCCTGTTGATTAAGGATGTTGTTAATTGTGTTTCTTTTTTTGAGAACTGCTCATTTTATTAGTCCATATACTGATTCGATTGACTTTCAGATATTTAATTTTTAAGTTCTTTATATATTATAGCTTTTAATCCTCTGACAGGTAGACACTTAGAAATACTTTACCCATTTGTGTACTGTCTTTTTACTCAATAAATGGTTTCTCTGTTGTGCAGACGTTCTTCAATATCATGTCATTTCTTTAGTCAATACTGTTTCATCTGTCAGCTGTTGGAGTCCTGTTCAGAAAATACTGGCTCACACCTACATCTTATATGTTTCCATGTTTTGTCTTCCCCTGCCAGTTTCATACTTTCAGTTTGCTAGTAAGATTTTTAATGTATTTGAAATTATTTTTATGCAAGTGAGGGATACAGATCTGGTTTAGTTCTTGTAGAGGTGGGTATTCATTTCCTAGGATTATTTGAAGAGTCTCTTTTTTCCAATGCACCCCTTTGACATCTTTCTCACAGATGAGGCGGCTGCAGTTGTGTGGGTTTACTACAGAGTGCTTTGTGCCTCATCGGTAATCTATATGTCTGTTTATTGTCAACATCACACTATTTGAAGTTGTTATTGCTATACAGTTCATGTTTAAACCAGGCATGGTGATACTTCCAAAACTGGTTTTTGCTTAGGTTGCTTGGCTATTGTTTGTAATGCTTCCATGTGACTTTTATGATTTTCCATCTATTGCTGTGAAAACTGTCCTTGGAACAGATTCAATATGTAGATGCTTTCAATAAGGTAACCATTTGTACAGTATGATTTCTCCTGATCCATGAGCAAGGACCAAGGACGGTCTTTGGATCTTCCAGTATCTTCTTCGAATTCTTTTTAAAACGTTTTAAATGTCACATATGGAGCCTTCTTTCCTTTCTTCCTTTTCTGGCTTTGCTAGCAGGGTAATACTGGTAGAAATGGGTTTGGTAGTCTCCCTTTCTGTTCTAGTTTAAGAAACAGTGTGAGAAGCACTGGTCTTAGTGAAGATCTAATAGAACTTTTTAGTGAACCCATCTCAGCCCGAACTTACTTGTTTATTTGTTTACTTCTATTTTACTAATGTTTCAATTTCATTGCTGGTTATAGACCTATTTCTTTATATCCTCTTGGTTTGGTTTTGATAGCTGACACATATTTTAAAAATGTATCCCTTTCTTCTAGATTTTTAAATTTATTGCAATATAAGTTTTCAAATTAGCCATAATGATCTGAATTTCAAAGGTATCTTTTGGAAGGCCCTTCTTTTTGCCTCTAACCTTATTGGTTTGGGAATTTTCTCTCTCTCACCTTAGCTAAGGATTTGTCAATCTTGCTTATCTTTTGAAAGAGGAAACTCTTTGTTTCTTTGATTGTCTTGCTTTTGTTTCTTTTGCACTGATTGTGGCTCTAATCAATATTGTTCCCTCTTACCTCCTGAGTCTGGGTTTGTCTTGTTCTTGTATCATAAGACCTATTTGCAGTCTCTTTACTTTGCTAATGTTGATATTTATAGCTATAAATTTCCTCTTTAGAGGATTTTTTAGTTTATCTCCTAGGTTCTGTCATAGTACATTATCATTCACATTTAAATTTTGAAAATTTTAAATGTCCTTCTTGATTTTTTGATGATTTATTCATTGTTCAACAGTGTGTGTTGGTCACATACCATACATTTATGTAATTCCTCAAGATTTTCTTGTTGTTGATTTCTAATTATAGCCTACTCTGATCACATAAAGTTTAGAAGTATAGGCAATTATATTAACTTTTGTTGCATTTGTTAAGACTAGCTTTGTCATCTAAAATATGTCTTATTTTAGAAAATATTCCATGGGCTGATGAAAATAAATAGTTCTTATATAGAATAATCTGTAGACACCTCCTAAATATATTTGATTTAAGCTATTAAAAACAATGAATTTGAGAGTTTCCTAGGTAAATGGATGGAACTAGAAATTATCATCCTGAGTGAGGTAAGCCAATCACAAAAGAACACACATGGTATTCACTCACTGATTATTGGATATTAGCCCAGAACCTTGAAATGCCCAAGATGCAACTCACAGGCCACATGAAGCTCATAAAGAAGGAAGACCAAGTGGGGGTGATTCGGTCCTTCTTAGAAGGAGCAACAAAGTACTCAAGGGAGCAAATATGGAGACAAAGTGAGGGACAGAAACTGAAGGAAGGGCCATCTGAAGACCATTTCACCTGAGTATCCATCCCATGTGCAGTCACCAAAGGTAGATGCTGATGTGGAAGTCAGGAAATGCATGCTAATAAGAGCCTGATATGGATGTCTCCTCAGAGGTCTTCGAGAGTCTGACATATTCAGAGGCAGATGCTCACAACTAGCCATTGAACTGATAATGGGGTTCCCAATGGAGGAGTCAGAGTGAGGGCCATTGGAGCTGAAAGGGTTTGTGGCACCATGAGGAGAGCAACAATACCAACCAACCACAGCTCCCAGGGTCTAAACCACCAGCCTGGGAGCACTTAGGGGGGGATCCAGGGCTTCAGCTGAATATGTAAAAGTGGAGGGCCCTGCTGGGCACAGGTGGAAGATGAGATCCTTGACCTCATGAAGGCTGGATGCCCCAGGGGGTGGGAATTTTGAG
>NW_021605144.1:971206-973270 GCF_004785775.1 Grammomys surdaster | reverse complement strand
CTGAAAGGGTGTGTGGCACCATGAGGAGAGCAACAATACCAACCAACCACAGCTCCCAGGGTCTAAACCACCAGCCTGGGAGCACTTATGGAGGGATCCAGGGCCTTAGCTGAATATATAAGAGTGGAGGGCCCTGCTGGGCACAGGTGGAAGATGAGATCCTTGACCTCATGAAGGCTGGACGCCCCAGGGGGTGGGAGTTTTGAGGGTGGGGAGGTGGGAGTGGGGGGGTAGATAGAGGTTACATCCACAAAGAAGAAGGAGGAGGTGTGAGGGGATTGGGGGTTCCTGGGTGGGTGGGGGATGGGGTAAGGGGACAACATATGAAATGTAAATAAAACATCCAATAAAAAAATTAAAAAAAAAAAGAAAAAAAGTATAATTGATTTGTGCTATCATTTAACTCTGATGCTTCTCTTGACATCTTTTGGTCTCAATGCCATTTCAGTTTGTGAGTCTGAGGTGGCGACCTCACTCTATTGACGTGAGGATGTTAGTGTGCCTTTCCATTTAGTATTACTCCTTTTAATGAAACTGTTCGCTGTGAGCTGATGTTCAGTGTGTTAAGGCTGTTGTATCTTCCTGATGGATGGTTTGAAGCCTAATATGTCAGCTGTAATGATTGCATCATTATCTATGTCTGCTTGCTCTGAAGTGTTTCAGAGCAGATGCACAGATTGTCTGTGGGCTTGAGTTTCTGCTCAGGTCTCAGCAATGGCCAGCACTCCTGCAGGAATTTTCCAGCCCTTGGCATGCAAGGTCTGTCACTTCAGCAGTCTTGTAACCAGGCCAGCCTCTGCTTCCAAAGTGTGCTGGATGGTCTCCTATTCCCCATGAGGATTCCAATGTAGTAGTCCTCCCCTGTGTCATGTTTACCTTTGGAGCTGGATCTTTTTATCTTTTTAGAGCTAAGACCCACTGAGTCCTTGGCTTTAGCATGAGTATTCTTCCGGTTTTAGTGTAGGTAGCCCTCATCCTGGTGTTCCTGTGGTTCTCTGAGTCTACTGCTCTTAGAGGCTGAGGTGGGAGCTTTGGAGTTTCAAGACATAGTTGTGACAGAATTATGTACATTTTACAGCAGAGCAGTTTTGATTGGAGAGTTCCTCGTGGGACTTGCTCCCTGCTTGCCCAGTGTGCTAGGCAGTGCTACAGGATGGTGGCTCTGGGTAATTTCTCAGTATCTGTCTCATGTAGCTTCTTGCTCTATTGTTGAAAATTTTATTTTTGCAGTCTTGCTTCTGGAGAGTTTTCATTTTTGTGTAAGGTCAGATGTGGGGACAGACCCTCTCCTGTCCCATCTATTCTGTCCAGTGTGGCAGGTTACTGTTTGTCATGGCCCTTACAATCTCTTGTTGAGAATCTCTGTGTGTTACTGTCTCTGACAGTGCTTTCTGTGATGCTCCACTGCTGCTTTGCTATGCTTCTCACTTCCTTCTGAAGTTGCAAATTGGATGTTTTTGTCTAGATTTGTAGAAACACATGAAGGGGCTGGTTGCTGCTACTCCATGATTGTTAGCAATTAAAACAGTCAAGTTTAACAACATTTTGAGTAGAAAGAAGTTCTTTTGAGATCGCATTTTTCATAGTTAAATGATGCTGCTTTTCATACTGTTTCTGTTATTTTCAACTTCTTCCTCCTCCTCTCTACCAAGGAAGGAAAAGAATTGTGAATCCTGTATATGATAAATAATTTGTAGTTATTTAATTTCCCAAATGGCTCCAACAATAATGCCTATCCACCTTCTTTACTCAAGAGTGACTCACATGATCTCTGCCATGAGTCCTGGACTGTATATCTCTTTGCTTTGGACCCAGAAAGGTTTGTGATTAAGGCAAAACTGGCAATATGTGACTTTTAAGCTAGATCATAAAAGATGACACAACTTAGGCCTGGTTCTCTCGAGGGATTCAATTTTTGGAACCTAGCCATATTGTTCAGGAGATTCTCCAGTCATTTATAGAGGCTAGCATGATTGGTTGTTGTTGTTGTTTTGTTTTTTTAAATCCCACAGTATTCAAAGTCAGTCAGTCTCTCTCTCTCTCTCTCTCTCTCTCTCTCTCTCT
>NW_021605144.1:952183-971106 GCF_004785775.1 Grammomys surdaster | reverse complement strand
CCCTCTCTTTCTTTTACATTTTTTATTGGATATTTTATTTACATTTCAGACACTGCCATCAAACCACAACCTTATGAGTGAAGATATCTCAGTATGACTTCAGAACTTTTTAGCTGTCGTTTGGCCTTTGAGTGTTTCCAGCTGAGATTTCAGAGACTAAAATCTCAAGTGTCAAGAGACAAGCTGTCCATCGCATAACCTGTCCTGTTTCCTGAGCCACCACCGAGTTCTTGACCTGAGGTAAGTGATTGCTTTGGTACTAAGGTTGGATGGTGTACCACTCAATGACCAGGGATGCAGTCTCCCGTCTGTTTACTGATCATGTGGATTTCTTCTGCGGACTGCGTATTAATGAACTCTACCCAGTTGACTTGCTGCTCTTGTCTCCTTCTCATTTGCTCTTCAAATCAATCCTCTTGGTACATATGCTGCAAACATGGAATCTGCTACTCCCTAGGTGAGAGAAGTCTCATGCTATTTTGTAATGAACTGAGTGCTTAGTGTAATCATCACTCCACATCCATCATATCAAAGAAGACGAGTGGACTTCAAGTGGTATGTTCAGTTGAGTGAACGTGTGTTATTATTTAAGATATAAACCATTAACTTCTAGCTTTGTTAAAAATGTCAGATATATCTTTATTACTAGGTTCACAACACTCATAACAGTTTTCCCACTACACTGGTAAGCAACACCCCAAACCTTTTAAAAGGTAGCTCCATCCATTTTTGTGGCTTTTATTCACAGAAAAAAGAGAAAACGATCCTGTAACTAAAATAATTTTCAGAGTAGCTCATTTACTTCTTAAGTGATGAAAGCTGTATACTGATAGTGAATAAATTAAATTGTGTTTGATTATAGATGTTGGAGAAATTATCCAGAGAAAAGAAAATTATTTCTTTCTGTCAGCTCTTTGGCACAATAATTGGTGGAAAACTCAAAAATACTGGAAGCAGCATCAAGTGTAAACTAACATTTCAGGCAAGTGGCTGTGAGTGGTTACCTTGCCACTGGATCCACTGAGAGGTAGAACTAATACAGTAGTTATTATTTAGTTGAAATCAGTCCTGCACTTGAAATGACTTAAGTATTAGCCTCTATGAACAAGCAGAATTTTAAAACTACAGGTGATAATATTTCCAGAAAAGCTACAAAGACATTAATTACAAATAACCCAAAGGAGAACTGTCAACAAATAGTCGTAAAAACACCTGTTTTGAAGTAGAAAAAATTAATAGTTGTAAAAATTTATATAGCTTGTGAAAATGTACGGCTCTCTAAACCTGTGACTATCTGCTGTGTTATTCATTAGCAGGTGTTCTGTGGGAAATATTTGGATTGAGCATATTTTACTGAAGTAGCATTGTTGATGGTGAGATCCTTTAGCCTTTGATGCTTTAAACAGCACTAGATTCATGGGGCTTTTTGTTTGTTTGTTTGTTTGTTTTTTAAAGAAAAGTATCTGAATGATTTTCTTTTCTACCACATAGCAGGCCGATTGCTAAGCTATGGTAATAAATTATTATTATTATTTTTTTAATTTGGGGCCAAGACTAAATTTGTTTTGAATGAGACAGGCTACCACCCACTATTATAACTGCACATTAAATAGTTTCAAAACTGAACTTTCTTACAGACTTGATAATGGTTCTTAATGAACTCAACCAAAAATTACAAGGAAAAAAATGGCATTTCAGTATAATTCATACTTTGACAAAGTCAACACTAATGTTTTTGACATGTGATGTCAAGCTATTTTCCCTATTTCTTGCTCTGAAGGAAGCTGAAATAAGAAGCAAGACCTCAATTTCTACACAAAGGTCCACGGGCTCTGTTTTCTGAGCTGAAATTACAGATCTAGCTGCACATTTCATGGACCTTGATGCAAGTCCAGTTCCAATTTTCATATTTCCAAGCTGATTTAAATGCACCAGGAGTGTTCCTATCTGCTCTTCAGTTGGAAGAGGCAAATGTAACGGCACATCAAAGGCAAAGCAGGAGAAAAACTGAATGGGATTCTGTAAGTACTTTCCAAGTAATGAATGTGCTCACTAAACATCAGATGCTCATGGACACACATTAGCACTTGGCAGTACCTATCCATGTGAGAAGACATTTCAAAGACGAAATACGTAAGATTTCATTATGAATCAGCATTAACAGATGGACATGTACAGTCGATTCTGATGATAGGAAACACTGACTATGAGTCCCAGTTGAAACATTTCCCCTTCCCCCAAGGAAACACGTTCTATTTTTGCCAGTAGACATGCGTCATGGACAACTATTAAATCAATTATTAGTTTGAATTCTTCCCTCTTTTAAAAAGATTACCTACATGATATCCTTGATTTTGCTTCTTGGACTGCAAAGTCTAAAATAATTGTTGCCAATCTTTAATCCAGAATATTCTTTGATGACTCTTATTGTCAAAGGTGTGAGTTTTTTATTACCATGACAAAATATCAGAGAAAGCACAGGAGGAGGGGCTTTTTGTGCATCATAACGACAAGGGTTTCAGTCCAAGTCACTGGGCTCATTGCTTTGGGGCCTTTGTGCACTGAAGCAGAACAGCACACGGTGAGTGTTCTGGAACAAAGCATCTCGAATGGCAGATAAGAAGCAGAGAGAAAGCTGAAGCCAGAGTGAGATACAACCTTCAGAGGAGTGCTTCTCAACCTTCATAACGCTGCGACCTTTTAGTGTGGTTTCTCATGTTGTGGTGACTCCCTAACCATGAAATTATTTTCTTTGCTACTGCATAATTGTAATTTTGCTACTGTTATGAATTATAATGTAACTACCTGATATGTAACCTGAATGAAAGTGTCTTTCAACCCCCAAAGGGGTCATGACTCACAGGTAGAAAGTCACTGTTTCAGAGTATGGCTACCTTCACAGTATCAATTCCTTAAAACTAGGACTAGCCCACTAGTGATGTTGGCACTTCCTGACCCAATCACACCTCAAGGCAACACTATATGGAGACTAAGCCTTCATCAGAAGGGCATTTGGAACTATTTTATATCTGAACTATAATACCCAGTAGAAGATCATCTCCAAAACCACTATCTCAGCCTTTATTTGTCAAGTGCTCACTATGTAGCCAGCCCTTCCTCTATATGAAAGAAGCCCTCATATGTAATTACCTAGTAGAGAAATGGAAATTCAGACTCTTTCCCAAAGTTGTCCACTGATAAGTCAATCAACTCTGACTTAAATCTGGACTTCTTAGCTGCCAAGTATAGGATGTGTGGCTTTCAATAAATGGCTTGACACCTAGGTGCCATGGCTTTTTAATCTGTCAGTGGGAAATTATAATTACAGTTACAGATGTTCCTACAATCTCAATACAACTTAAGAGACCGCACGGCCACATCACATAGATCACAACATATAATATGTAGAGAACACTTAGAGCTACTATAGGAAAGAACAATCTTCCCTAGAACACGGAAGTGTACGTAGTGAAAAGAGACAAACACAGCAGCATAGACTAAGTTGAGGGAAAACAGTCCCAATACAGCTGCCAAGTTGTGTCTTTCACTTATGAACCGTGATTCATTTGTTAGAAAAGAGAACCTAACATGAATTAACCACTAAAGCCATATTTAAACAGGACTGATGCCATGGACTAGGTAAATGAGTCAGCAGCTTAGCATCATTCTCACTTGGCTGTGGCACTTGTTAGTTGCATGACCTTGGTCAAGTCACATACTCTTTCTGAGCCCAGCAACCTTATCTATAAAATGTGGGCTCTAAGTAGCCTATCACACAGAATGTTATGATGATTAAAAAGACCATTCAGCCTGAGCTGATACATGTATTTAATCCCAGCACTTGGGAGGCAGAGGCAAGCAGATCTCTGTGAGTTCGAGGCCAAGCTAGCAAGTTCCAGGACAGCCAAGGTTACACAGAGATCACCCCCTCCAAAAAGACCATTCATTGAGCAGGAGAGAAGGTTCAGTAGGTAATGGCAATGGCTGTTTCAAAGGACCTACCTTCCATTACCAGCCCAGACAGGACCCCTCACAACTACCTAACTCCTGTTCCAGGGGATCTGAAGCCCTCCTCGGGCCCCTGCAGGCACCAGACACATACATGGTGCACAGGCATACATGCAGGCAAGGCCCCCATACACATAAAATGAAATATTAAGAACAACATTCCATGCATCAAAAGCACATACACTAAGGTGAGATGGGGCTTAGCAGTTGCCACTTCATCTCCTCATCTTTGGCTCTGTAAACTGACCCTAAGTTCAAGAGGCAGGGTAAAGCGAAAACAAGCAAAACCCAAGCAAGCCAAAGCTAAAGACCTTCAGCAAAAAGTACAGTTGAGCATGTTACTTGGGCACTCGAAAGTTCGAAGACTAAGGAAGAAGGCTGGGAAGGATTTTACTAGAGCTATCAGATAGAACCCACGACACCCAAGTCTGAATTTCAGATGAACAATGGGTGTCTTCAATATCCCAAATACTGCACCAGACATTATTTTACTAAATAAATTATTCATTGTTTATATGAAATTCTAGTATAAATGGGTGACAGTGTTTTCATTTACCAAATCATGCAACCTTGACAGACTGATTATTGTAAGAAATCTCTTAACCCTGTAAGGAGACTCGGAGTTGAGAAGAGCCCGACCGGGGCAACTGCAAAGCCATCCAGGGAAAAGTCATGCCCTGCACCACCCTTTGTTCTGTGAAGCAAGGGCCTCGTGGGCAAAACCTCAAGTGAGCAATTTTACTGTCCCTGCACCCTCTATACGAGCCTGCAGCAGAGAGTGCTGGGAAAACTGCTGCAGCCTCCTCCTCACCCACTTGGGTCTCTTCGACCCAGGTTTTTCCTTGGGTGAGGCTCTGTGGTCACGCTATAGTGACTGTTTGAACCTTTGCCACACCCTGTTTAGTTATCAGTGGGTGGGAGTAGAAGAGGTAGAAACAGGGAAAGAATGCGTAGACATTTCGATCAGCTGGGTTGCGCTTTGTCGGATGGCCTCACAGAACTTTATTACTGCTTTGATGCCGAGTGGCCACACACTGTTCTTGCCAGGCCTCACTTAATAGGCTGCTTGCATGGAGTCAGACAGATTGCCTTTGCTGCACTTTCGAACACCTCACGACAGCGGCTCTTTTACGTTAGGGAGGAAACTCTGTGGTTAAACTGTAGCCTAGGTATTTTTAGCGCTGTTACCATGTTAACCAAATCTCATATACTTCACCTGCAGGATATGCAGTAATACCAAGGCCTTCCCTAAAAGCTACCAGCCCTTCCAAAATTATTTAAGCAATTAACATTGTCTTTAGGACTAAGACTATGTTATCTGAGAACATAGTCACTAGTACTGACACTTTTTCTCTTCTATTTTTTTTCTCTTTGAATGGATGGCAGTGTCTTTAGGGAGTACCTTTTTCTTTGATAGAAGTGACTTGAAGGGCCAGAACCAAAAGCTTAAAGCTGGTTAGTTCTAAAGGTCAGAGCCTGAAGGCAGCGATTCCTTTGTTAACCATTAAGCTTTTCTAAGCTGCTTCTGACAGAATTCTGGCTGTGTGCCATCTGTCTTGGGTCATTTTACACTGTGAATCCTTATGCTGTTCCAGTTTTTAAGTCTGTAGCAAAGGTTATGAGAAAGACAGAACTCGTGTGGCTGCTGTTTTCCTACTAATCCAGCATCACTCTTATGCTTTCGGAAGGCAGAGCCAGTTTGTGTTTAGGGCATCTTGGCACACCCAGAAAGCATTTAAAGAGGACCCATGTGTCCGTAGATGAGCCAGATGTGATGGAAGGGATACCCACTTAGCAACAGAGTGAGGGTCCCCATCACTGCTGACCAGCGCTTTTCACCACTGATCCCAGCACTGAAAGTTCAAGATAGAACATAACAACTGAGGTGCTATTAGATATTATCTCCCATCAGTCAAACTGGACGAGCTTTGACATACATAGAATTTGCTGTGTTAGCCCAATGAGGTTCAAGTGTCAAGACGCTTCATTGCCGAGTTCACTGCCAGTTTATCTTCAAGTCATCTGAATAAAAGTCTCTGCACCAAAAAATTCCCTTAAACACAATGAAATTCTGTTTTATGGAGCCAAGGGACATTAAGCTGCTAAAACACATGCTTTCAAAATCAAGTGTGGAATAGCTGTCCTGTTTCTCAAGGGAAAAAATACACAGTTAAACCTTGCTTATTCATAATAACCCAAACTTCCGGAAGGCTTAAGCATTTGGAATTGCTCCAAACCCAAGAGGGGAGGAGGGAAAGGGAAGGGTTTGGAGAGCAAGGGGATGGGGAGGGGGGATGAAGGGAGAGAGGGACAGAATGAACCAGCAGCAAGCAAGCCAGTTTTTAGAAGTAGACCTGAAACCTTAGCAACACTGAAAGGAGACCTGGAGCTTGCATCTGATTGGCTTACCAGCCAGAAGGAATGCTGAGCTCTGATTGGCTAGTGATGATGTCTCCAAATAATCAGCCTTTTGCAGGGAAGCAAATTTATCTGGCAGAAAGGACAGGAGGTAGAAGAAGCAGGCAAGAAGCAAAGGGAAGCGAACAGGGCAAAATGAATGGCAGGTTATTTGTAACAAAGGTGGCAGCTGAGACGACAATGAAGACAAAAATAACTATTTATGTAACTGCTTACAGCTTTTACAAAATGGGCTCCATATAATTACTGATATTGTCTTCAGAAGGACTTTCAAGGATTGTAGAAGTGAAATGACATTCCCCAGGTTACACAGCTAGTAAGAAAAAAGCTGAGGTCACCTGTCTGTCTCAAATCCAGGGCTGTTGACACCAGAGTCTCTGGAGAGAAGAATTTGGAGTTATTCCAAGGAACAAAGAGCTAATCCTCAGATCACAGAAAGGACCACCAGCAGCCACATCAGCTACAGTTTAGTGGGAGATGCAGAAAGGGTGAAGGGCTCCCTGCCCTTCACTACACAGAAGTTGAAAACATCGCCCAAGGAACATCGCTGTGCACATTAGGAAGAACGGCTAGTGCAGTATAAAGGAGGCTTGTATCGTGAGTGCTCAGAGCGATCATTTACCTGAGATGGCTCATAGTTCCTTTATTTGTAAGTTGGAGCCACTGACAGCATAATCATTTACCCCCCCTCCCCAGTTGTTCCAGCTAAAAATGCGCAGATCATTTTTGTTTTAACTTTCTTTTCATATGCAAAGCCTCTGTAGGCCTGTAGATGCCACTTCTAAAACATTGAAGTCAGGTGCTTATGTTATGCTGTCGCCATGTTCTCCTCTGAGCCACTGTACTGCTGTACTGGGGTTTTAGTTTATTGCTTTAGTTTTGTTTTGGGTTTATACCCTCGCTTCCCTAACTTCATCCTCATCCTGCCCAATCAGTTCTTTGGAATATGTCAAATGATTAAATGTTACACTAAAAATGAAATGCAAGGGTTCTAGCAGGGTCCAGCCTGAGTTCACTATGAGTGCCTTTGCCTAGGCCTATTGCTCTACACATGGAGGCCTCCTTGGTGGCCCTAAAGCAGAACCTCCCTCCCCAGTGGAGGAGCCTTCAGCCATGCTGCTCTTGTCTTTGTGTCATCAGACTGCAGGCTCTTCTTCCTATCTCAGGTCACCCACAAAGGGCTTTTTCCTGCAAGCTGGTCTAAGTTCCCCATTATTTTCTTTCATGAATTCTTTTTATTGGCATCCTGTTGATTTCTAGACTTGAAAATTGTTTTTATTTGACTGCTTAGCCTTTTTTTTTTATATGTCTCTCTACTAGTCAAGTTCTTTTAAGTCAAAACCTAGTATTTCATACACTACTACTAGCCTGGAAGCCCAGGAAAGTAGTGCACCATGGGTACTTAATAGCTGTATTGAATGAATGATGAATAAATGAATGAATGAATGCATGAGCACCAGAGTTTAGCATTCTTGGTGTTCCATGTCACCTCTGCACCAACAACTATGGACAGGGTGCTGTGAGACGGCCTATTGACTCGTAATTCTTTTCAAAGTTGTGATTGCTAATAAACTGCCATCATTTAGAAAATTTTGTAAAATTCCTAACATAATTTCTGGAAAGGGGAGGAAAATCTTGTTTAGACTGAGGCTTGGGGTATGGTAACAATGCATGGTTACCACTCATTGGTCGTGTAAGTTATTAATTTTTTAATTTGCCAAAATTGAGTCTCTGACAGATGAACATATCCTTAGCAAAATGAATCAACCTATTGGAATTTTAAAGTCATAACTAAACCAATGTCTTGGTCAAGTCATTGCTACTTTAATTATGCCCATTTATTTCAACATTGCAATTTTATAAATTTTCTTAGCTGGCACATTGTAGTTTCTTTTGCAAGTGAAAATTGTCATGATGCCCTCTGGTGGAATTAAATTTTTTTCTTCCTTCCTTCCATCTTTTCTTTCTTTCCTCACTCTGTCCCTCACTCCCTCTTTCCCTCTCTCCATCTTCCCTTATCTGTTTATCCTTTTTATCTATTTAGAATGAAACACAGGAGCCATAGGATTTATATTACCTTGCAATGCTGATAGACTAGGTATTACGTCAAAGATCAGATGAAAATGATGGTAATTTAAACACTCACAGCTATATTTACAATCACAGTCAGAACAGAGGAGTAAGAAAGAGTTGGTCGCGGCTCACCAGGAATAAGCAGGACTTTTGTCATTATATTCTCCACTAGAGCTGATGCATCTGACAGAACAGCAAGCCTTTCAAACCTGGTTCTGTGTACCAGGCCACAACATCGGTACTTCATTGTAGAGCCACGTCATCTTCCCTTTCCCTTCCTTCCTTCCTTTCTTTCTTCCGTCCTTCCTCTTCCTCTCTCTCTCTCTCTCTCTCTCTCTCTCTCTCGGAGGCAATCTGGATTACACACTAAAAAGTATCCTGCTTAAAAAAAAAAAAAAATCAGCCTTTTGGGCTATCCCAACCCCTGGAAGATGTCAGGACTGTTCTTTAAGCAACCATGGTCTTAAGACAGAGGGAAGTAATAGTTATCTGGGTAGATTACTTTCCATATTTGTTTATCTCAATGCAATAAAAAAATTTAAAAATTGAAAAGAAGATAAATGAGTATTTAAACATATACCAACATGTCCTCAAATTATTTACTGATTGTTTGAATATAGACAGTAGAAATAATCGATGGATATAGCACAGCTGCAGTCAGCTGATTGCTTTACATTTGAAACTCACCTTTGAATTTGGTGCGTCTCAAATTAAAAGACAAGAAAAAAACAAAACAAAACAAAACCAACAAAAACAAAAGGACCCACAGCTCATCTAAAGCAGGCCGATCTAAATCTCTCGAGGAGTAGTACTGCCCCCTAGCGGGTGTTTGGGAAGTTTCTAAGGGCTGGTTGTGAGAAGCTTGTCTCAGGAGGCTGATATTCAAGGGATAGAGATAGCTGAGGGGCAATTCCACACAGTCATTCACACAGTCAAAAACCTGTCTGCAATGCCTTGTGCCCAGGATCAAATTCAGTTTTACATCAAGGCAAAAACAGAGAAATCAAAATCCAATTAGTTTCTAGTTATTTTTTTAGGAAATGTGAATCTGACATAAACCGAGGGCAGACGAACGGCACATCATCTCAGTGGCACTAGCATTCTGGGAACGTCATTGTCGGGATCTCTGTCTACAGATGGATTTGGAGGGCTCTGGAAGGGACAACTGTAGCCATGTTACTTGGAATGTTGAAGTTCAAAGTGAGCCCACTAACAGGGCTGACCTCTTTCCTTCTTCACAAGTAGACAATTGCATCACTACTTTTGAAAAACGTGTGTTTTCCTTGGTAATATTATCAATGAGTTTCATTTTAGTATAGTAAAGATTGTTGTCAAAATGCTTGCTATAATACACAGCAATGAATGAAACTGGAAGAGACAAATGCTGAACACTTTTCTTGTATGCAACAACCAGCTACTGAAAACAAACCCAAACCCAAACCAAACAAACAAAATGGCCAGAAGGGACTTTTCAGAACACTCACAGGGAACTAAAGGCTTGCAGCAATTAGGAGAGTGTTAATCAAGGAACCCAGACGGATATCTGTGAATATGAATACATCTGTGAGTGGTGGTAGATCTCTACTGCTTGATGATCAGCATTTCATTGCCAGCTTTATAATAGCCCTGAAAACTACCATCCTGCAGTCGTGGCAGCCCAGCAGGAAAGCAGAACAAGGTGAGAACTCCCCTAAAGCTCCATTCCCACAGAATCGTCATCTTCTGACCTGCTCAATGGCTCCCTGAAAACAAACCATGCACAGCACTGTCTGTATGATCTGACTCAGAACTCATGAATGTTCCCCATAGAAATGATTTTCAATCAATTGTAGAAAAGATGGACAGAGATTAACGTCACAGCTACCTGAGGTAGTTAGTGATGACTGATGCACATCAGGGTTTTGCAAAGGTTACAGGAAAAGGTGGGGAAAGATAGCCCGAGGAGAACGTGAAAGCGTGCACACATGTTAACAGCGTCCACAGCCACTCATAGGGAGGTGAGCATGCCTACTGTTGTGTGAACCCTCAGGGTGAAGCCAAAACTTTGTCTTTTGCCTAATGATATGGCTCTATGAAAGCAGGAAAGGAAGGCTAAAGCAAATCTTTCTTCTCACATGGAGTGTTCAGGGTGTGCTCCAAATGCACACAGAACTCCTTGGAAAGTACTGTGGTATTAGTGAGCTCCTGGCCCAATCATTAGCTGAATGCTAAGTTAAGCATCACATAGGTGGCTACCTATGACAGTGACAGCTAAAATGAGTAATCATCAATAACAAACAGCAGCGTTAGCAGTGCTGGTGTGAGAGACCCAAACGTCAAAAGATGCCACGTGATATTACTTTAAATGTACTATTTCAACAAAATTAGTTATTAGTCTCAGAAAATTAAAACACTGCACCATCAATATGAAAGCAATCAATATAAACTGTCCTATATAGAGAGATTTACATCTGTGTTACCTATAGTCAAAGAGCTAAATAAGACCACATGTAAAGAAAATATAAGAACAGTTTCTCAATAAGTACAGATCAGCATAGAGAAATTACTTAAAGGTCAAATATAAAGTCTAGAGCTGAGATGCAAAGTAACAGGAGTGAAAAGTTCACTAGAAGCCTCAGCAGCAGACCTGGACAGTTACACAGACAGAGTATGCAGCCAACCGCAGGATAGGTCAGTTAGCATCACGGATGCTGAGGATAAGAAAGAGCCAATGAAGGGGGCTGAACAGTGTCTCAGAGTCAGGGAATATAGCCTAGCCTATCTGAAAGGAAGTCACATAAAGACAGGATGGGGGAGGCCAGGGAGTATGAATGAAGAAATACCAGAAACTTTCTAAGTGTAGTGAAAACTGTTGGTTTGTGAATCCAACATGCTCAAAACAGTAAGGAGGAAGAAGGCCTCAGAGACTCACATGTTGACACACTGTAATCTAACTATCAAGAGCTAAAGACAAAGAAAATCAAAGGGAAAAGTGATACATGTTCAAAGCTCCTCAATGGATTTCCCATCAGAAGCTGTGAGAATAGAATGTAGGGCCTGTGATATTTAAAATGTTGAAATAGAAATAATAAAACATCCAACCAACTAAGAAAACTATGTCCAGTAAAATTATCTTTCAAGATGAGGAAGAACTAAGACAAATTTAGATTAATACAACTAAGAGGCAGTTCACTGGCAGTAGGCCAGCCTTGCAAACAGTACTAAAAGAATTCTTTAGACACAAATGAAAGGCTGAAAGACAGTAAGTTGAGGCCAGATGAAGGAACAACAAAAATAAAACCATTTATTTTTATCACTACCCACTAGCAAATATAAACTGTAGGTAAATATAAAAGATATAAAAAGGGAACTGAAAAGACAGCTCGGAAGTTAAGAGTGTGTGCTGTTCTTGAAGTCCTAAGTTTGACTCCAAGCACGTATGTCAGGTGACTCACAACTGCCTATAATTCTATCATGTCAGCTCGAGAGGGATCGAGCCTCCATGGCACCTGCTCCCAGGGGCACTAAGCCCCCACAACATGCACATAATTAAAAAGTAAATCTTGTGTCAGCTCCCTAGTGTAATAGGTAACATGTCAGTCTCATAAAAATAAAATTAATCCTAAACAAAAAGTATAAATATATTTGTAATTATCTTATTTAAAGACAGACTTATAAAGCAATAATTAAATTTGCATTGGTATGTACACAACATATTAAATATGTGGTTTATATGACCATAAAAGCACCAGGGAAGGGGCAGAGAATAAATAGGAAGAAAGAGTTTTTATTATATTAAAGTTAATATAAACCCAAAGTGAACTGGTGTACATATATAATATTAAGATGTTAACTGTAAGCCCAGGGAAGCTGTACTACATTATTATTATTATTATTATTATTATTATTATTATTATTATTACATATTGTGCATGTGCCACGGCACACCCATAGAGATCAGAGCTGGCTCTCCTCTTCTACCTTTTGTGTCCTTGGAGTCAAACTTAGTTTGATTAGAATTAATTAAACAGAATTAATAAATTTAAAGATGGGGAAAGATGACTCAAGCATTATGGGGATGGTCTAAAGAGTATGCCATCGCAAACACACACACACACACAACTAGTAAACACACACACACACACACACACACACCCCTAGTAAACTATGGCCAACACAAGCATAGTAAACAGGTGTTCAGATCACTGCAGGAAGGAAACCGGAGGAATCCCTCATGCTCTCTACTTGAGGAACATCTGAAAGGCACATGAACATTCCGAGTTACAAATTAGGCAACACTAAGAGAACTAAAATCACGTGGTCAACTGAACGCTAGAGCAGAGGGGCACTGTAATAATTTTCAAACAGGCAGAGAAATAGTATCCAGATTAAGATAAGGAGCTGTTTCAGTCAGCTGGGTAGAGTCAGGGCTAACATCACTGAGGAAGAATTAAAGTTAGGCTTAAAAAAAAAACTTCCTGCCACCTGGAAAATTGAAAATGGTTTTTCTCTGGGGATCCCTAAGTACAGCAAAGATGACTTACATAGGGATGGCTCTAGCACAGCTTTTTTGAAGTTTTAAAGATAACTAAATGATGCATATCTAGTGATTTATGTCCAACTCTCATAGATGTGGGTACAAATAATTGCTTTGTTGTGGACTAGAGATACAATCTGCCAGACAAAGATCAGAATTCATTTCTTCTCTGACTCTTTCAATTTCCTGCTCCCTTGAACCATCATAATCGTCAACATCAAAAATTCTTTTTAAGGTCTAGATGCATGTGTTATCTGGGAGCCCACAACCAATGAGAGACACAACGTCTGTCCTCTCAAGTGTGAGAACTTTCTCCTCACGGAGGCAGGGATGTAACATGGAAGGTCGATTGAATGCTTTAGGGTTGAGTACACTCGAGATTTAGCTTTCTCCAGGTACACTTTTGTAGCTCCTTTTTCCTTTTCTTTTTAATGATGAGAGGATGAGAAAAGGTAGCACCGTCGTCATTCATGAGTGGCTTTCTCCAGAGATGACTGGCATAAAGAGGAAAAGGGAATGAGAATTAAACACGTAGAATTGCAGGGGGAAAAGCGATGGGGGAGGGAGAAGGTAAGAAATCAAGAAAGAGCGCCATTAGCTCCATCTGCAGCCTAGGAACCGAGTACTAAGCCCTAGGAACATAGTGGTGAACAGGGAGCAATCATGTCCCCAGTGCCTACTGATGCCCAACCACAGCGGCTGCCATAGGAGGACTCCTTGCTATCACGGTGAAAGCATAGCTGATCCGTCTTTGAAAGTTACTTGGATTCTTTAATTTCAGTACGAGTATTTGTTCTATGACACATAAAATCTGTATTTTACTATAAAACATGGATGACACTGGTGATCTGAATTGCAGACCGGGTTAACATATGGCACAAAACCGCTTCCCTCTGGGATAATCATTATTAATATGAACTTTGACTCTGCTGTCTTCTCCACTGTTTTTCTGGAGCTTGTAAACGTGCCTGTTTTTACCCTCACTCCCAACCCCAGCAGTGTGATGATGAAGACAGAAGAGGGGCATTTTTAAAGGAGACTCTGTGCACATCATATACATGTAGTAGCTAAGATGTTTATATTTTCCTCATCTCAGCTAAGGCTTTATGAAATGTGGATAAAATATATTATAAACAGATAAATGTGGTGGCCTTTTAAAGTGTTTATTATGATGTGAGAGCTTTGTTTTTGTCTCTTTGTTTAATCTATAAGCATAATTTTGAAAGATGATGTGATGGTATGAACAGTCAGGGTCTTGCAGAAAAACCCCTCACATCTGAGATGAATGCGCCTGTCCAGAAAGCTGAGTTAGGCTGCACTCCTCTCTCCATTTGTGAGAATGAAGGAAGAGGAGCCAGCTGTGGGACACATGAGCTCCACAGACATGGAACTTCCTAGCATCTGGATCTTGCAGTCCTGGTCCTCAGATGTCTAAACAATGCATTTCTATTGCGTATATAAAACACTTAGTGTAAGGCAGTGCATTAGAGCAGTGACAAAGACCAAGAGAGTGGTACTTTCAATCTGTGTTTACACGGTATAATTTTTAACTTAGGGATAGTTTTGCTTACTATTTATTTATTGTTTTAGAACTCTCCTTAATCAAAAAAGGATTTCCAGTGGGCTTACTAGGAAATTATATTTTTCTCTGAGAATTTATTTTAAATCAAGGGGATATTTTTTCCTTGAATAATGTTCTGAGAATAAAGCTTTAGTCGAGGGCTATTTAGTAAAATTCAGCTTAAATAAATAGGAAGATAGAATTCAGTTCACAAAAATGTTATTTTATACAAAATTGTTCAACTTTAGGAAACCATCTGTTGTGAAAAATTTCAACAGACGCGGTGCTGAAGATATGAGCAAATAATCAATCCTCTCTACATAATACCTGTTAGGCACTAGCTAAATGTGCACTGAGGCCACCAGATCCCGTCAGTGACCTTGCACTTTCAGATATCATATGTGAATATTCTCACAGTAAAGCCATTAGGAAGCCATTTTAATTAGCTGTGTTTTTCATTCGGTATCCCAGATCTGGAGGGGAGCTTGTGCAAGAACATACATCACAAGGAAAGAGAAATGAACCTCTCTACTCTGTGCCTCAAGAACAAAGCACTTGAACTGGTACTAGATGAATCACGACTCCTTCCTTACTTCTGCTAGAGCCATCACACATATGAATCATTCATTTCCATTTCAAGTGACTTAAATAGAACCCAGAAAGAGTCTCTGAGTCATCAGCTTCTCTGACTTAAGTTGGCAATAGCTCATATACTTTATTATTCTGTAAAAAATCAGTTACAGATTACAGGTTATTTTCACTACATAAGAAAATGTATGTTACTTCCTTTAGGGACTAAATAAAGGCAGCCAAATAATTCATTTTACTATGCCCATAAATACCTGTCATATTAAGCTTTCGGACAGAGAAACTAAGTCATTTTTATAATTACTGTTTGATTTAAATTCATTATTGTTGACTGACTTTTTTTATAAAAATCTTTTCATTTTTAAAAAAGAAATCCTATGTCAAAGTTGTCATAGTTCCAGATTCTAACGATCTGACTTTATTTGACATAATACCCACTGTTAAAAGTGAAGATCAACAAGGTTATTATTTTTTAAAGTATTGGATAGTAAGTATTTTTAAAGGTTTACATAGTAAATATTTTAGATGATGGACAAAACAATGTTTGCTAACTAAGTTTGACATTAAATTGTGACAGCATTAACACACACTATATAAATAAATATGCAGCTATGTTTTAATAAAACTTTATAAAACTGGAAGCAAACTGTTTTTGGCCCATTGAACTGTGTAGTTTATATCTTTGATAGCAATATTCACGAAATAGTAAAGAATTCCAGAATTGGGGCTGGAGAGATGGCTCAGCTATGAGGAGCACTTGCTGTTCTTGTAGAATCTGGACTGTGTGCCCAGCACTCACAAGCATTTGTAACTCCATTTGCAGGTTATAATGCCTTCATCTGGCCTATATGGGCATCAAGCATGTAAATGGTAGCATAAACACATGAAGGTAAATACTCATTCATATAAAATAAATAACTTTTAAAAAAGATAATGGCATGCATTTTCTCTATTGCAAACTGGGCTAATGGTTTTGCATATTCTTTTCATTATTAATTGCATAGTTTTTTCCTTTGATATTCAAAAAATAGGTAATTGGCCTAGAAGGATAATGAACAATTCAAGAAATGTTTTATGCCAAGTTTGGTAAAAGAGAAAAACAATACAATGGGTCTCTTGCTGTTTGTACTACAGGTAAAGTAGACAGAAAAACCCTTCAATGAGTTCTCAAACATATTTATAGTTCTAGTAAGTCTGAATCTGACATTTTAATCATAATTTAACAAAATCAATTGTTAACAATTATTAAGTTAATTATTTCACCCTACGCTGGTTTTATCATTTCTCACATCATTCTTCTTTGATCATGGCTTCAGAAAATAAAAGTTGAGTTTTGACCAAAGTACCATAGAGCTCTAGAGAAGTGCGGTGACAGGCTACAGAGTCGTCACCTCCTCTCTACATCCTGTCTAAGTTCAAAGAAGAAATCATCTGTCACAACTGAAGCTAAATTATAATTTCAATTCCATGATCTTACAAAAGGAACCAATCCCTGTAAAAAATATTATGAGTTCTAAAAATTAAATTCTGTGATGTGAGTTAAAATATAACAGGTTCAGGCATTTAAGAACACAGCACCACAGCCCTCTCTAGTATGGCGCAAGGGACTCTCCACCTGAACTTAGACAAGAACCTAAGAATCAATTCAAAGGAATCTTTCAGAAGGGATTAAAAATCATGGAAATGCACATAAAGATACCTGCTTTCCAGATTGTTCTCTTGGAGTTGATTCGTGGCTTGCCTTAGACTTGTAGAGTCCTGTTGCAGAGCAGGCTACATTTCCATGATTCCGAAAGACAGGACTATTTCCTGTAATGACCTCTGCTGTTTTTCATCTGGCAGTGATCTGTATAGGAGTTGATCACTGCATAGTCTATTAGCCAACCCCAAGTCAATCCTTGTGGCCTTACCTCACTCTTCATGTGCCAAGTGATTTATATTTATTTAATCATTCCTCCCTGTTTTAGAGCTTACATCTACAGTTACACTTTTCTTAGCTTTTCAAAAAGTAAGATATATTTTCTCAATGGATCATGAGAAAGACAAACATACATATATTTATGAGGTAAACTCGAATGCTGTTTCGCATTGCGTTCATGATTGATTTTTCAACTTGCCCACCTAATTCTTTGTTCACTTTTACATTCAGACTGACTTGAATCATGGATTCTAATTTATCTTCAGCAAAGCACTAAAATTCACTGCTTATCTAGCTAGACCAACACACATGTATTATGTGTACCATAGTTCAAGCCAGATGAAAAGAACTGATGGTCAAAGATACATTCCCCTTTTAAGATATTTAGTTGGGAAGACAGACAACTAGTAGTCAACTCTTAACTATAAATAATATGCTATTATCACTTCAGAGGGAGAATTGTCTTTGTTTTAGGAAGAAATTAAAAAAAATATACTGCTGATGTTAATCTTGAAGGTGCACAGAGAACTTCTGGGCAGAATTATTGCTAAAATTTGTTCGAAGTAGAGCAAGGACTATGGGCAAAGACATGGAGATGTGTGAGTACACAGAAAACTCCAGAATGGCATTCTATTCAGCCAAAGATAAGGGTGTGGAAAGTTGTGAATAATGAGGCTGGAGAGGTGGAACTAAATATATAGTTGCTTATAGTTATGTACAATGAAGTGTGTGTGTGTAGTTTCAACATAATTAGATGTCTGGTCTGTTTATTCTACAATCCACTGTGTTCCAAAGCATTTTATGAAGGACAATGATAAGAAACAATTTATATTTAGTATTATTTCCTGGTAGAGAATGGAACCATGAGAGGCTGGAGGAAGACATACAAATGAGATGACCAATGTAATAATTCAGAGAGGGGGTGAGGAGAGCTGAAAGCAAAGCAGTGTGACTGGAGGGAGGGGAAGCACAGTAACAGTAACTATGTCCATCCTATTGTTTTACGATGTGCCAGGTCTTCCTATGAAATCCTCACTCTAGGAAGGGTACTCTATGAAAGCTATGTTCAGCTTATCATGCAGATGAAGAGAATGATTTAGTTTGGATAATTAGCTTAGGTTCACAATGAATGGGAGATTGGTATTCACATATCTGTGGCTCTAAGTTCATTTTATAAACTTTTGGATCAGGTGCCTTATTGTATTTTTGGTTGTGAAAATAGAACCTGAGATTGGTAATTTATAAAGAAAGGTAATTTATTTTGGCTTCCAATTCTGGAGCCCTGAAAAGTCAGAAAGTTCCAGATTGAGTGGCTGAATCTGTTTGGCTTTCGGTGAAGACCCCATTGGATGAAGATCCATGGCAAATATGGAAGCAAGAGAAGAGGAAGCAAAAGGAAGCAAAACCAAGGCTGGGGTCTCTTTATAACAATCCATTTAAATGTACATAGTTTAGCCATATGAAAGTGAGAGGTCACTCTCATTTGAAAAGAATCAATCAGTTAACAAAGTTCTGTCTTCATGACCCAAACCCTTGCCATGATGTCCCCCTCCCAACACCATTGATCAAATACCCAAAAGCAACCCAAGTTTAACAAAAGTGTCAGATGGCACAAACCATGTTCTAACCACAGCAGTAAGTGACAGGTTTTGATAGTATCAATAATATCAAGAGTGAGGGCAAATGTTCTGAAAAGGAAATATGGACCTATTAGAAAGACATGATCATGTGTGACTATAAGAAAGCTGGATTGCAGAAAACACATGATGACGGATGAGGAGGGCAGAGCAGCAACCAAGAGGCAGGGATGCACTAGCAATACCAAGAACCCAAGAGGCAGG
>NW_021605144.1:937991-952173 GCF_004785775.1 Grammomys surdaster | reverse complement strand
CCAAGAGGCAGGGATGCACTAGCAATACCAAGAACCCAAGAGGCAGGGATGCACTAGCAATACCAAGAACCCAAGAGGCAGGGATGCACTAGCAATACCGAGAACCCAAGAGGCAGGGATGCACTAGCAATACCGAAAAACCAAGAGGCAGGGATGCACTAGCAATACCAAGAACCCAAGAGGCAGAGATGCACTAGCAATACCCAGAACCCAAGAGGCAGGGATGCACTAGCAATACTGAGAACCCAAGAGGCACGGATGCACTAGGAATAACGAAAAACCAAGGGGCAGGGATGCACTAGCAATACCATGAACCCAAGAGGCTGAGATGCACTAGCAATCCCGAGAACCCAAGGGCCAGGGATGCACTAGCAATACCGAGAACCCAAGAGACTGAGATGCACTAGCCATCCCGAGAACCCAAGAGCCAGGGAGGCACAGGCAACACTGAGAACAAAGTGATCCTAAAATGTTCACAGCTTTCCAATTGCTTTTCATAGACTATGCCTCTAACCACTTTACTAACATATGGAGAATTTTACCCACATCTACTATACTACATGTCAGAAAATGGCACTTTCTAAACAAAGGCTGAATGCATAATGTTCACTCTAGCATTGACTGTGAAGAGAAACTGGAAATACTTAAAAATCCCACATATCTTTTGACAGGTCTTGATTTTTAGCCTTCAAGAAAAAAAATATTCATTTACTATTTGCTTGATGAATTTCTTATGTCTCTAATAAGTGAGAGAAAATGTCAGTAAGAAATAGTTAGATTTTCAGATTGAGGTCACGTAATGGGTCAAAGTTGGGGCCAGAATCACTTTCCTTACTTCCAGCTGCTTCCAGATGTCACAGTCCCTCCTTTGCTCGAGCACTAGATGTCTCTTTTTTTTCCTTAATTACACTATTTCTTCCTTCCAACTCCTCCCTCTCACCCCTTCCACATGCCCCTTTACTCTCTCTTTTAAATTCATGGCCTCTTTTTTCACTATCTGTTATTGCAAGCATGCATTTATATGTACATAATACATACATACATACATACATACATACATACACAACCTGTTCAGCCCATATGTCATTTGCATGCGTCTGTTTTCAGGGATGACCATTTTATAGGCTGGAAAATGTTTTCTGCTTTTGATCTTTTCCATTTTCCTGCTTCTTCCCTCTGTTCTAGATCATATATGTTACAGCTGTTAGCTGGTGCTGTTCTTGAACATAAGTTCCAGCCATTATCTGTTATCTGTTCTATACCATATGTTCCAGCTGTTACCTGGTGCTGACTCCTTCCTTCATTCTACTTACAAACTGGAACTTATTTCCCAGTATCACCTGACTTTCTCTTATTCATTCCACAAATGTTAAGTGCTAAGCATGTATGTGCCAGCACTGCTTTTGGCATGGTAATGGGCATGAATGGCAAATGTTCCCTTCCCTGGTAAGGCAAGTATACTTTGAGGGATGCATCACAACCTGACTATAAGAATTTGATTTTTACATTAGTATAATCTTCAAATATTTTTGAGATTGTCATAAATGAATATTGTATTTACATTATTTACACGCCTCCTTCCAATTTCTCCCATGTTCTCGTGATTTCCTCTACTTCTCATCTAATATGTGTTTGTGATCTTATATACATAATTATGACTTATACCCACGTATGTATATAACATACTGAGTCCATTTGAATGGTGGTCATATGTACATGTTGAGGGTTGGCCACTTGAGACTCTAAGCTATTAGAGAGCTCATCTCAGGAGAAACCTGATTCTGCCTCTCTCAATGGCCATTGACTGACTGTTACTCTTTATCTAGGGGTGGGGCTCTGTAAAGTTTCTTCTATTCACACTGGCATATCAGATTATGTGGTAATTATGCCATTATGCATGCCTTGTCAGTTTAGATTGTTTTTAAAAAAATCATAAACCTTTTTATTTATTGTTATTTATTTCTTTTGTTTTTGAGATTAAAATATGACAATTTTTCTCCCTCAAAAATTTTCCATATACCCCTCCCTGCTCTTTCAAATTTACATTTCAGTTTTTCATTAATCATTGTTAATAAATATATTTATATGTATATACACACATGCATACATGCATACATACATATATACATACAGTGTGTGTTTTTAAACTTTGTCAATTTATCTTACAATATGGCTGTTTTGTACTGATAGCTATTTTCTAAGATGCTAGCAACTGTTCTCTGTTTTAATTTTTAGTTTATCCTAAAATATTAAAGGCTCTTTCTTTGTCTTTAATTCCCAAGACTGAGTATGTTTCAGAAAAGTTATCTGAGCTGCTGCCTCCTCCGTTCCTCTTGCAGAGGCAGTGATGAGGCTCCTTTTATCTGTACCTTCTTCTCATCCTTTCGGCTTACTAGGCACACTCTTCAGAGCCATGACCTTAATTTGGTTACCCAATTTTATACTTCACATGAAAATAAAAGTCTCCACTGGCATGCCTGTATTAAAATAGAATAAATAGAAACCATTTCTGAAGTCATTAACACAAACACCATGAGTCATTCATTGTCTTACTTAGGCTAGCTCTATGGAAACACATCTTCCACTTTAAAGGAACTATAAGGAGTACATCATTCATTTATTTTCAATCTCTCAATTTATTCATAGAAATATATAGAAGGTTTATAACTTGGTTTTTATTCATTGAAGCTTGTCCCCAAGAGAGGTACAATTAGCACTTCCGTGTGCATTAGATAAAGGTGGTCAACAACACCCAAGTCTGAAGCAAGCGCAGAGATAAGGAAGTTCACACCGCTTAATTTTAGGGATAAGGAAATTTATGGATGTTAGAGGGAAGAGGCTGTTGTTTATACTGTTTCAGGGCCCAGTTTCTGTTTCTTTTCTTTGTTATTTGATGGTTTACATTATGACCTCATACTATCAATATATGTGCTTGTATAAATCACTTTCCAAAACCTTTATGTATGAGAACTCTGGGTTTTAGATTATTCATAGTCTTGGCTTTACAGACTCTGACTATAATTCCTTCTCATACGAAATCCTAAAATATATGTATATATTTTTTTGTGTGGGAAAATAAAAAAGCAGAAAGATTCTTTTAAAGTTTATAGGTAATATTTTCACTAGCTGCTTTTTGGTCATAACTCTTCCTTTAAAAGTACTATAAATATTTCCATAACTTTTTTATACACGAATGACTCTTCTCATCAGGGATTCAGTCAGTTAACCATAGTTGGCTTTTAACTTGGTTGTAATGACTTTACCAGATTGCTTCTGTGGTCTCATGTCTACTGCAATGAAATCGTGAGCAGGGAGGAATAGGTTTTGAGGCAGATAGGGAGAAAGCCAGGGTGCGGAGATCTAGAGCACTGGAAGAGACGAGTAGAGGGAAGGCTAAGAACCACCCACATCTTCTAGGTTTAAATGCTTTCTCCAACCATTCAGCTCAGATGGGAAGCAAACAGATTCTAGATAGAATGTGTGAGCTTGTAGGCAGACCATCATTCTTCAGGTCCACATTTCTTTATTTTTGACACTGTCTCATTCTGTAGCCTAGGGACCCACGATTATCCTTCTGTCTCAGCAAAAAGCTCTGCAATTATACATTTGAGCCACTAAATCTGTTTGAACAAAGACACTCTGGCAAGGTGGAAAAGTGATTTCACCGAGAGGGATGAAATTCTTTAGGCATATGGGCAAAGGAGCCTAAAAATAGTTAAAACAGCTTACACCTCTCCCCATATAAACCATCCATGCTGTAGTGGGAGCTCGTGATGAACTCAGAAGCCATATGGCTCTGAAAAGAACTAAAATTAAAAAGCACATTGAGATTGTAGTTTTAGCCAAAGATGGATTACTAATTTTGATTTCATTGATTAAACTGAAATTTCATATCCCAAACTTCACACAATTTATTAGAGTGTGTTGATTGTTACTTCATCAATTGTTTTCTCAGTGGATCTATACAGTGACTACAGTGACTTTGGTTGTGTGTCTGTAGAGTAAAATGTTGACTTCACACACCTTTATTAGTTGTGTAATAAGGCAAGTTAATTGGGGCTGGAAAGTAAAGAGGATTGGATCCTCTCAGAGGACCAGGGTTTGATTCCTACCACCCACATGGAGGTTTTCAACCATTTGCAACTCAAGTTCCAAGAGACCTGATGACATCTTCTGGCCTCTACAGACATTGCACACACATGTTACGTAGACATAGGCAAAACAACCTCACACATGAAAAAAAAAAAGACAAAAGAAGCCAAAAGGGGGCAAGTTAATTGTTTTGCCATGTGCTAATTGCTCACAGCAGTAGTCCTGTTCTTGTTAAGATGTGATGGGGTTTATGTTAGGATGAGATATATAGTCCTTAGTATAGTATGTAAGTATAGCAGGATCAGTCCTTAGATTAGAAGCTTGGTTCACGGTGATTACTTAGGGATAACCATCGCACTCTGGAAAGGAGTCTGTTTTATCTCCTAAAGTAGAGGTGCTTATAGATTTTTTGACAAAAAGTCAAGAAGCTGAGGCGAGGACACATTTGGAAGGTTTCCATGTGCCCTGCTCCTGTGTCCACTCCATACTCCTGTGGGAGTGACTGATAGAGTGACTTCTTGTATGCTTTCTTGCCCTTTTGGTTTTCTGACAGAAGTTAACATGGCCAGACTTGTTTTTGTGCTTCTAGGCTCCCTCCTTTCATTTCTCGTCCCTGGAAATCTGCCTTATCAGTCGAGGCACATTAAAAACACTCCCTCTCCTCTGCTTAGGTAAAATGATTTCAGTGAATCATAAGTAAGTGCAAGTTTCAAAATTATTCAACCACAACCTGATAACTTGACCCAATTTTCTCTCTTTTTCTTACAAAGAGAAATGTGTGAATTGTATTTATCAGAAAAGCCTACTAGCTATTTTTATGGACACTCATTTTGTATTTTTCAAATGTTTTACAACAAGCATATGCAATTTTTGTACTTAAAATTCTCACTTGCACAGACGATGTTGGGCTTCTGCTTTAAAGTTGATTTTTCCTATGTGTCCTAGCTCTGAACATATTGAAAATTGGATAAAATGATACTGTAATTTTAAAAATATAGTTACACCCCTTGATGGCATTGCAGTCCGTTGCTGAGTGGCCTACTAAGTTCTTGGGAACCCAGAAAACAAGGTTATTGAAGCCCCAAGAGTATCTTTTCTCAGTTAACATCTGGACCTTCATGAAGGGCCAAGATCAAACCTTAAAGAATTTAATGTTTATTGTTTATAAACCAGATTCTCATCCTATGTAGCTCGATGAGAATTTCCGCTAGGGATATTACTGAATTCTTTCACAGACTTCCATATGGGAATTCTCAGTAATCTAAGATGGGAATCTGGCCTTCCCAGACTTCATGAAATGTTTGGCGAGGGGAGTATGAGGTCAACAAAGTTATTATACTGTTATATTTTTCTGAAAGCATCTGGGGAATGTTTTATTTTAGGCAAAATTTTATATGTTTTAAAATTATAGATGCTCTTAAATAGTAGTGTCTAAAAAATACAGTATTGATATTTAGTCTAATGGATTTGCAGTGGGCATAAGAAGATAATTCTCAAAGCTTTTAAATTTACAGTTTCCTTTTATGTGCTTCCAGCAATGATAGAATCTTGGTATCAAATGTCAGGTGTAAGGTAGAGTTTAGAGTTAAAGGCCTTTGACTAACAAAGTGGTTCTTTTATAACTGGTAGAAATATACATTTATGAGGAATCTTTATCAGCAATACTTTGCATAGGATGGCTGTAAAGAGTCCACTTTGTTTCATAGACAAGTTAAAAAGTGCTGTACTGATGTGAAATATAGCATGTTTCCTCAAAAGGCCAAAGTACAGACAGTGCTGATTAGAACAGTAAAGGCCAGCTCCTGAAATAGGAGCCACAGCCCTTCAAACACATATGTTATTAAGACAGCGACAAGATCTTAATATTCAGCCCATAGGATAATGACAAAATCAGTTCACAATAGTATCCTTTATTTTGACTTTACAAAACTGCAAGCTTCAAATACCATCAGGACATTTTTAGGGGACTTTTATGATTTGGGCTTTTGGTTGATCCTCTATCATAATTTTCTATACCACAGAGACATTCTTTTTTTAAGATTTATTATTTTTATTATATGTTTCTGTTTTCCTGGATGCATGTATGCATATGCCTGGTGACTACAGAGAACAAAAGAGATTGTCAGATCCTTAGAACTGGAGTCACAGACGGTTACGATCCACCATGTGGGTTCTGTTAACCAAGCCCAGGTCCTCTCAACAACCAGCTCGAGTGCTCTCATCAGAAAGCAAATACAAATACTGCACTTTAGTGATTATGTTGACTCTGACTCAATATCTATAAAGTTATATGACTACTCTCAGGGAGTTAATGTTCTGAAATGGATTCCCATGGGATTTATAACTACACAAAATATTCAGTTTAAATTATGACAAGGTTATTAAACATTCAGTAAATTCAGAATACAAATAGTGGAACCCTGTCTCGCAGATAAATATTCCCTGATGACATGCAACATTGAATAACCATGTTTGGACATGAGAAAGTTGAAGAATCAACTAAACTTTCTTTTAAAAATTGCAAACCTGTAGGTGCTAAATGCTTTCTCCTGTTATTGCATTTGCTTCTTGCAACTCAACAGCTCTGATAAGTAGAGATAATAAATTTTAATTTATAGCTGAGGAAGTAAAAGCTCAGAATTACATTGACTTTACACAGGTCAATCAGCTAGTGTGTATGATATGTATGGGATCTTACAACAGCCTCTGCTCACTATAACCCAATGAAACTTCAGTAGTATGTACATAATATGTTGGATCATTTGGAAGATATGCATTATTAGCTTACATCATATTGAACTTATGACCACATTGTGTTGTGATATTATTAAAATTAATTTTTTTTCAGTTTTGGCTATTCAACTGTTGGTGGTTTATTTCATCAAAGGTTTATATAAACTGACAAGGGGTATGTCCTGAATGAATGTCTAAAAGGCACTCTTGGAAAGACATCAAATATGTACCATCCACTGCCCTGTGTTCAACAGTTCCATCTCTTAATACTGAATGCTTATAACATAGAATATAAGCTACACATAATGTTTATGTGCCTGGTATAAGGTCTTTTCAAATGTCATAGAGAACCCCAAGAGTAATAAATTAAGGCAAACCTGTGGGATCAGAGGAAAGAGTCTTTGTAGAAAGAACTGTGTTCTTAAACATCTTACAAACACTCCTTTAAAGCAATTTTTAAAATGATTTTATTCCTTTCTGCTCAACCACCTCAATTGCCAATCTTGAGGAAGAATATGAGTTAGGACAGCCCACAGTGCTCAGTAGTCGAAATCTGACAATACTTTCATTTGCATAACCCAGTTACAGCAGCTTCAATGTGGCCCAAAGGAAGCTTGGAGGTCCTTCTCAGACACAGACAAGGACATCTAAGGACAAATGATGCCCTTTGTCAAGAAAATACTACTGCAAGGGTGTCTGTTAACGTTTTGTTGTGAAATGTCTAACCCTAGACCTGACTCTGGCTCAGGAACATAATGCAAAATCTGGGTCACAGAGATATTCACACAGCCCCTGCCAGAAGACACTCCACTGGCTGACAGAGGTCTCCCCATGGTGTAAGCATTCTTGTGTCCATACAGAATTCTCTCTCTGATTTCTTCATGAGAGGAACGAGGTGAGGAAAAAAAGACTGAGATCATGCTTTCTTTAATCTCCTCTGAGATAGTTTGTTCTTCTTATTCTTCTGCATTTTGAAAGAACTCTTGGAGGGGGGACCAGGAAGGGCGGTAACATTTGGAATGTAAATAAATAAAACAATGTAAAAAAGAGAAATAGACAGTATCAGTATATCAAAATGAAACAAAACCAAACATTAAAACACTGAAATATTCAAATATCTTTTGGGGAGGGGGAAGGGAAAAAGGGAATATGATCAGGTATTGGGGGTGAATGGTAGAGAAGCCCTGAGGGCTAGTAGAATGAACAGAAATATGCAACCTTGGGAGATGTGAGGTGGGGGACCTCTAGAATGTACTAGAGACCTGGGAGGTGACAGACTTTTGGGGTTCAAAGGATGGACCTTAGATGAAATTTCCAACAGCAGGGAGAGGGAACTTGTACAGTTCATCTCCAGTAGAATGACAGGGCATCAAGTGAAGGGATTGGGTTGCCATCCCACAGTCAAAAACTCTGATCCAGAAATGGTCCTGTCTAAAAAAACTGCAGGGACAAAAATGGAGAAGAGACTGAGGAAAAGGAGGTCCAGTGACAGGTCCAACTTGGGATCCAGCTCAAGGGGAAGCTCCAAGGCCTGACACTATGCTATGCTATGGTGTGCTTGCAGACAGGAGCCTAGCATGGCTGCCCTCAGAGAAGCCCAATAAGCAGCTGACTGAGACAGAAGCAGATACTTAAACCCAACCAATGGAGTAAAGTCAGGGAACCCTGTGGTTGAATTAGGGAAAGGTTGAAAGAAGCTGAGGAGAAGGAGGGCAACTCCATAGCAAGACCAGCAGTCTCAACTAACCTGGGACCCTGAGATCTCTCAGTCACTGAGCCACCAACCAGGCAGCATACACTAGCTGGTCCAAGGCCTCCACCACATATATAGCAGAGGACTGCCTGGTCTAGCCTCAGGAGAGATGTGCCTAACCCTCGAGAGTCTTGAGACCCCAAAGAGTGGGGAGGCCTGGCAGGGTGTGTGGTTGGGGGTTGGGGACATCTTCTTGAAGACAGGGGTGAGAAGGAATGGGATGAGGAACTGTGGGAGGGCAGTCTGGGATGGGATTAATGACCGGACTGTAAAACAATAAAAGTACTAAAAAAAACCTCCTCAAACCCCAAATATCTTTAAATAAAATAAAAACACTTCATTTTCTTATTTTAGATTTTAACAGTACTTTATTTTTCATATTCTCCTTTGCTGATGCTATGTAATATTTAATAGAGCACTCGATCTGGGGTCAGAAGGGCATCTTTCTTGGTTCTAGACATATATACCGTTTTTATTTTTCTTGACTATTATTTCATAATTCATAAAATGATAGTTGGAAATGATCATTTGTGAGAATAAAATGAGAACATGGTTACAAAGGCCACTGAGAGAGGCCTACTGTATGATAGGGACTTAGTTTTTAGTCATTATTATTATTATTATGATTATTATGATAAAACATAATATCCTATTTCCCATTCCCATAAAGATTCATGTGTCCCATGGGGGAGTGGGAACAGGTGGGATTAGGTGGAGGGTGTGGAGGGAGAGAGTACTAGGAGAGACAGCTGATATGGGGCATCTCAGGGATGGGCTAGAATCTAGTGCAGTGGAAGCTCCCAGGAATCTACAAAGGTGATGCTAGCTAAAACTCCTAGCAATGGGGGATACAGAGCCTGAAATGGCCATTTTCTGTAACCAGGCAAGACTTCCAATAGAAGGACTGGGACACCAACACAACCACAAACCGTTTGACCTATAATATATCCTATCTACAAGATGTGCTGAGGTAAAAGTGGTACAGAAATTATGGGAGTGGCCAGCCAATGGCTAGTCCAGCTTGAGACCCATGATGCCATGAGAGGAAATCTAACCCTGACACTGCTTGGAGGGCCAGGAACCTAAGACTGGATAGCTCAAAGACCAAACAGGATTAGAAAAATAACTCAATGAAATGGTTCTTAATGGTACTCTGCTAGACTCATAGATTGGTGCCTAGCTCAGTTGTTGTCAGAGTGGCTTCATCCAGCATGTGATGTGAACAGATGTGGAGATCCATAGCCAAATAATAGCCAGAGCTCAGGGAATCTTTAGGAAGAGTGGAGGAAGGACTCAGAGGAGTCAAGGACACCACAAGAAAAATCCACAGAATAAACTAACCTGGGCTCAAAGAGACGGAACCAACAGCCAGGGGGCCTGCATGGACTGAGCTAGACCCTCTGCATGTCTGTCACAGTTGTGTAGCTAGCTTGGTCTTGTAGGACTCATAAGCGTGGGAACAGGGGCTATCTCTGACTCTTCTGCAGGCTTTTGGGATCCTTTTCCTCTTACTGAGTTAGTTGCCTCTTCCAGCCTTAATATGAGGGGGGGTGCCTAGTCTTACTGCAACTTAATATGCCATGTTTGGTTGATATCCATGGGAGGTCCACCCTTTTATGAAGAGAAATAGAGGAGGAGTAGATGGGGGGGGCAAAGAGGAGGTGTGGAGAGAGACTGGGAGATGAACAAGGGAAAAACACAATTTTAACAAACATAATAAAAACTATAATATCACGTACATATCAAATTTTCTTATCAGTTACACATTAGTTACTTTTATTTCTGTGACAAAATGTTTGAGAGGAAGAAAGGATTTATTTTGCCTCAGTTTGAGGATAAAGTCCATCATGGTGGGAAAGAAATGGATAAGGGAAAATGACGTGGCTCATCACATTGTGTCCACATGTAGGAAGTAGAGAAAGACCATGCAATGCTGCATTAGGGCCTCCTTGCAGAGAATCCACACAGTGTCTGACTTTAGTGGCTCTCTGGAAGCTTCATACATAAGCACCTCACTTTTGTATGTTTTTTTCATACAAAACCAGTACCAAATGCATGACTGTGACATGTCCTGCTGCCATCTCAAAATCCAGTTTGACCTCTTGGATGGCAGTAGCAACAGCCTCTGGGTGTATTGGAGGCCAACTCTGGAAAAACACTTTCCTTAGTAGCCATTTTTAACTAGGAGAGCTGCTGGTGGAAACCTCAGTTTGTGGCCCCAAACCGTCCTAGAGTTCACAAAAAGGCCTTGTGCTTGTTTGTTTTAATGGCAGTTTATCACAGGCTACAGTCATTTGGGAAGAAGGAAACGGATTCAGAAAATGCCCCTACTAGATTGACTTTGGGTGAGAATGTAGGACACTTTCTTTATCAAAGATCGATGTAGCTGTGGCAGTTTTACAGGTAATGGTGTTGGAAGAAAGCAGGATGAGCAAGCCATTGAGGGAAAGTCAGTAAGCAGTGTTCCTCCATGGCTCCTGCATCCGCTCCTGCCTCCAGATCTTGCCTTGACTTCTCATTGAGGGACTGTGACACAGAACTGTAAATTAAAGAAAATCCTTTCCTCCCCAAGATGCTTTTGTTCATATTTTATCATAGCAGTAGAAACCCTAAAGCAGGCCTCAAGCTATGTGGTCACACTTCTTACAATGGTGGCTCTACTCATTGGTAATGATTTTCTGTATTAGCTACAATTCTTGTTGCTGGAACAAAATGCCTGACAACCTGAAGAAGGTAGCTTTTGTTTTGATTGACAGTTTGAAGGCATAAAGGTAGGAGTTTAGTGTGGCAGCCCCGTTGTATCTGTAGTCATAAAGCAGAGAGATAAGTATTGATACTCAATGCCCCAGCCCCTTTCTCCAAGAAAGTTCTACCCATTCAAGGTGGGTCTTCCTTCAGCCATATGACCTCTTGAGAAATGCCCTCAAAGACAAACTCTAATGTTTGTTTCTCAAGTGATTCCAAAAATGACAATCATGGTGACAATCAAGATTAAGCATCACAGGAAATGTGAGTACCATACAAATTATTAAGACTTGTATATCATTAAATATTAAATGAATGTCCAGTGATAATTGACTTTCAATATAGCTATCAAAATTTCCTAGGTTTGGTATACAATTGTCACAAAATTAATAGATTCACACAAGAGAAATGTATTTGTCCACAGTTCTAGGAGTCAAATGTCACAATTCAAGGTGTCTACATTATTCAAGTTTCTGCATGGCTGCATTTTCTTCTCCCCTTTATCACTATTTTCTGAGGACATATTTTAAGTGGATCTAGAATCCATGTAGATAATTTGAGTGTTCTTTCTAAAGAGTCTTATTTTATTTTTTCTCTGCGAAGACCAGTGATACCATGAAGTCATGTTTATAGGTTTCAGTGATTAACATGTGAACATTTTGGGGCAAGGAGCACTACTCACTCTATTAGAGCAGCATCGATTACCATTTGAAATATAAGAGTATGGCTGGTTCTGAAAAGTTCCTTGTGTCTTATTGACCTCTTGTAATTAGATGAAGCCCTTACCCAGCAACCAAAATAGAATGGGCCCATTTCGTCACAAAGTTTTTCACATGTCAGTGCACTGCCATCTCTCTAGTCTCTGCTTTCTCTACATATCTGGACTCTGGAATTGGTCCCTCAACTAGATCATCTTCCTTTAACTGTCAACTTTCAAATCCACATTGTATTCTATTGTTGGATTAATTGTACCAAAAAGCCCTTTGTCATTTACATATGTGATCACTCAAGACCCTTTGATAACTGTTTTATTGTATGCAAAAAATAGAACCAATTTCATAGCCCAGCACAGAAGGCTTTAGATAGCCTGCACACAATGTTTTATTCCAACCAGCCTCTTTGCCTAGATTTCCTTTTATCTGTGCTTCTGACAATTTGTCTTGATAGTATATTCTTTATTTCCACTCCTTTTCTTTTAAAAAGCTTCTTGTTGCCACCCATAAGAGGTCATTCTAATTTATAATTCCTCTCTGAAGTGCATATATCCTTATCTTGTCTTAACCTGGACCCTCAATGACAGGATTTTACAAAAATCTTTCTCGAACCTAAATTTCTACTGTCTACACTCATAAGTAGCTCATTCTTGATAAGACTTACACTTTTAAAGAGAACTATCCCTTTTTTCATTAACATATGCTCTGTTTTGAAACAATCACTTAAATTTTAAATGACTGCCTCACAAAATATTAAGCACAGCCTCCCTATGAAAGGAGAGTGTCCTATTTTCTTATAATTCATTGTGTAGCTAACATTCTCTTCTCAATGCTTTATTCTGGATAGTTTTTAAATACTATATTATACAGAAGAACGGAGGCTATATACTAGAAGCCTTGAAGAAAAACTCATTTCCACAAAGAGTGTAATTTTTATCCTGATAGTTACTATCTCAAAACCAAGCTATGGCACATAGCAAATCACATAAAACTACATTTGGACTTTCATTTCTTTCAAGGAATTAGAAATGAATCTTTTTTAATGGCCTGACTTTCCATCAGTGAACATTGCCTGTTGGACTGATATTTCTTTTAGAGACCTAGAGATTATGATGGTTGGTCTATTTAAGTTTCTTCAGAGTTAGCTGTCTTTTAATTGTGACTAATTCTCTAAACAGACTTCTGAACTTTTGTTTAAAAGTGTTTCAGTGACATGATCTGCTCTTCTGAGGTTGAAGCGTGATAGGCACCCCACAAAGGACAATATGATGAGCAAAATGTCCTAGTGACACGATCTGGTTTTCTTAGGTGTGAAGCTCGCTAGACATCCAGGTAAGACGAGATTGTGAACAAACAGGAAGGACGGGGGGAGGTCACTTTGTCCTCCTTTGTTGTTATTATAGAGTTATTTTTTATTATGAGGTTTTTTATGAGCAATTTTAAAAATTGCAAAGGATCTGAAACAATTGTGTATTCTCTTTGATGGCAAGGCATTCTATTATTCTCTTTTTTTAAACCAGTTGCCATGGAATCTAAATTCTACTTTCTCTAGTAGCATTGCTCATGATTCCAAGTTACAGTTAGCTTGCCTTCTTTGCAGACAGATAACACATTCACTGATACATGGCCAGTCACCACTTCACATCTCTTATAAGACATGTTATTGATTTCATCCCTGGGATATTATTAATAGATACCATGATTCAGTCAATGCTCTTAATATTTGTTTAGAAACGAATTCTATAGAAATAGACATCAGACTGACCTTATTAAAGTAAGTTTCTAAGGATTTGCCACATCTAAAGAAATACTGACTTATCAAATATGTTTGTTTTTTATTTAAAGAAAATACTTTATTGAACAAAGAGTGATGATGAGCTTTTGGATTTAAAGGTTCCTGAAGTTAACAATCCTTACAACAGATTTGAGTCATATAGAAAAATTTCAAAAGAGATATTAGGTAAATGATTACAAATCTTGCTGATTGTCTTTTTATTTTATTTTTATTTTTTTATTGGATATTTTATTTACATTTCATATGTTATCCCCTTACCCCATCCCCCACCCGCCCGGAAACCCCCCATCCCCTTACCCCTCCTCCTTCTTCTCCGTGGATGTAACCCCCACCTACCCTCCCCACTCCCAC
>NW_021605144.1:916246-937891 GCF_004785775.1 Grammomys surdaster | reverse complement strand
AAGCCTTGTTTGTTTTCAGTTGCTAGGACTACACATTGGTATTACACGTCCTCCTGGATGTCCTGGGTTCCTATATAGCATCAATTCTTACAGTAATTGTTGTGATGATGAGGACAGATGTAGGCCCTCCCATAGGAATGCTTCCAGCTCTGCAGTATGGGATGACATAGAATCAATAGCAGAAGTTGGTACAGTGCTGAAGAGCATGAGTTCTTGGGGTAAGCATCTGGGTTCTGAATTTGGTTTGGCCACTTATTAAGTACATGGCTAGAGGCCAGTTATTTTTCACCTTTGTATCTTATCTTTCTCATCTGGCATGTAAAAAATTGTTCTATCACCACACCTGTTCCTTTCCTTCATTGTCTTCTATTTTTCCACACACTCCTACTCTATCCTGGTATGAGGTATCTGTCCATTTGTTCCTTCATCCTCAACTAGATTTAGATGTCCATGAGTATTTGGGTTGTGTCTTGTATATCAGTGCACATGACAGTGCACACACAGCACACACTGAGCACATCTGTATAAGTTGACAGAGGAATGAATGAGTGAGTGAACGGGAAATAATGATGGATGCACACTGCAGAATGTCAGCTCTGCAGGATGCCTCTGGAAGACGGGTAAGATGAAACAGAAAATCTGGAATGCCATCACGAGAATAAATTAAATAAGGCAGGAACAACCTTAGAAAGCTCTTGACTAGAACAGAGCAGGAGTGTTTTAAAAGTGTTTCTATAATACCTGATGGCCCATGACTATCTGAGATGCAGAATGTAGAAAAAGGAGCAGCCTGGCAACCTTCACTGAAGTAGGACCAGCCATAAGGGATAGCTCCGTGCTAGCTGATGACTTCCAGTGGCCCTCACTGTCCTTAAGTGTTGTATTGTTAAACTGTCCATCCAAGTGGGATTTTATTCTCCCTTGTGGATATATGGTCACAGGCAATTGCTTTGTTCATAAGGTAATGAATAAAGAAAGCTGTGGATTTAGCTTCCCAGAGATGCTGGAAGACTGCTCAGTTACCTTATTTATACATTGAATAGATGCAAATGATTTTAATACATGGATTCAGGTTAAAGAACATGCTCAGCACCAGATGCTCTCAGTCATTAGGGTGGAGGAGGTAACCAAAGCCAAAGACCACCTTCGTTTCTGGAACAAGCTTCACCATCATGTGGCTGTGCTAGACTCATTCACCAGAATTTAAAATACGTAACAAGAACTTGCATGACCTTCTAGAGTCCTGCTCATTTATAACCTTTTAGACAGCTTTGGGTTTGGCTATGTTCTGATAGTCAGGATGCTCAGGCATATTGCTGCACACTGTAATTATGGGCAACTTCCACACCACACTCATTAGCACTATATTCCTGAAAAGCTTGAAGAGGAGGGAGAGAGCTGTGCATAACACCTCACCCCCAGCCACTCCTTCCCTACACTTCATCGGAACAGATGGCCCAGATGCAGTGGCTGTCTCTTTTTTTGTTTTGAAATACTTTCTTGTAAAATAAACAATCCTGCAGTAGCATTTTTGTTACCGTGTGAAATTAGATGAAAAGTTAAGTGCTCTTATGTCAATTCCCTATCTCCAAAGTATAAATCAAGTGAAAACTAAAGAAAGGACATGTCAAATCAATAAAAACAAAGTACAAATCAGACAAGAACTAATACAGGTGAAACTCTGTTGGCACCTCCCACTTTGTTCCACTGTATTGTAGTACATGAACTCTCCCTATGTACCCACCGCTTACTGTTTCTAGTGTGCTGCATTTAGTTTTATTTTGAGATGAAGTATGTTTAATGTGGTTTGGAACAAGTCATCTCATCCAGCGATGTTTTGATTATTGTACCAAAGTCTAAGGTTGGATGTGAAAGTATAAGGCGCAATGTGGTTAAGGAGTTTACAATCTGGTTAAGTACTTTTCTTGTAAACTAGTAACTAAAGGTACAGAACAGTGTTTGAGGGTGATTTAGACAATAGCTGCTATAGAAACCAAACCAAACCAAACATTATTTCTGAAGTATATATAGTAAACATTCAGATAAGTAAAAAGGAAGAAAATGCATTCCAACAAGAATGAAGGTTGGCGGGATGATGAACTCCAGCAGAAATGATGGAACTAGAGAAAGGGCAGGAGATCTCAGAAAAGCAGACATGAGAGACCGACCCCCAAATTGAAAAGTTTATGGAATATTACTCTTACATTTATTTCTAAACAGATGCTTAGAAAAATCAATATACTCGATATCACAGAATTTATCTGCTCATGCATTCCTTCTGCTTCTCTGCCCTCAAGTAGAATGTAGTCTATTATAGAACACAGAGAACAGAAGAATTAAATCATAGAGGAAAGTCAGAGCTGTGTTAAAAATGAGAATTACTGTCAGGCTACTACAGTCCTGTTTCAACAAGGCAGGCTCATGTAAACAGTCTTCACGCACAGCAATAATAGCAGTAGAGATTACTGCATTGCCAACCATGGAGGCTGTGTGTTGTCTACAAGTACTACTCTCCCTCTTTCTTTTACTTTAGAAAAAATAAATTGTATGCAAAAATCTTCACAATAGGAAATTTGTAAACTCTGAATGGCTTTAAGGATTGACCTGATTGGGGAAATGAGGGAACGAACAAAGGAAAGACACATAGACTCACATATGGGAAAGGTGGGATTGGGTGGTCCATGTGCAATCCAAATTGAGGAGGTGGTTTACTGCAAACAGCTGAATGATAAGGGAGGTTTTATACACAGTTGAACAAGAACAAGTTAACTAATCATGGTAGAGGGGTCTCTGGAGGGGAGTAGCCTTGGGCTATAAACATCTGGGACGGAAAGCTGAAGTTGACATTTCCTATCATTTCCTGAGCCTAGCGCGTGATGATGGTAGACTTGCCATTCTCAAAAGTCAGAGGCCTTGGAGTCCTAGATCCAGCTGTGTTTATGTCAACAGCACACGTTCACTCAGGACTTTATCTTCTCCCCACAGGAAATCGAAGACCCTGAACAAACAACTGAATCCAGAGCATAGATGAATATGTTTTCCCTGCCTTCACTGTGGCGAGTTAATCTAGGCAGCATTCAAGAGGAGGCAGCCCCTGCGTAGTACTATTCAAAGTACTTTGGGTTCATGAGCTCAACTATCATAGCCCAACACATCAGAAAATATTCTTGTGAACATCACAGGTACCAAGTGGCTAATGTGGAGTTAAATTGACCTCTGCTTTAATATGCTATGCAACATGGATTTCTTTTGTGTAGGATGATCCCATAGGATCATGGTGCTGCTGCTGGGGGATGGGGAGAGCTTCAGAAAGATAGGAAAGAAAGATGAGTTACAGCTCAGAAAATATAAGTAGCCAGAGAAGATTAAGGCAAAGAGGCTCTGATTTTCAATTTTATAGCATGTTTGTTGGAATTAATTATAAGCGGAGAAAAATGTCTTTAGCTGATAAAATAGCACCTAAGTATTGATTACCTCTATCTGCTTATGTTCCCCACTGGCACTCTCACAATCCCCAGTTTAAAAAGGAAGCTTAAAGGGGCTGGGTTAAATAAAGGTTCACGTTGTCTTTATCACAGTCATATGGGTGGTAAAGCTGGTATATTTAATTCATCTTTGCCATCACACTATATATTAACTATATCTACAATTACTTGTGGATTCCATGGACTTACCCTCTTCCTGACGCTCTGTTGGGGCACCAAAATTACTCCCAGTTGAAATGGGATCAAGGTGATATTGAAGAAAAAAAAATATCCATACTTCTCTGACAGGGTGGCTGGCTCTTTACAGTCTTTAAAAGTCAGAATTATTTCATAATCTATAACTGGAAATTTTTCATCACTACATCTGAAAAATTAATTTCATGGTAATATCAAATATTAAATCATGGTAACCCCATTAGGTCTCACAGAGACCCATAGATTAGAACCTTATTTCACATGTGAAGCAACTGTATTCCAGCCTGTGTAAACATCATTTATTGTGGGTCAAATAGCCAACACATAGCGAAGGCAGCTAGATACATAGGAGTTTTGAACTGGTTTTTTTTTTTTTAACCTCTGGTAGATTGTTAGAAAAGGAACTTTATTTTTGTTACCAGAATTGTTCCATGGCTAGAATATACCAAAACGGGGAGAGAACAGAGGTGGTGTGAGAGAAGAAGCAAATCACAAAGGGCAAAATGATGTTATGTTTAATCCACTGACTGGATTCTACACAACACTTGAAGTAAATTCGTTTCCTTCCTCTGCGTCTCAAACTTCACATTCCACTTCTATGTCTTGGGATAATGTTCTAACATGATAATGAACTTATTTTCCAAGCAAGAAAACTAGGACTATTACTAGCAAGAAAATAGAATTTGTATTTCTCTGAATAATTCTGTAAAGCATCTGTTTCCTTCATGTTAATTGGTTGGTGAGGGGTTCACTTTTATTCACTTGTCTTCCTCAATAACTTTTACAATAAACATGCAGGTATAAATGTAATGCCTCAAAATGCACCAAACTTAGGCATCTGAACAGCCTGTGTGCACAGCACAATAATCTAACAGAGTCAATAAGGTGGTCCATGTGGCTTTGATGCTTAGAGAGAATTGTGGAAGAATGTCATCATTTCTGCTTTGTGCTATTCTCAGAGGACAATCACAAACATGTAAACATATGTCAAAGAGAAGTAAATGGGACAGCCAGATTGCCAGAGATTCATTACTTTGCCTCTGAAGTATAGGGCCAGGGCTAAATGCCACGAGTACTGAGTTCAAAGGTAGGGCTCTCTGAAGTGAGACACTATTTACACAGTGTCAAAAAAATAGCAAGTCAGACCTTACTGAACAAAGAAGTTCCACTATGGACAGTGTATAGTCACTTTGGGAATTATATTGATAGTGGCCTGAGTCAAGAAGGGCAACATCACTCAAATCTAAGGCAGAATTTATATCTCATCAAGGTGAAGAGACTAGTTGGTCATGCATTTTCCTCTTTGGGAATACTTGAAAACATGCATGTTAGCCATGATAGATTGGACAGATGAAGGTTTACTAAGGAGTATCTTGTTGTGATCAAAGAGTTAATTCTCTCATTAATCTTTTTTTTGAAAAAACTGGCTTAAAGAAGATTCTCTTTAGAAACCTGGGATTAATTAAGTGAGACAGGGAAAAATCAACCAAGGTCTGCAGTCTATCCTGAAGAATGTGTCCTGAAGCCAGGTACCACCACTTTCCAGCAGTGCAACTCTGGGCATGGAAGCTGAAACTCACGGAACATCAGTTTACTCAGCTGGAAGATGAGAACTAAGCCATTTAATTTAGAAAGCTGATATAAAATTAAGTTGACATATAGAAAATCTATCTGTGTCTAAAACTTTAGTACAAATATCAGTTATTAACTGCTAAAGAGCAAGAAGAAGAGGAGGAAGAAAGAGTCACCAGGCAATATATAAGTTGTAGATTCTTGAATAGAAATGTTGAATGACCTGGAATTCAACCTGGTCAGTCTTAAAGCACTAGGAAGGACAAGGTGGCTGAAATCATTTCCTGAGTCCAGCTCATTCCGCATTCTTGTTTTTTACAGACTGTATTTTTGGTATTATATCCATGAAATCTTTGCTACTACAACCACTCTGGCTTTATTTTGACTATGTTGTCGGTATGATAGTTTCTTCCTTTTATTTTAATCAAGTTTTATCTTTATATTTGAGCTGTTTCTTTTGGAAGCACATAATCATTTCTTCTTTTATTGGGCTTTTGTTTACACTTAATTCCATCATCTGTATGGCTGTGCATAGGGCTATAACTATCTTTGGTCCATTCCTCAGCTACATTTTGCTTGTTTCCCTCTTTTTTTTTACTAGGTTTTTGGAATTTATGACTTATATTATTATGTCTTTGTTAATCTACGGGCTATAACTCTTGACTTTGTGATTTTAATATTACAAAAAAGTTTATAAAATCAAAGTTTTCAAATACAATATCAATGATGGACGGAGACATGGCTTAGTGGTTACGGTACAGTGGCTGTTCTTCCTGATAACTCAAGTTCAATTCTCATCACTCATATGGTAGCTCACAAACATCTGTAACTTCAACTTCAGGGGATTTGACAACCTCTTTTGGCTTTCATAGACACTATACACACATGGTACACAGAAATACATGCAGGCAAAGTATCCATACATACTAAGAACAAAGTAAATATTAAAATACCAATGAGGCTATAAATCTGGCCTTCCATAAGAACTATATGATTATGCATTTAGCTCCAATTTTTGAAGAGGCAGTGAAATGAATTGCCTTGAAGAGTAGGCTGAAATAAATGTCTACAATTCATAATGTTTTAAATGAAATGGAAATACCAAATCTACTAAATTCAATCAGTAAAACAAGGAAGTCTAGAAACTCTTACATATCCTGTGGTTTTTTTATTACTATCTACTAAGTTGAGTTGGGAGTCAGAGAAGAAACATTCCAAGGTATTAGTGAATCCTAAGACACACACACACATATTTATTGGTCTCCATTAGATGGGTGGATATAGCACAAAAAACCCCCATGGTTTTGTTGTTCCAAGGATTGCTAGGCATGCAAGACTGTGTGGCATAGATGTGGGGATTCTAAAAAGGAGACTCAAGCTTCAGTTTTGATTTTATCATGTTATCATTTTCAAGATGTGCTGCCTAATCACTTTCCTTAACAGTATATGCCCTTATCTCATTAATTATCATAATTTTGTGTCATGACATATTATCTAGACAGGGTAACATTTCTTTTAAAATATTCTGAGAAGGGCTAAAACAGTTATAAAATTATCTACAGTTAGTGAAATACAATGTAATTTTACTCCTCCTATTATGTACTTCCTCTCCTTTGTGTTAATGTAACAAGAAACATTAGGTAGTACAGAAGAGATGAAGATTCCAGCCCGGGGAAGCTTTGTGAATTATTCAGTGATTATCATTATTAGTGTTATTCACAATAATGCCTAGTGATGAGCAGCCAAGCTTTAGATTAAGCACCTTTAATTCAGGAGAGGTAACAGAATGTTTAAGTCCCTCTCCTCAGCCATGAGAAATTTCTGACTTTGTCTTCTCACACTGAGAGGGAAATGAGCCAAGAGTCAGGACCCAGATCAGAACAACACAGCACAACTGTCTTATCACAGGTTTGCTAGTTCGTTTCTAACACTGAAGTCTTCAGAAGTCTCAAGTTCAATAGAGTTGCTTCAGAATTTAGTATTGCCTAAATTAGATGGCAAGGTTTTCATTTGTCAACACTTTCTCATGGACACAGTTGTTTTATTTTCTTTTATTTCAAATCATAACTATCTTAAAAGCAGAGATGTATAATTTTTTGCCTACTGAGGCCATATTGGAAATCTTTTTCAACCTCAGAGGCTTATTCACTGTTATGTCTCTAAGACACAATGATGTATTACTGGATATATTTATAGCAAAACCAAGCTAGGTTTGCCACTTGAAATCTCTGAAGAGAATAAGAATGTGTGCATGTTACAGCGAAAAAGAAAAAAAAGATAAGATAATAGTAGGACCAAGGCTTAGATGATAGACTTATAATGGTGGCAGATAAGAAAATTGAGTTCCCCTTCATGTCCTATGCAGTGAGGTCTTCAAGCACAGCAGGCACAGAGTATGGTGAGTGTGTGTGTGTGTGTGTGTGTGTGTGTGTGTGTGTGTGCACGCGTGCGTATGTTTTGGGGGTTGGTCTGGAATTCTTATTCCCTACCCACCATTATTTCCTGCACATGTTGACATGTGATATATTTTCTCTACAACATCACTAGCTATGAGTTTCTTGGATAGTCACTTAACATTTCTAAGTTTGTTTCCCTTTAGGAAACTGGCACAATAGGCATAATCTGTACGAGGCTATACTGTGTGGATCAAACAGACAATGATGTGTGATTGTGAAATATTCTGCAAATGTGACTGTATAATACACACATAATCTAGTAACAAAGACTTGGTCAGAATAGCTAGAACTCATGTCTGTGCAAACAGTCTTTAAGTTACTTTTAGCAATTCATTTATTTTTGGAGCCAGTAGATAACACTAGTAACCTACATATGTACAATTCTGGGACCTAAACATGTTAGGCAAGTACTCAACCTTGTAGTATCTAGTCTGAAGAATGGAAGTAAAGATTTGACCAAAATGGCTGACTAGATAAAGGAATTTCAGCTCCTGCCCATATAAAATCTCTTGAAAATATAGAAAAAAGTAAATGATTGTGCAAGATGCATTTAGCAGTGATAAAGGCATATCTATGCTGTTTATGAGCTGCAGATTTAGAGTAACTCGTGAAAATTAAAGGCCAAATGAAGACCCAGGATGGAGGAAATCAGACAGCCAAATGTAAACAGCAGAATATGCTGTGAGAAGATGTATTAAGTGGACACTGCCTAGGAAGAGCCTGAACAGGAGCAGAAGCACATATGCTGGATTGACTGGAGAGCACTCTAATGATCAACTACTTTCTCACTTCCCCATTCTGACTCCTCAGTGCTAAACAGTGAAGAAGAAGGCTACTGGGAGGAGCACACTGTGTCTGTAAAAAGGGGACAGTCATCCAGTAAAGCACTGTGAGCTCACAGTAAACCTTCCCCTTCTGTTCAGGAGCATCTGTAGCTAAAACTTGTATCTTTCTTTCTGTCCTCATTGCCCTCAATGGAACAAAAGCCAAACACTAAATGCAGACACAACTGAAGATCATATTATCCATTTGGGGGGTAAATGAAAATAACATGGAAAATATAAATGTAAATCAACAAATGACCTGCAAGGAAACAGAATTGTTATAGTTAATAGAATACTTTAAACAATCACCACATTGTAAGAAAAATCTTGGATATAGCAAAGCCATAAAATAGGGAAATTATTATGACAATGAAATAATTAAGAATCTGAAATTAAAACTTTCTAGACAATGTAAAAAGCAACATAATACCTGTTGTAATGTATATGTATGTGTATTATCTACAAATCTGTATCATCTATATCTATCATACATATTACAAAAGGGACTTAGCTATAGTATAGAAAGAAAAGATTATAACAACAATACTTGAGTTTTATGGGTATTATGCGGCCCAAACTGGTTTGTGATTTGCTATAAAGCTGAGGATGAAGTTGAACTCCTGATCCTCCTGCTTCCACCTTACAAATTCTAGGATTTTAGGCATAGTTCAGCATATCAGCATCTTCAGAGAACCTCTTTTAGAGTATTAAACAAGAACAAGTAGTTAAATGGCCTAATCCACAGTCTAACATACCAGGAAAACTGTTATAATAAAGTTATTTTATTATTGTTATGATCATATAAAATAATATCATTTAGTAAACGATTATGTAATATATTTACAGAGTGGTGTCTATAAGTCGAGTGTCTCAACAGGTAACCTATCTGAAAGGTCCCAGATGTAATACTAACCTGATGGCATTGAGGAAGACAGAAAGAAACAAGGAGGAGCCATGAGAGAAGGATGAGAAGATCCTGGGGCAGGGTCATGATCCTCATTATAGTTAAAGAAGGGGGAACACAGTGCAAGGACAGAAGTAAAGTTACCAGGAGAAGGTAAAGAGAAACTTCTCATCTCATCAGTGATCAGACAGGGACAGCTCCTGGCTGGTGGTATGGGATATCTAGATTTTAACATATCTTTCTTCCTTCATTGTATAAAATGTGATGTTACCAGAGACTTATGGAGGCCATGCATGTGTCAGTGCCATACCAGCCTGTCAGTAGTGAACTCATTCTGTGGCTTCTTTTTTCTGATCTAACTTTGGACCAGATGGGTCTCCAGGTCACCTCTGAATTAAAATAAAAATTACAGCTCTCTGCCTTGTAATATATGTATCAAATTTATAGGGATTTTTTTTAGTAACTTTTGTATTTTATTTTAAGTCAAGTTTGACAAAACACTCCCAACTGTATTTATTAATTGACCCAAGCATCTCTCATTTAATTTTAGTTGGCTAGTGAGAAACCTTGCAGGCTACAGAGTGTTGTATGTATTCAAAACCCCAAACACAAATAGATCCCTAGTGTCTTTTAGATTTGTTTCCCTCAAACTATTCTTTGTAGTTCAAGTTGGTCTTTTTCCGTCAGATTTCTGTCATGTGTCCCCAAAACAGGCCTAAAGAGAAGAATTTAGGCTATCTGGGGTTACATTTCTAGATTTTATAAAGACATCATCCAACTAAATGTCATACTTCATTAACATTAAGAGACTAATAAAAATCAGTTTGCAGATTCTATCTACATGTCCATATATTATTTATACAAGGTTGAAATTTATAGTTTCAAGTCCAAAATGCTGATGAGGATGTGCATATCATTGAAAAGGCATGATTTATGATGGAATACACAAATAACAAAAATGGTGCTGACAGCAGCTTTGAGGTTAATGTATAATTTAAAACAGCATGCAACTTCACAAACAAGAGTAAGAATTGAACATTAGGTCCTGTCTGAGAAAACTCGTGCTTTCAGTAAGATATTTAAATGTTCTTCTTTATAACAAAGATCTTGGGGTGGGACTACTGTTAGCTGTCTTCCTGTGACTAGCCTGAAGAAGCATTGGTCTGCATGAGGGAGGCAGTAATCTCCTGCCTGTCTGGCTCTCCAAATTTTCCTTAACATTTTGGTGTAGTAAAAGCAATAAGGGATTGATCTTAAAGCTCAAAACAGAAAGGCGCCAAGCTAAGCTAAATTTATAGCTGAAAATAATTTATTTAAAACCTAGACATTTATTTTATGATAAGAATTGCTATGATTATTGTTACTAATGTTTGTATTTTATAAGGAAACACAACTCAGAAACCCAGTGGAGAAGTTGTCTGCAAAGGACTACCAGATCTGGACTGTCATGGAGACTGTTGGAAGACTTCCCAATTATTCCCACATCCTACTTTCTAATAAAACTTGTATCTATTACAGTATCCCATTAACCTCCATATGAGGTTATAAAAAAACAAACTTGCTCCTGGCTTTCAGAGATTGAGGGAAGATGTAATTAAGTCTAGTTCAAACATGAAAATACCATTCCTGGTGGTTATAGATTCTCCTGAGCCTTCTGGAATATCTATGTGTATATATGTGCATGTTTGTCCATGTGGAGGCTAAAAGAGGGCATCTGATTCCCTGGAGATACAGATAGTGGTGAGCCACCTGATGTGGGCGATGGGAAGGGAATCTGGTCTCCTCTGTAGGAATACTAAAGGGACTTAATTGCTGAGCCACCTCTCTAGCTCCTCATTTAAATAATTTTAAATAGAAACCTGTGCTACTTATTAATGATGACCTCATAGCTTATTTATGGGCCATTTGTCAATTTTCTGGAGCCTGACATCTGTTCTGTCACTCAAATACCACCCTATGAGGATTTGTTTATTACTGATAGCAGAAGGTAATTGTAGTGAGCATATAAACTAATGACATGATTGCTCCTTGGTATGGTTAGGAGAAGGATTTTAATGTAGATAAGGGAGAGATAACAGCCAGAGGCATCTGGAAGAGTTCAAAGCAAAGTCAGAAAGAAGTAGACTGAACATAGCCAGCAGACTGGAGATGGCCAGGGCTGCCTGTGAGAGATGGGAGAATAGCAAGGCATAGAGAACAGAGAATATGCAGCGAGAGAAGCAGGAGCAGAGCAAAGACAGAACATAGTGAAAATAGCAGGGTTGTAAGGAGAGTGAGTAGCTGTGGGGAGGGAAGCCATTGAGCTGGAGGGAGTTTAGAGTAGGGGAGGAGGGGAAAATGATAGGATGCTAACAGAGACTTTGAAAGGTGATACTGAGGGAGCCTGGAGGTCCACATGAGCTTTGATATGCTAATAGCCACCACAGCAATACTGTAGTCCCTTCTGCTAGAGGTAAGGGACTGACTTCTTTTGTTAGAGGTTAACCAGCTTCAGAGGTTCCTGAGGGATATTGGCCTTTATCTAGCCAGCAAAATACCTCCTATAGTTTTGGTTGAGCTCATTTCTGTATATTTGGACTCCCTTTTGGGGCTTGGGAAATTCGAGTGTCCTTTAGACCTGGACGGTAAGAGTGTATGTTTCTTAGCTCAGAAGCAGAAATGGACAGATTCCATTTTTGACTCCTCCCTAGAACACCATGGGATTACCAGGTAATCATAGATTAGCCCAGTATGCTTAACCCTTGACTCTAATCTTAGACTGTTGGTATGGGAATGAAAAGGATATTTACGGAGGCCAACCAAAAGTAGGGCTTTTTTCCTCGGCTCCTACCCATTCTGAAGCCCATCCTCAAGTCTCCTTTTGTGTATCACTGGCTGCAGTGATACACATAGTCATACTTTCATAATAAATTCTCTCTCTTTTTATGTAAGTTACAACAACTTGCTGTCGGATCACTGGAAGACTCTATTCTCATTAGTGAGCTAAGACTGATAAACATAGGTCAATCCAACATATACTCTGCCAACATAGTGCTTTTTCCTCCTTGCTGTAGTTTATTTTATTTCCATTCTCTTCTATATCAAAGCCATCTTAACATGAAAGAAACAACGCCCAACTTCAAAGTCTTTCAAACATAAAAGAATAGGTAGTTACTGTTGCTATGGCTCCTGTCAATGAATCTCACTGGCTGCTTGCTGGTAGATGATCCAGGAACAAAATGGAGCCATAGGCTGTGGGTGTCACTGGTGTCATTTAACTTAAACTCCTGGTTACTGCTGCAATTATAGGCTCCACAGTTCCAGGTGAGATTACCAAGTAGTACAAAGCATGTTCATGCATTTTGGTTTTCCTCAGAGCAGTTTTAGATTCTGAGACCAAAAAAAAAAAGATTATCTGTCCCCATGATTTACAGATGGCAAAAATATTTTTGTGAGTTAAGATGGTTTCCAGACCCATTTAAACAACAATGATTTTAAGAAGTATGTATGCACAATTAGGGTCAACTTTCTGGCTAAACAAAAGTATCATGTAGTTAGTGGTTTAAAAAGCAGTTAACAGTTTGATGGTACATGCCTTTAATCCAGCATTCATTGGATCTCTGTAAGTTCCATGTCAGCCTGGCATACATGGGAGCACCATGCTAGTCAGGGCTACATAGTGAGACCTTGTTTCAAAACAAAAGACTAACACAGAAAATATAGTATAAAAATAGAAATGCAAGGAGATTTATATACATAGTATTGATATTTCTCAAAGCACTTATGGAATCAGGACATGTCAGAGTTGGAAGCTTTCTTGAAGAAGACTCATTCAAATTCTAGATTTACCACATGGAAAGAAAGATCTAGAGCTATATGGGAAATTATTAAGGCAGAGCTGATTCAAACCTCCAGTTTTGAGTCCAATGCAGCACGACACAGTGTACAATAGTCCCGCTCCACTCTTTCTTTAATGTAAATATCTCAAATGTCTAGACTTTCCTAAAATACTATTTACCTAGACAAATGTCAATTGATGTAGTACTTTTATTTTTTTAAATCATTGTGACCAATGCCTGACAAATAACAACCTAGGAACTGCTTTTGGTTCACTGTCTGAAAGGATATAGTCATTGTGGTGGGTAAGGTCTGTCAGGAGCAGTTCCAGGGTGACAGCATGTGGAAGCTTGCTCACTTCAATGGACCAGGAAATAAAGAGATGAACACTACCACAAGGTTTACTTTTTCTTTCTTCCATTTTTGTTTTATCCAAGGTCCTACTCCAAACAATGGTGCTGCTCACAGTCAGCACAGGCCTTTACTCCTCAGTGAGTCATCTATGAAATGGTCTCACTGACACGCTGGGAGATGTGCCTCATTATTCTAGGTGATTCTAATCAGTCAAGCTGACAACATAAACCATCACAAAAGAAATTTCATGAAGTGTCTAAAATCTCCAGTGCATCCTGTAAGAAGTAATCTAATCTTCCCTCAAGGCTCTTGGTCACATTATTGTTCTCGACATTAACTGCTTGTTATGTTGTTGTCTATGTGATATTCTTTCTGGCTTACAAATTTCATGAAGGCGAGGACTGTCTTCTTCGTCTTTAATTTTATTCTACACAGATACTAGCAGTGTGTATGTGACAATTAAACTGAAGTAGATTCAACATTTTCTTCTCACAAATATTTGTAGCAATTCATAGTTTAAGTACTACCCAGGGCAATGCTGGAGCTGCAAATAGTCATACATGGTGGGGACTTCAGGTTTGAATTTAAGACTAGTGGAAGAGTTAATCCGTGACTACTAGTATTCTAATCTTAGTATGGAGGCGCCCATGACTTCATTTAGTTAGCTTTGCCCAGGTAAGATTATGAGACACTTATAATAATGTATCATCCAGGATGTTCAGACACAAAGAAAGAAGAGCCTGACTTTGACTTCAATATGAGAAAATGGGGTCTATGGCATAATTATAGTCACACGAGCATGGTTGACTCACTGGCCATATCATGTTTAGGTGGGATGATAATTTCCTTTTGTACCTTGTCTATAACTATTGTTGTTTCTCACCAATGTTTGCTTCTCTTCTAAGTCATTAGGTATTTGCTGGTAGCAGCTATGACTATGTATTTTCTTGTATTTGTCAAGCTAGAAGAAAAAAAGCCATCATATTATACAATAAAAATTCTTGCCCTTCGTCTGCTCCTACATCATATTAGCGGCAAAAGAACAATTACAGTCACTTTAGGAAAGTCAGTGCATATTCTGATATCCGGACTGTGACTAGATGTAGTTTCCCCTCAGTCTCCTGGGATGCTCTGGGGAGGGGCAGATATTCAAAGAAATACAACTTCTGTTCAGTGGGATGAGGTAGGGTGGTAGCTGAGTAAGAATTGATAGGTGTACAATAAGAATGACAATTCTTCAAGACGTAAATTTGCATAAACTGCATCTTTTATGGAATCCTGACTTGAGACAATAGAAAGAAAACCAGTTTTTAAAAATAGTTTATATCAGATGCTATAAACAATAATTTTAGTATTCTCTTTCCATTGGCCCTAATACACACACACACACACACACACACACACACACACACACATATATTTTTACGGGGAGCTTTCATTTCCATTTCTGTTTATGTACCTATACCCATTTTGAGAATTCATGACCATTTATAAATTCATAGATCTAATAATATCTTTATTAGAAATTCCAGTTAATTTTCCCTTCTAATTCTGCTGCATTCTATGTAGCACCCATGAAGAGGGAACTTAATCTCCCCACTTATATACATAAGTTGGTGACAATTAATTGAAATTATGCTAGAGGGACGTGGTGAGTAAAGAAAAATATACTGTGTGTGTGTGTGTGTGTGTGTGTGTGCGCACGCGTGCGCGCGCGCATGCATGCACTCTTGGAAATTGGGAAGAAAGGGCAAATTAGCCCTCTCAGCATGCTCGCAGTGCTCAATACTGCCCCCTGCTTGAGGAGGTAAATGCTAAGACCGCCTGCTGTTGGACACCTGCTGTTTTATGATTTGGAGTATTGAGAATGATTCTGTTTCCTTAGAGAAGTGTGAGTGTGCTCACTTCCTTCACATCCTCCTTGGTAGGCACAGCAGTGAGGGCTGCTGCCCCTCTTTGTTGTGTGACATGATTTGGGGCTTATTTCCTGAGAAATTCACTTCTGAAGCATTAGAATATCAAACATGCATCTATACTGGGCCCCAGATGTGATGGCTACTTTCCAATGTTAGGGAGTTTATTCTATGCACAGGAAGGATATTGTAATGGGACTCCAAAGAAGGACAGCTCCTAGCAACGATGCCTTCATTTACCTCCTCAGTCAACTCAAAACTTTGTATGTGCAAGGAAAAGATGGCATCTTGCACAAGAGGCAGAAAGGTTAATATACTTTGTGGTGACACCTTCCCAAAAGCTCTGGCAGTGGAAGCAAGCTTGCATAATGTGACAGGAAGTAGGAGCATTTCTTTGAATTAGAGATCCTATTGAGAAGCTCTTTTCTAGAAGGAGCATACTCACGGGTTGTCAAAAATATAACATGTACATTGAAAAGGGGTATTCATTTATATGTAGAATGTAGAATTTTGTTGTTTAACATTTTCAGAAGAAGAAAAGCAAGTAGTTCACTCACTGATACAAAGACTAGGTCTCTTAAGTATAATTACATACATAAATACATACATACATACATACATACAAACATACAAATACACACACACACACACACATACACACCCCGCCCAAAAAACTTGACTCCAATAGTGTGTCTATATATGGCTCACCAAAATTAGTTTCTCTTTAATTCATGTTTAAGAGTTGGATATTCACCTGAATAAAAGTTTAATACTCAGAATCTTGTTTGGATTGAGAAAATATTCTATTGCTTCAGTCCCTCAGCATTCCTCTCTTCTCAATCTGGAACAATTAGAATTCCTGACCTAGTTTTCTTTACACTATAGTTCTATGGCTGAGTTCTTCACTTGCTTCTTTCTGATTTTCTTGTTTCCAAAGCTTTTCTGATCTCAGCCTTTAACTGTCACATTTTGTTTTTCTTCTCCCATGAGCGGTTCCTTTTCTTTTGATTCTGGGGGTTTCTTTGCATGGCCTGCTCCACATTCCACATGCTTCTGTACTCTTTTTTTTTTTATTAATTTTTCTATGTTTTTATGCTCCCTTTTACCATGCCTACTATAAGCAATTACTTTCATGTTTGCTCACACCAATAACCCACCTCCAACACATAGCTAAGATCCTAATACCAGGCACTCCGCTATACATCTCTATATTATATAACTTAGATCTAAGTGGATACAGCTACAGGCAAACTTGGCATTTGCCATAGGATTGGAGTTTTCTCACTGCTTTGTTTTCAAGACACCAGACCATTCCTCCAGATCTCTACTTTACATTGACTGCTGTCTACAACCACTGTCTCTGTCCAGTAGCAAACCCACCATGAATACAGAGTGTTAGTTGACTATAGAACAGTCATTCCTTAAATAGTAATTGTTTTGAGGAATAAAAGGACACCAATAGTCCTTTGTGTACTAGTGTTGGACCGTGACAGACAGCCTGGTTTCTGGTTGAGCACCAGCCGGAAACTGCCAGAGTCCCCAGATGATCCTGAGAGGCCCCAGGTGGGACACAGGTGACCTGACCCTAAGGAACGGCATGTGTTTTGCCACACTCCCAGACTCCAGGATCCTGACACAAGGCTGCAGATCTCCATAGATCTGTGGCTTTCAGTCACATAGGACAATGCCCCCTATCCCCTTCACAGGTAGAGGACATGACTACAGTGTGCCACAGAGTCTCAAGACAGATTGCCATACTAATGAGATACCTAAAGGCCAGAAGGGAGTAGCTAATTAAACAACGTTCCTTCCCAGCTCCTCCTCCCTGCAAAAGGTATTTAACCTCAGGCCTTCCCTGAGGAAACCAGGGTATAGTTTTCATCTATTTTCCACCATGACAATAAACATCTTAAGACCATGGACTGTTTCTCCTCTTTGGGATCCGCTGTGGGGAACAGTGGAGCAGGCCTTCATCCACAGAGCCGCTGCCTAATCTCCCACAGAATGCTCTGTGTTCCCAGCCACCCAAGCCAAGCGAGACTCTCATCCCAGCAGGATGCAGCCAGGACTCCTCTCTCCTCCTCTTTCCTTCAACTTCGGGGCAAATCTATCCTTTACACCCCAACTTCATTCTTGGCCCTTCCACGCCCCTGCCCCCCAGTGGCATCTGGGGGCCCAAGAGCCTGAGAACCAGCCAGTCCCTGGCTGCCTTTTGGCCCAGAGACCTGCAAGCCAAGAGCTCCAGCTCCCTGGGACCTCAGACTGCACTCCCCACCCTGAGGTGCCAGCATGGCGCGAACACAATGAACTTCCCAAGTTCCTGCCTCTCTGACCAGTGATCAGAAAGCCCCATGGGGAGGGAAAGGCAGAAGCAGGACCCACATACATAACCCAACATACTAATATCTTAGTTATTAAGTTAGGAATAAGTTATTGACAAAGGAATATAGATGACTGTTTTGAGAAATGAAAGGACACCAATAGTCCTGTGTGTACTAATATCTTAGTTATTAAGGGCACAAATGGGAAACATAAAGAGGAAAAAAGTCAAAGCAGGATTAGTGACCACTACTAGGTTGCTACATAAGAAGTAGAAAAGAGGGATACACACAGAAGGAGGAATGGTAGTAGAGAAAACAGGTGGGGGTCCAGTTGTGGGAGTTTTGCTTAAAGGTAGACCAAAGGGAGATTGGTAAAGATATGCACTCAAATGGTATAGAACAGTCTCCTCTCTCTGGAGGCTGATAGAAACCTGTAATTAGGATAGTGTGTTCTTAGGGAGAAGTACAAGGAAGACAATAGATTATAGAAAAAAAGGCAAGACAAAAAGAGGCCAGAACAGAGAAGAACCACAGAGGCCTATTACATTGACTTCGGGTCCTATATAAGAAACAAGGGAGATCTGTAGAGAGGGTCAATCAAGACTTGATTGGAGACTGGGTATGAGGCCAGATTCTCTGCAGACTCCCTGACCTCTTAGAGTGACCTGGGGTGGGAGCTGTTCTCAAACCTCAAATGTTGAGACCAGATGTTGGAACTGAAGTATAGTGTATACTCCTTAACTTCAAATAATGAACTGAAGCTGGAGTCAAAGTATGGAACATTCCCAATTTCCAGTGGTGAACTAGAACGGGGGCCCAAGTATGGGCAGGCTCCCTAACTGAAAATGGTGAGCTATAAATGGGACCAATACATAGATATGGGCTTGCTTCCTACTGTAAAAGACATCATAGCTGGGGCAGAACCAAGCTTTTCCTCATTTTTAAGTGAGAAACTTCCCAGAAACACAATCTACTACAAAGTGCTTAAATATAAGAAGTCTCTTTTTTATGTCATATTATTTCATTCATGGAAATACACATAATTAAATAACATTTTGTAATTGGGAACCAGGTGATAGAGCAGAAAGGGTCCAAATTCAAAGATGATAGGTATGAATATTGAATTTCACTATGTGTGACACCGGCAAAGACAAAACTCTAGAGATTCAAATTCTTCATCTGTATACATAAAATGAGTTTTTCAAATAACTGCCTCATTGTTAGGATTTAGAATTCGGATCTATGGTTATACACCATACCCAGTATACTTCCCTCCACCTCACAGGCAATGAATCAATAGGGTCGACTAATGTTAGTTTGATTTTTACATGCTCTATGAGTTGCCAGACTACGTGATAAATTAGTCCATTGACAGTATAACTGTGGTATGATTTCAGTGGAGCTTTTCAGTTAGGAAAGTGCCATATCCCAGGCTTAGTCTATATTCTAAATGAGTATGCAATCATGGGAACCAAAGGCTAGATGTGTAAGAAATCTCACCTCTATTCCTCCCAAGTTGTTCCCATATTTCTAGGATCTGTGATTTAGAAATCCTGGTTTCTAAACAGGAACTACTTTCTCTAAATGATACAGTAAAAGTCTCATGAAGCCCCAAGTCTGTCTACGGCTATTGCACCTCTTGTGGCAGAGTCAGGCAGCAATGGCAAAGGGTTTGTGGCAGAGCAAAATGTTCTTCCATGGTCAGAAATCAAAATAAGGAACAGGAAGGAGATGGGGCTCCTAGAATTTCCTGCAGAACATGCTGTCAATAATCTAAAGACATTTTCTTAGGCTTCATCTACTAGTAGTTCTACCCTGGGGAGCAAGCTTTTAAGAGATATTAACTATCTCAACAACAGCAGAAATCTTTATTGACCCTTTTCTGTGAAATTTGGGTGGTATGGCTGGAAGACATACATACTGAGTTGATTCTGCAAATCCAGTGTTTTCAATGAGTAGTTCCTTAGTATGTCTGGAGAAGTAATAGAAAGTTCCAACATCATCTTCTTTTTAAAGCTATGTTCTCACGATGCAGTTCAGCAGGGATATTATTCTTTAGGAGTCTACTGAGGATCCATTAAGAATGTTGTAACAGTCCCATGACCTTCTGTGTTTGTTTTCAATGGTTAGAATGGAAAAAGGTCAGGTATATGATTAACCTGCAAACTTCCCCCAAGGTCAACTAACTCCTTAATGAAAGTTATAAAACCCAACCAGGAATCACCCAGAACTCAAATAAACAGAGGAGATTAGGTCACTCAGGGGAAACATAACAAAGTTGATTACATCTCAGTATGAGTAGATTTACCAGATTTTTTTTCCCTCATGAACAAAGAAGCAAAGAGTGCCTGTTTAAAAGTGTGGGAATGAGAGTAGGGTGTGCAGGAGTGGCTGAGAACCAAGGAACAGAGACATTCTGTGCTTGTCTCTCTAAAATTTACCCAAGTCTGTACATACTTTTTGTACTTGAATGATATCATCTATATAAATAGTCATTTTATTGCAGTTTAATAGATACTTATTGTCTTAGTTAGGGTTTCTATTGCTGTGAATAAAACACCATGACCAAAAGGAACTTTGGAAAAAGGATTTATTACAGTTTACAACTCTCTGATCATAATCACTAAGGGAAGTCAGAGTAGGAACATGGAGGCAGGAACTCAAAAGAAGACACAGGGGGATACTGCTTTCTGGTTTACTCCTCCTGATGTGCTCAGCCTCCTTTCTTTATAACACCCAGGACAACTTGCCCAGGATTGGTTGTACCCCCAAAGGGCTGACCCTTTTACATCAATTATATTAATCAAGAAAATGCCCTACAAACTTGTCTCCAGGCAAACATTCTGGAGGCATTTTCTTAATTGAGATTCAGTCTTTCCAGCTAACACTTGCTTTTGTCCAGTTGACAATAAACTAACCAGGACATATTGACTGCTGTCATCTGCTGAGAACTATGGCAAGTTCTTGTGTGGGAAATAATGATAAACGTAAAAATAAGCAAAATATCCTTTACCCTCAAGGACTTTACTTATCAGTGACGAGAGGCACACACAAAATTATCACATATCCTCAAAGGCATTGGAACAATGTTTATAAAAGCACCACAGTAACACAGAGCAGGTACAGTCCAGTGCTCATTGGATGGAGATTGCACTTGGATACTTTAGATGTGCAAGTAAGCTCTGAAATGTTCATCACAATGCTGGCATGCAAAACAAAAACAATATGTCTGATGTTTTCTAGAAAATTTATGGAAATAAAAGTTCTTAACTGAAGGTGGTAAGTTCAAGGCTTTTAAAGTCTATGTGACTGCCTCTAGCTTCATGGCTTTATAATTTTAAGTCCTTTTTCTTTCACTTTCTCTTTAGAGAAGCCACTGGACCAGATAGCCAGAGTGTTATTTACATTTAGATTTCAAAATCCCCTCCTAATAACTGTTGTTATTTTGCAGAAAACAAATAAAACACAAGACATACCAAATCACTAAATTATACTATGTAACAAGTCATTATTGAGTCTTTCTGATTGTTTGAAACTGAGTACCAATCTAGCTCTAGAAAAATTTGGGAGGGCCCAAGGGACCTTAGCTCTAGTAAATTCAGAGAATTAAAGTATAGATGATATACTGTGTGTGATAACAATAATAAAACTCTTTGATAAAACATGTTCTCAGCACAATTCTTGATATTTGCAAAGGGAGTTCTAGCTGTCTTGCTGTTGGAGACCTCTTTTCTGTTTCAGCCAAGTGAGACACAAACAGTCCACAGTGGTTCTCCAAGTGAGACACAAACAGTCCACAGTGGTT
>NW_021605144.1:897864-916236 GCF_004785775.1 Grammomys surdaster | reverse complement strand
AGTCCACAGTGGTTCTCCAAGTGAGACACAAACAGTCCACAGTGGTTTTCCAAGTGAGACACAAACAGTCCACAGTGGTTTTCCCCACACTGGGTGGGCGTGACAGCTAGAAGTGATTCCGACAGGGTTTGGATTAACAATTGAGGAATAGCAAAGTTCTTAGGCTCTCTTGGTGTGTATATACAGCTTGCTTTTGTTTCTTCCGTTGATAATATAGAACTACATACTTATTTGTATTTGCTAATATACATTTTCTGCGAAATGTTCTGTGGAAACTGCATCCAGAAGTCCTAATATCAAGAAGCAGTGTATTAAAAAAATCTAACAGAAACCAAATGTGTGGTAACTTTAGAAACTGAAGAAATCATGAGGATTATTTATAGATCAGGGAAAACTGAGGTTAGTAAGTGCCCAAGGTTAAGTACAATTTCACTGCTGAGCTGAGAAGAGAATCCAGATGAGCAGACAAGCACCTCTGCCTCACAGAGGGCCACCCACTCCACAACTCGAAAGCAACATTCAGAACAGAATGGGCAACACAGCCTGAAAGCACAGCAAGCACAGGTTTGAGGTAAACCCTAGTGGCTCTCTAAGAAGTGCTGTGCCGTAGCCACTCCAGGGCTGCTAGCAAACTATCAATGTTCCATTGTTCTCATGCTCAAGGTGGGAGGTAGTTTACAGCTTTGGCTCCTCCAGCATTTTGGCTTCCTCAGGAGAACTGGGAAGCTTTGTGGTTTACCATTAACATTCACAGTAATAATTATTCAGATTTAAGATATTTTATTTCCTTCCTTCTTCCACACCATCAGTGGCTTTTGGAAGAAGCCCATTAAGCTATGCTTGCAAAATTTATGTAGTATAATCATTCTAAATGATCTGGTAAAGGGGTACAGGATATAATACAGTTTCCTTTTGCCATTCACATTTTAAAGCACAACGGCATGATTTAGGAAAGACATCAGGTCTAGCTAAAATCCACAGGATTCCTCTGAAGCTTTTAGAGTTTTTCTGATAAAAAGGGAAAAAATGCTGGTAAATAGCATTTGGTGGTACAGTCTTGGGGGAATTTGAATTCTAAGTAGCCTTCCCCATTTCCGCTAATGTTTAGGTATCATGGTTGACAATACATGCCACAGTTTCTGCATCCACAAAGTGTGAAGATACAATGGGTTTTTTTGCAGAGTTTGGGGATTTATGTCTAACAAAATTATAATACTAAGTGTGAGCTCATTATCTGAAGCATTGATCCACCCCAGTGAGAAAAACCCCAGCAGGTTGCAGGAACAATGGAGATGCTGCTGCATATCACTAAAGAAAGCCACACACAGCCCAAACTGCTCAACAGAGCCCATATAGCTTACTAGAGTACCACACTCACACAGCCTAGTGGGTCTTCTGCTGAGCGAATGCAAGGACATCCAAATCAAAGCAAGGGGCTATGTCTGGTGACAGGTATATTATAAGGAAAAGACTATAAGGTCTCTGGATTTCCACTGATACACTGTAATTTTTAGTAGGCCATCTGCAACTTAACTCAGGCCCAGGAGGGACATTTTCCTAGAATGTCTACTTTTCAGCAAGTATCCTGAAATTCCTCTTCCCCAACTGGGAAACTACTTAGTCACCATTCAATATCTAGATAAGTCCATTAAATCAACCTCTGGAACTCTCAGGCAGACCTCCACCAGAAGGCCTGGCAGTCTTGGAGCTAGGTTTGACTTTTGAGGTAGCGAGACAAGGGAGCAAGATAACTGTGCAGCAATCTTCCAACTGTGCAAATCTTCCATATTCTTGAGTGTGGGGCCAAACGGGCTCCATGAAAACAATGCCCTCTCCTCACTCAAGTCAAAAAAAGAAAGGGAGGAAGAGGGAGGGAGAAGATGAGGGATAGGGAGAGAAACTGAAAGAGAAAGAGGGAGAGAGAGAGAGAGAGAGGGAGATGGAGAGGGGAGACAGAGAGGGAGAGAGAGAGAAAGAGAGGTAGAAGAAGAGGGAGAAAGAGACAGAGGCACAGAGACAGAGACACACAGAGAGAAAGAGGTGATGGTGAGGGACATAGAGACATTGGACTGAATGTTAATCTTTTGGGCATTCTTCCTGATTCATCACCCAGATTCTTTTTAAAAATTGATTTATTTTTATACGCATGTATGTGTATGTGTGTGTGTGTGTGTGTATGCATGAGCATGTGTGTGTGCACATGCATGTGTGTGTGCATGCATGTTGCTAGAAAAGCCCAAGAGGTCAGATGGTCCTAAGCTGGAGTTATCAGCAGTTGTAAATTTCCCATTATCGATGCTGGGAATCAAATTTAGGTCCTCTGAAGGAATAGCATGTTCTCTTAACGGAACCACCTCTAGAGCCTGTCACATAAAATCTTTATGCCACAACTATTAGAGCATTAATCATGAAATAGGTATAAAATGTATTACAGTAGTTTGGGGGCCAGATTTGACTTATAGCATAGTATGTTAGTCAAATGGATCTTGAACTGTTTTTATTGGTCACTCATCATAATCCTTCTTTAAAGTATGAACACATGTATCAGAAGCATAAAAAGGCTACACAGTGTATGTCAAGATTCTATTCTATCAGGCAGATTAAAAATAGAACATCATTTTCAGTGAGACAAAGACAGCAACAATAGTTCTTTTCTCATTTGTTAAGGTGTTGCCTCTAGTGTGGTCCACCTCATCTTCCTTCTCAAAACTTGGCATCTTTCAGAGCCCATGTCACTCAGAAATTTGTCCTGTCTTTTTCTGGCTGCACCATGCTGAGAAGTCCTTTCTGTATGCTGAATGTTACTGGCTCTTCCTGTACAACTATTTTAAAGTAAGGGTCTATGACTTGGCACAGTTAAGTTTTTCAGTGTGGATGTTGAGTTTACTCTACTATAATCTTTAAAATATAGGTATTTATTTCATTTGCTTTCCCTACAAGGTCTAGACCAGTGCTTCTCACCCTTCCTAATGCTCTGACCATTTAGTACAGTTCCTCATGTTGTGGTGACCCCCAGCCAGAAAATTATTTTGTTGTTCCTTAATTACTGTAATTTTGCTACTGTTATGAATCATAATATAAATATTTGATATGTTAGAATTCTGATATGTGAGCTCTCTCAAAGGGGTTGCAATCTACAGATTGAGAACTGCTGGTCTAGAACAACTTTGCTCACAAAGGCTATCACAAGAATACCATTTGTGTATGGATTATGAGAGGGAGAAAGAAATGAAGCAGTCTTCAATAAGGCTTGGGAAAGAGCAAGTATGCTCCTCAGTTCTCATCTTGCCCTAGTTGATATTTTAAATGAGAGCCTCAGGTGAGAAGCTAAAGGGCACATTCCCTGGGAAACACAAGGAAATGGCTTAGACAGATGGATGGCTAGAAAATCCTCCAAAGATGAAAAAAGGAAGAAATAAAGGGAAAACAGACACTGGTATCATAGACTCAGTAAGGATGCACATGTTTCCATTTTTTTTTCAAATTTTGATTTGATTTTGCTTTGTAATGCAGAAATTTACTGTTAAGTAGGAACATATGGTGTGAGGTTTTCTTTCACTCTTTGGCTGATAGAGATGTAGGGAGGACAGATCTTGTAATAAGGGGTAGATAGAAGAAGAAGTTGGATGATTGCTTGCATAAAGCTTTGAAAAAGGTAAGGGCAGTTTTGTATTTTTTATTCTGACATTAAACTGAATTTTATAGATTTTATACCTTATATTTTCCAGCAGGTATGTCCATTAAGGAAAGCATGTTTAGAAGTTTATAGTGATTAAGTTTATTGCTGGGTATTCAACATTCAACCTAGAGTCCATGCCACAAGAGCAAACCTCTATATTTTACTGGAAATGTCGGGAAAAGCAAGGGAGACATTTCATAAAGGCACACCTTTAAGATGCAATTAGCTCTTTCTGTTTGTTTGGTATCTGCCTTAGCAGTACTAGGTCCATGCACCCCTGGAATCTTGCTAATCAGTTTTGGATGGAGGCAACAGAACTCCAGGCTTCTCAGGAAATTCAAGGTTTTCAGTGATAGGAAAACAAATGACTAGGCTCGCTTCTCTCTTCATTTTGCTGGTTGACAAAGGACAAATGTTGCCCATTGCTGGTCGAGGATGAAAACCTTGTTGATGTCCATCCAGCATTGCCCAGTCAGGTCAGTCCCTGCTCAGTGAGAGACACTTGTGTTGCTGTGTAACATGCTTCTGATTAAAGGGCACTGGGTCACTCTAGACTTTTAACAGCACTAAGTGGACTATTAGGCAGAATTGAAATGGAAGTGACCTCTACAATTTACAGCTTAGAAATACACAGCTACCAAATAATTACCTCATATCCTAGACACTTCATGTTGCCTTTCAGCCTGGTACCAAAAATGAAAACAAGAAGCAAGCTAAAATGATGGAACATTTACCGAATGCACCATGGCATTACGCTGCCTATTAGTTTATTTATTACCACCCGATCACTCTGATGGGTGGGTCTTTATATTTCTGATATAAAAGGGAACTATAGTTTAGATGGTTAAAATAATTTTGTTCCTCTTTGAGGAAGTGACATGGTAAGGCAGAATGTGAAAACGCACTTCTCCATGGCTATCTGCTTATTAGTATACAATTTAAAAACCTAATAATCATATATTTTTTTCTTTTCCTACTTCCATCTTCTTGCTACTTAAATGGAATATGGCATCTACATAAAGTAATTATGATGAGATAGAGATAAAATAGCTTGGGGGCTGGTAGGATGGCTTATCACTTAAGTGTACTCTCTGATTTTGCAGAGGACCCGAGTTGTGTTCCCAGCACCCACATTGGCTCATAGTATCTTTAACTCCAGTACCAAATAGTATGATGCCCTCTTCTGGATGCTCCAGGAAATATACATACAGTACACATACATATAGGGAAGCACTCATACACAGATCATAAAAATAAATCTTTCAAAACTAGTTCTTTTTACATTTACTTTAGCTGATATCTGAAGGTTCCTAGTTAGTGTTCACATCACAGATCATGTATTACTGCTCCGGAACATCTTCCCAGATCTACGTCTCCTCAACATACCAACTTGCTGTCACTTCTCATTTGTCACCTTTAGAGAACAAATCATAAGGTACAATCTTCTAATTATTTTTATCCCCCCACAAAATGCATGCAGCGCTGTATCAAAAGGATTGCATTTGTTTAGCTTGTGTTTTGTGACTGTTATCTAGCAGTGTGCCTGGCATGTAGGGTGCTGCATATAGTTCAGTGACTGACTCTGCATGGCTCAAGAGGAATGGTTGACAGACACTGCACTTATAACTTCAGAGAAAATTAATACATGCCTCCCTTTTACCCCTCTGACTTTTTAAAGATTACTTCCCCTTGACTTCACCAGTGATCCTATATCATGCTACACTGAACTTCAGTTGACACAGGACAAGGAAGCCAAGTTTGCCTCTGTTCTGTAACAAAAAGCCTTGTGCTATTTTTCTATACCTACTGGGACAAGGTCTGTCTACATGGAGTCTGAGTTGGGGCCCAGTGGTAAACAAGTGGGCACAAATAAAAGTCCAGTGGCTCTGAGTCAATCTCTGACATGGTGGAGATACTTAATGAGAAGGGAAAAAATGGCTTCTTTAGCACAGAGAAACTTGCCCTAACCATCTCCCATCCTTCTAGAAATCTCCTGAAAATGATCAAAATCTTTCCTTGGCTTCTGAACTTACAGCATGTTTTCTTGTCCTTTTCTCAGTGGTAAGGATGAAATACAACGTTCTGTGTATGTTAAACAACTGCTCTGCCACTGACCTCGTCCCTATCCCTGTGCATTCTGAACTAAGATCAGGTTCTGTACTCAGGGGTCATGGTCTACTCAGAGCTTAGGCATGAAGAAAGGCTATAGCTCTTTGGTACAAAGATTAGAAGTTTTAGATTAGTTTCAGTTGGACTCTCTCCCTCTTGCATGATATAGTTGACATTTCAGATAACAGTTCAAAGGTAAGCAAGAGTGGCAATCGGCTGTCCCTTCATAGTCTCGTAAAATCAGCCCTCCTTTCCATGAAAGCCAGCTTTTCTTTTGTTACTGTTCAGTTGCCATAGCTCAAAGCCCAGACCAAATCCCCGTCAAACTTTCTCTGGCTTTCTAAAATAACCAGGGACATGTACCATTGTGCCTCTGACTAACATAGCTTGTGTAACAGACACTTCCATGCATCTTAGAACTATGTATAGAATCTAGTCCTAGAACGCAACTTATTCTTCTTGAGCATGCAGGTAATTCTGAGTATGTAATACAAGCTTAGGTATAAATGAAGTGTTCTCTGTATCACCTTGGCATAGATATTTGAGCAATATGATTTTGTAGTTAAAAGGGTCTTGAACTGGGGTTGTGAGGTTGAGTAAATACCAAAGAAGACAAACTCATTGCTGTTGTTTTTTTCAAAATAGATAAAATACACTCAGAAAAATATTATTCATTATTTATTTCTTAGAATGACACTATCATGGTAAAGATTTCCCAGGGTGATTTATCTAATTATAATGCTTAAAACTTATTTGAAAATATGTGCAAGGTTTCAATAGACCATATGTTTTATATTATTGAGAATTTGTGAATGATTATCCTATAAATACATTTTGGCTTTTCTATTGTCTTCTCTGTAAACACCAATTTATATTGGTGTAGATTAACAAAGAATTGACAAACATTTGGTATGATGATTGCTACATAGAATGTGATATGAGACCTATTCTAGTTTTAAAATAACATGCTATTGTGAACTATTCTATGCTGATTTCAGCTTTAATGATCTTTCATTGTATATCTAAAATATCCTGGGCATTACATGCCAGTCACTATGCTGGGTACTGAGAAAATAAATAGCATTCTGTTTCATGAATGAGGGAGAGCATATGTCTTTTCCAGTTAGTCATGTTAAGGAAAGTCAGATGTACAAGCAATGGTGTTTTAATAAATGAAAATGCTAAAGTAGAAACATGAACTTAATAGTTCTGAAGTACAGTAAAGAGAATAATGCCCTGTCCCCAGGAGATGGAATGCCACCTTTTAAATAGCACTGTTGTATGAAAATGAATGCAAACAAGGGAACACTTGAATGTGACAAAGGATGCTAAAGACACTCAGCAGCCACACACAAGCTTTCTGTCTTTAAGTAGAACAGATTTCTCCTCCAAACTCTCAGATGGAACTCACCCTGTTGATGCCCTAATACCAGCATCCCTGCTTCCAAACTGTCAGTCAATACATTCCAGTGGAAGACACTCAGTTAGTGGTATTTTGTTAAGGTGGCCCTAGTACACTGATTATATTCAATTTCTTGGAGACACAGTGAAGGACAAGAGCAATTCTGTCTGAATTCTATATAGCACTTAAATGTTAATTCCACTAAGAAAAAGATAAGCCTGAAAGGAGTTGCTTTTTTCTTTTAAATACTCCAGAGAAGAATTCAAATACACCTATTTTTATTCATCTTCAACTTTAAATCAGTCTAGAGTTTGTCAAGAATACATAGTTTTCATATCTGTTTTCTGGGTTCTTGAAAGATATTTGTAGGGTGTGCATGTGTGTGTATGGGCACTATTCTTTGTAAACTTAAATCTTAAACTTAAAACTTAAATCTGACTTGGAGCTCTCAAAGTAACTAACTTTTACACAGCACATATTACTTCGAACTCTCTCCCCCAGTTTATATTTACCATTCTCTCAAACAATTTTGAGCATGTGAAACAATACAAAATACTTTAAACTAGATGTCTAGAGAGCAGCTTCACTCTGGGGGGCGACAGCGTGTTGTATGGTCTTGGATATGTAAATAACTTCCACACAGCTATCAGTTCATGGAAAAAGTAGTAGATTTTCATACTGGCCATCAGCTCTTGCCTGCAGAGTCTGTGGATGCCTATGCTGTAAGACGAGAAGTGCTCAGAGGTAGCATATCACAGCAGACTGCCATTCAGTAACATCAGCCAGGGAAGGAAGTGACAAGAAGAGATCATTTTTCAGTCTCATTTTCACAGGAGAATTGCCTGTTATCGTTTTAGCCCTCTTCATGTACAAAGACAGCCTTAAGACAGGAGTTAGCAAAAATAAATGATTCCAAGTTAATATTTTGTTATCCTTAAAGCAGCCTCACATGGCTTTATAGCCACCAGGGTCAGAAAATCCCATGGCAATAGTACATGCACCTACACGAACAATTTGTACTTCATAAAGCAGCAAATGCTCTTAGACAATTACAGAAATCTTTATGTCCTCATCAGTACCCTGGAGACAAGTGATAACGATCACATATTCTGCTAAAACTGTCAGCAATAAGATGCGAGGAAAACTCAAACCAGAACTTCTAACAAATTATGAGTTTCTAAAATGAAGCAGATATTTCTGGGGCCATGGCTTATACTCACAAACACAGCTGCCTCTTCATGATCCCTAGACCATAAAACACAAACAGTAAAGACTGAAAAGAGAAACACAGGCACACTACAAGGAAATCGTCCTCAAGGAATATGGACACTCCAGAGTGTGACAATGATTTCAAATCCTGTGATGTGGGATCAGTCAGCCATGACACACATGGGGATGGAAGGTGTGGGTGGGGTGTGAAGTGTGCTCATCATACACACAGAGCATGGTGTCCAGTTCAAGTGAGAATGATTGGCACTGTGACTTGAGCCAGCAGCTTTATTTCTGTATCTGTAAAATGCAATAGCAGCAGCAGGGCCTTCATATTAGAGGACGCGCCGTAAGTGAAATACTTCACATAGCGCTTGGAGATTGGTCACAGAGGAAGTGGTAGCTGCCATTACTACTCCTACTTGCCACTGTTAGGTAAGGAGACTCATTTCATTTAATCCAAATCATTTTTCAAATTACTTAACCATAACTAGAATGCATTATGATAGTGGTAAATTGATTCAAAAGTTTCTGTTTAGGCATAGATAACTATATTTCTCTGTTGTTGGTTTGTTTATTGATTATTTGTTTATACAACAAGTTTATTGACTGTAGTGCTAGAGCACTGTTATTACACTATTGTTCCAACAATTATATATACAGTCTCTGAACCAAAAGGCTAAGAGCCAGATTGATAAAGAACAGAGACTGAAGATGCCAGAAGCTACGTATGAGCCATGTAGATGGTTTGTGACAGTACACAGTGTATGGAATGAAGAGGGACCTCTTGTCCAGAGAAGAGTATGGATATATCATTCCTTAGAAATTAGATCTTAGAAATTCACCCAGAAAAAAGGATGCTTTCAAAGGTAATGAGCACCTTTCTCTTTACAGTTATTTAAGTAGAACTTTATGTCTTTATTTTGTCATTTTTCAGTTCAAAGGGAATATCATGTTTCATGGTTTCAAAATATAACATCATATTTCATGGTTTCAATATTTATTATAATTTGCTTCAGCGACACATATAGACTCTGTTTGGGCACACACTGTACTAGAGCTTGACCTGGCCACTGTGAAACTAACATTAAGCCCCTTTACGTTGAAGCTCTGGACAGAGCTACTTGACACAGCCAGTGTATAGTGGGTTCTATTAGGCCACAATCAGAAGTGAAAATGGGAAAAAGAGAGGAGAGGGACATGTGCTCTGAGCAGATGCACTGTGAGAAATCTGTGACTTTCCTGCTCTGCATGTTCATAGCAAGAAAGAAGTACACACGGAAAAGGCAATAGTTCCTCTCTGGATATTAGAGACACTCAAAGGGCTATCTTAGAAAATACCCCTAACACCAATAAGCAGAGATCAGCTTTCCATCATGAAAATGTTGGTTATTTATCTTAACATCGACACCCCTGAATAGGTCAGCAGCTTATAAAACTTCGTATTTATAACAGATACTTTAGAAACCCTTTGGGAGTTATGCAGTGACTAGACTGCAATTGTTCTTTTCAGCTGTTTTTTTGTTTATTTGTTTCTTTCCTGTATCTCTTTCCTTTATAAAATCCAAGCAACAGACTCAGTGACTTCAAAATGATTTACTCTTATTAACATAATCTTAAGTCACCTTAGTTTTGCACATGAGAAACAGCAATGGACAACTTTCTTCCTCCTCATAGAACTTTGACCCTCAAAATGTAGGATCCTCAAAATGCATTTAGTTAACTCACAGACTCCCAGTTATTTGACCAATTAAATATCTGGATTCAGTATGTAAACAAACTAGGTTTTACTGGTTAGAAATCACGACCTCTAGTGGCAAAAGAGAGAAATAAGAATGTCTGAGCATTGTGGACATTTATTTCACTGATTTTGCAACCCTTGCTCAATGAAAATTCTCCCTTTATTTTTAAAACATCTCTTAACTAAAATTGTCTACAGCCAAACAATATACTAGAATGTGATTTTTTAGTTGTGCAAGGCAACAAGTCTCTTAAAACTAGGATTTATAACAGAAAGGCCATCCAAGAGTTAATTACAGTGGGCCTCCAGGTGGGTGTAATTTTTCCATGAGTTTGGAGAGAATACTGCGTGATACAATCTCAGACTCTTATTAGCTAATGTTTTGGGGTTACAAGGCAAAGGCCAGGAAGCAGTCCACCCTGCCTTTATTCTATGCCTCAGATTGCCCAAAGGTTGCAGAAAAAGAAAACTTGCTACAAAACAAGCCAGTTTCAGTAACAGAGGTTTTAAATTAGGACAGCCTACAGGCAAGATGAAGTCCCACTTCTAGAAGAGAATAGCTAAAGGGTGCGCAGTAAAAACAAAACCTTTATGACTTTTTTTTTTTTAAAGTCATAGTACCTGTTTAGAATTTTAGAATGGTGACACAATTGGGCTTAGTCTTCCTTCCAGGTCTGTTTTCTAAGAGAACACATGGTGGGGATCTGTGCATAGAATTTAGGTCAGGACCCTAAGAAAACAGACTAGGACAATCTACTAATTTTTTCTTCTAAGCCATGACTTTTATAATAATGGGATCTCTTTGGGGCATTTGACATCGAGTCCTGAGTCCCAATACTATCAACTGGTATTTAATCATCTTGGGATTCAGGGTGCATGTCAGAGGATTTTACAGCTCTTCAACAGAATCTAATGGTGGGTTGAGATCAGCGCTGGGGTTCTATGCCCTTTTACTGAAGTGAGGACTGTGGACATGCGGCAGCAAGCATCCTCTGGGAGGATTTTAGGATAGAAATGTAGGCCCCACCTAAAACCTGTCAAACCAGAATCTGCACTTAACAAGGTCTTCAGAGGCTCTGCATGCATATTAAATCTGGAAATCTTTGCCCTTTGCTGCACCCACTCCAAGCAATCTCCGGACAGCTTTAGAGGCACCTACGGTACCCACTAAAGTTGTGACACACCTTACAATACATGCAATAAAAGCAGAGAATTGCTCTTGCATCTGATTAAGAGCTGGAAAAGAAACACAGGGTGGCACTGATATGGCTGCTGCCTCTGGAGCTGTTTTTGCTCCAGATCCAGGGCAGACTCAGACATGGGAAATGAGTGTGCTGACTGGAGGGGTAGCAGGTAGAAATACAGAGACAGTGGCAGAAATGAGTCATAATTCATTAATGTTTATTTATCAATTACTAAACGTGTTTGAAAATCATCTTACTCTAGGTACACTACAGGGTATAATTTTACCCTTTGGGTGTTTGATGAGTCCTGAGAAAAATCTAAATCTACTTTATGATATCTAAAGGGGTTAGGTTAAATGCTTCTGAGTTTACCTGAAACTCACCAGCCTCTGTCTATTGCAATCAGCACTAGGTCTTGCATGCACTGTGACCACCCTTACCTGTAGATCTGCATTGTTAACTCCAAAGCATTCAGATCTCAGCTTGTCAAGTCTACACCAAAATCTTTCTTGACCACCTTGCTGAAAGTAGCCACTTGACATTTTCTAAAACCATCCCTACCATACATTGCCATAAAACATATGACGGCTTTATTATTGTTGTTTTATTATTTATCTGCCTTTAAAATGTATAATTCCTGAGAATACAGACTTTGTCTTATATAGTATTGTATCGGTATTCACTCTCATATTCTACCATTATTCATTGACCATATGCAAGCATAGTTTAAGATGGTGGTCTTAAGTATGATAATAGTGCCTACCCAAGAGACTACTTGGAATACTCTGAGCTGGAGAACCACAAATATCATCTCTAGCTTTAGATAGTCCATGTATCTTGTGTGAAGAACAGACACATATCCACCCAGAGCATCACTGAAGCAGCTAGTGGAAGTAAATGCAAAAGGCAGTGATGAACCAAAAACAGTGAGTTAAAAATTTTAATTTATTCAGCATGATGGAAAACCATGGCTAAAGATCATTTCAACATGATATTTTATTTCTAGTGTACTCTAAAAGATAATTCAGATGCTGCCATACAGAAAAACGGAGAGAAGAACATTCTATTGGGAAGATAAGGATAAGCAAAGATTGTTAAAGTAACCGAAACATGGGATTTAAGAAGGCTAGTGAGGCTGTTCAGCCTACTAGCTATATTCTAGTACAGAGGGATAGAAATGATCTCAAGAATTAGGTGACCGCCCAGCTCACAAAATTATACTGCCAAGTATTTTTTTTTTAAATTTGGATACCTTTCTGAAAAAATTATATATTCATACATCAGGAGCTTGTAAAGTATATATACTTTTTGACTCAATACCACTTTGGGGGATTCATTTTAATAAAAATAATTATAAGTGGATATTAATTGTTGAGTGAATGACAATCAAGCTATAATTCATAGACCCAGAGAGGTTAGGTATTGAAGACAGGACCAAGGCAGGATGGGGTGGGCGAAGGGCACATGGATCTTCCTGAGAAGGGCAATATGCCAGATTTTATGGGTGGACTGTGGGGTGGAAGGGGTCAGATGCAGAGGGGGAGGGACGATGAGGCTGAGGAATGGAATGAGGGATAGAGAATTGAGGGCCATTTGACAAGTGGTATGGAAACCTAGTGTAGTGAAAACTTTATATAAAGGCTATTCTAATGAAGTCTCTAAATAATGAGGTAGATAGAGTTCCAACTAGCCATTTCTTGCCACCAAATAAAGATTCCAGTACTGGGAGTGGGTTAAATTAGTTAAATTATTGGACAAAGGGGTCTCATGAAAATCCCCAACAAACAGAGGCTATTGCCAAAACAATAGGCTGCTCTCCAAAAACTGACAGCCAAGTCCCCAGTGCTGAAAACAACAGCCACACAACTTACTGAACATGGAGAGGTGAGCTGGTGCCAGCCTAGAAGCTTCTTTAGTACTGGAAGTTGCTAATGACAACAACAATGACACATACATACCAAACCAGCAGCAAAACCTTTGGTCTACAATCTGTCTTTATCTGAAAAATATGCTAGGGCAGTGGGGGTGCAAAACTTTGTGGGAGAAACCAACCAATGTCTGATTTGACTTAAGGCATACTCTATAAGATGGAACCCACAGCCAATACTTCTTGGGTGACCAAAAGCCAGAGACCAAATACCCCAGGGACTTAGGGTAAAACCAAGTACTAGTGGTCTTAAGAAAAGTAACAGTAAAATATCATGCAGATGGAAACAAATACAGAGATCCACAGTCAGACACTGTGCATAGAGTGAGACCTTGGAACCATTGCTTTAAAAGGAATGTCTCCATCAAATCCCTCACCTTAGAGTTCAGGGAACTCTGTGGAAGAGGAGGCAGAAAGAGTGTCAGAGCAAGAGGGGATGGAGGACACAAGGAGAATGAGGTCTCTAAATAAACAAAGCAAAGTTCATATAAACTCACGGAGACTGAAGCAGCAATCATGGGCTGACATGGATCTGCCCCAGGTCCTCTGTGTATATATTATAGCTTTCAGCTTAGTATTTCCTGAGACTCCTGACCGTGAGAATGAGTGGGTCTCTGATTCTTGTGATTTTTCTTGAGCTCTTTTTCTTCTGTTGGCTTTCCTTGTCCAACCTCAATGGGATGGCCTCTGTTTTATCTTATATTTTCTCATATTTGATTATTAACTCGTAGACACCTATTCTTTTCTAATGAGGGACGGAAAGGGAGTGGATCCAGATGGGAGATGAGGTGTGTGGGAACTAGGAGGAATAAAGGGAGGGAAAACTGTAATCAGATACACTGTATGAGAAAAGAATCTAGTTTTAATAAAAAGGAAAAGTTCAATTAAAATAATCCTATGGATGCACAGAGACTTGACTTTAGAGACATTTGTGGCTAGCTACCAATATTATCCATATTTCTGACTATGATTTTTACTTTCAATCATCTAGATACCTGATGAAGGAGAATGTTGACTATGTTTACAGTAACTCAACATGTCATAGTAAAACTGACCTTGGATTGGTAAATGGTACCTCTACTAGAAGGATTTAAAAAATGACAAAAAACTGTAGCTTTCTGCTTCCTTGAGGATGGTACTCTTGTAACAGTATGAAACTGTGGCAGGAACCTTGAAGTTGCCCACACAATCTTATTTAGGGAAAAAAGGCCAATTCAAATCAACCTACATGTGTGTAATATAACTCACTTGCACATGAGTTTCTATAGACAATGCAAGGGACTCCATGGTCTACAGACAGAAATAAGATGGTTACAAGAGATGCATGAGCACTGATGTCTTCCTGGAAAGCATGCACGTTTGCATCCTCCAGAGTAGATTGACACAGAATGGTCCTGTATATAAAAACAGTTGCTACCAGTGGTCTCAAAGAGAGGAAACAATATCCTTGTGGGCTGCTCAGGGTTAGGCAGTTGGAGTCAGAGTGAAGTGTAGTTATGTATGTATTTAATTATGTAGTTAAACAACTTAAAATTTGAATGTAGAAAGTGTTTGATTGGAAGTCTTTAATCCACATATCTCCACTACAATAAGGAGAACTTGGTGAACTCAGTGTTAATCAAATCTATTTAAACACTGGACGCCCCTCCAAACTTCCCTCCCCTTTCTTTCTTAGAGAAACTTACTGGCATCTCTGCTCATAGAACTGCTCTTGGAGTACAGCAGGGAAATGCTGCTCTAAGAAATAATACGTTACTGCTTTCTTCTGTGCTCTATTTCTATTTTCTAATTTTCTGCAAGAGAGATTATGTACAATATATACTGACCCAGATCCATGCATATAGTCTTACATATATTTAAAACAGTGTTTCTGTGAAATAGATCTGTAACAGAACCTAAGCACTCTTTCATCTCACAAATGTATTAGTAGAATTTACAATATATGTAAACATATTATTATTGCCTTAAACTGGTTAAACTTCCCTCCCCATTTACCTGTGCATATAGTATTTATTTTTAAGTTCAGATCTATTATTTTTTGTTTCATATTTGTTTCATAAGACCAGACAAACTCATCATCTCGTCATTATTTAATGTACTAGGAGGGAACAGGTACTTCTTACTAGTTTCATAAATTAATAAATATCCCTACAGTGTATTTCTTCCTGTGTATACATGTGTGCTAAAAAATTATCACTCTGTTAAATGGTTTTAGGACTTAACTTTAACTTTTAAAGTTAATAGGTCATGAGAACCCTTCCATGACAGCATACATATTTCTATCATCCTTTATTCACTACTGTTATATGAATGGAGTCACAGAAATTTTTACCATGTACCTTAGTGTTTGTCTAAGGGAATATAACCTAACTATACAGAAAATCTGCTGAACACTTAGGTGTAATATGAAAATAAAGTAGTTAGTACGGAGTTGAATAGAATGTATTGAGTAATAGTGATTTTATTATTAAGGGATTATTATATTACTACTGTCATTACTGGCTAATTAGCCACTAATTAGATTATTAGCTAATTAGATTATTTTATTCAATAAGACTGAATACACTCACTACACCCTTCTATGAAATATTATAGTATGAACTAAAAAAAAAGAGCAAAAGTACTGAAAGCTATGCTCATTTTAAATTTTGCTAACATGGACAAGCTTCTTTTGTGGAAGTTTGCTGGCTCCCTTCTAAGAAGGCTCCATAGAAAGGAAGGATCATAGCAGCCTCTTGAGGACTGGACACCAGGCTCTCTTTGAGTGTAGGGGATTTACTCAACATATCTGCTGGGTGCCCAAAACCATGGTCAGGAGCTAAGTGTACTGTTTAGTTTCCTATACACACATCTTTAATAAAGTTTAATTAGACACAAGAGATTGCTAACTTTGGACAAAATAGAACAATATGACATTACACTATAATAAATGTTATGTTAATGTTTCTTCCTTTCAGAAACCCTATCATTCGATCCTGTATACACTTCTTGTGATAGAATAAGATAATACAATGCTTACCCAATAAGATGCAGGAGGCAAATGACATAGCCATAGTGACATAGTGTCAGACTTCTACTGACCTTCTTATATGATTTATGTTAGAATGCGAATCATCAGTCTGTGATGATATCAGTTGACCATGGATAATTGAAACCATGATAAGAGATGGCTACTGCAGTGTGTACTATGAAGCTTCCCTGAGCTTCAAGGCCCAAGGTTGCTTTGGGGAATCAATTATTACGGGTAAGCAAAGCTTACAGGACTGATCTTGTCTATTCAGACTCCAGACCTCTCTTTATGACCCCTACCTCAAAGCCCCCAAATTGCTTGCACTTTTTATCTCTCTTTCCTCCCCTCCCTCCTTCCCTTCCTCCCTCCCTCCCTCTCTCTGCACCACAGTACACACAGAGGACATTTTGGGGGTACTTAGTGCTCTCTTTCTACCATGTGAGTCCCAGAGGTCAGACTAAGGTCATCTTACTGACCCCAAACTGGCTTTTACCATAAATCATATTGTCATGATTTTTCTCATAGTAGGATAGTATGGCTTAAGGCTACAGGCATACAAAAATACTAATTAGGAAGAACATTTCAAGAGTTCAGAGGTTACCTCTCAGGAGCTGAACAAGGGCTAGTCTTGAAGACAGGGTTTCTTTGAAATTTGCAAATTTTGGAATAACTAAAGCCTGCTGAGTTAACCCTTACTTGTCCAAGAGAGAGCGAAATTACAGCAGTAAAGTTAAGAGTATAGGGATGCATAAAGCATAATTAGGAACAGGAATGAGAATTAGTGTGTTTGCAGAGAAGGCAAAAGAGGACAATTAGGTAAACAAATGGATGAAAGCCATCACAAGAAGTATTAAATGAGTATAAGCATGGGCTTAGGAACAATGATGCTGGTAGCTATTTTATAGATGAATTGAAGAGGCCTCTACACAGAAGGAATGTGATAAGGGAGGAGACAGGCTGTCTTGAAACAGTATGATGATGACCATGAAAATGGAAGACCTGTTTACAGTAAGACTTCAGAAGTTGCTGAAAACAGACAATGAGGGAGAGGAGGTGAAAAACCTTTCAGATTGTAAGCCTGTGTTTTATAATCTAAAGCCTCTGCGGACAGAAATAGACATGCCAGATCAGGTTTCACAGACACCAATATATTCAATAATGATTATTAAGGAGATTGAGTACCAAAAAATCTTGAGAATATGGTTCATGAGCCCCATGCACTCCATTACTTGGAAGCACTTGTTGAAAAAGCCTCCCCTGTCACTAAGAGTGCTGGCATGTAATAGAGGGTTTAGAAGTCTTCATTTTAAATACGACCCCAAGATACTATAAACATTTAAGTTTGTGATTTCTGGTCTCTCTGTGTCCCATCAAATCATCCTAAAAATAGGAAGGAAAAATGACATAAAGAAATGTTCAAAGTTCTTAGTGATCAGAGAAATGCAAATCAAAACAATCCTGAGATTCTACCTTATACCAAGCAGAATGGCTAAGATAAAATGGCTAAAATCTCAGGTGACAACACATGTTGGCGAGGATGTGGAGAAAGAGGAACACTCCTCCATTGCTGGTGGTATTACAACCTGATACAACTACTCTGGAAATCAATCTGGAGGTTCCTCAAAAAATTGGAAATAGATCTAGCTGAAGATCCAGCAATACTACTCTTGGGAATATACTCAAAAGATGCCCCACCATGCCACAGGGACACATGTTTCACTATGTTCATAATGGCCTTGTTTTTGATAGCCAGAAGCTGGAAACAACCCAGATGTTCCACAAAGGAAGAATGGATACAGGAAATGTGGTTCATTTACAGAATGAAATACTACTCATCTATTAAGAATGAGGACATGCTGAGTTTTACAGACAAATGGATGGAGCTAGAAAATATCATCCTGAGTGAGGTAACTCTGACCCAAAAGAATATGCATTGTATGTACTCGCTAATAAGTGAATATTGGCAAAAAAAAAAAAAAAGTACAGAATACCCAAGATACAATCCACAGAACTCAAAATGGTCAGCAAGCTGAAAGGCCCAAGTGAGGATGCCTCAGTCCTACTTGGGTGGGAGAAGAAAGCAATCACAAGTGGGGAGGAAAGGAGGGAGG
>NW_021605144.1:869465-897764 GCF_004785775.1 Grammomys surdaster | reverse complement strand
AGGAAGGTAGGTAAAGAAGACTGGGCAAGGGAAGAGGGGAACTTGATCTGGTATTGGGTAAGAAAAAAGGACTGAAACCCTGAGGGCCAGCAGAAAGAATGGAAATAGGCAACCTAGGAAGGTAGGAGGTTGGGGGGACCCTCCAGAATGCACCAGAGACCTGGGAGGTGAGAGACTCTCAGGACTCGAAGAGAGGGACCTTAGATGAAATGCCCGACAGTAGGAAGAGGGAACTTGAAGAGTTCACCTCCAGCAGGAAGCCAGGGCATCAAGTGAGGGAAGGGGTTTCCATACCATAGTCAAAACTCTGACCCATAATTGCTCCTGTCTGAAAGAACTGCATGGATGGAAATGGAGAGGAGTCTGAGGAAAAGAAGGTCCAGTGACAGGCCCAAAGTGGGATCCAGCTCAAGGGGAGGCCCCAAGGCCTGACACTACTATTGAGACTATGGAGCGCTCACAAAAAGGGACCTATCATGACTGCCCTCTAGAAGACCCAACAAGCAGCTTAAAGAGTCGGATGTAGATATTTACACCCAACCAATGGACAGAAGCTGCTGACCCCTGTGGTTGAATTAGGGAAAAGCTGGAAGAAGCTGAGGAGGAGGGTGACCCTGTAGGAGGACCAGCAGTCTCAATTAACCTGAACCCCTGAGATTTCTCAAACACTGGACACATATACAGCAGAGGACTGTCAGGTCTGGGTTAAATCAGAGAAGATGCACCTAACCCTCAAGAGACTGTAAGGTCCAAGGGAGTTTAGAGGTCTGGCTGGGTGGGGGGTGGGGGGTGGAGACATCCTCGTGGAGTAGGGGAAGAGGTATGGAATGTGGAACAGTCGGAGGGTGGCCTGGGGTGGTGTGGAGATACAATTTGGAATGTAAATAAATAAATAAATAAATAACAAAAAGAAATGGCAGTTTCTCCAACATGTGTGTTTTTCGAGTTCTCCAGGCTGCAGCTACTCTGCATTTTCCTAGGTCTAGGCCTTAATGTCAGGGAAGGATGACTCCATTCTGCAGATTCAAATGATAGACCACCTATAATCATGAAAAGCATAGCACCCCCCCCTTTACCAAGATTAATGATGTCTTTGTTGGGCAAATTCTATGGATGGTGTCAAAAAGTATAGCATATATTTTGGAACAATCACATTAAGGTGGTGCCTTTATACATAGGATGTAGTTCACCTTGTTTAAATTTGGGGACTCTTCAGGCCATAAAATGTTTGCAATGGAATTTTCTTTAAATGAGGTTTTTGAAGAAGCAAACACTGTAGTAGACACACAGACCTCACCATAGATGTTCATTAACTAAATACCCAAGTGAAAATTTCCTCTTTCATCACGGTCTTCATTCAGCTTTCTCCCTTCCCTTTTCTTTCCTTTCCTAAGTGAGTCTCTTCCACTCCTGGTTAATGGTTGAGGAGACTGCATGTTCCAGAATATGCTGCCATCTTTATTTAATATAATTTTAATGGTTTCTTTCATTAAGTTTTAGCATTCCTCTGAAAATCTGGCAAATGCTCAGATACATGCTAGCTCCATTAAACATATTAAAAGAACATTCAATCAGGAAATTAGTTAACTGTTCTCTAAAGAAATTATGTTTCAGATGCTGCATGTAAAATATGATAATTCTATGAGCAAATCAAATTACATATAATATTTTAATGTTCTGTTAGATGGAGTTGAATCAAGTGAAAAAAAAAAGCCCAAGCTTTACAGCTAGATCGAGCTCAGCTTGATTGATGGCTCCAGATTCAGGGAAGTTCTTTAGCCTCTCTGACTCCATTATTAGATTCTCATCCATTATCATTGTCTCTAAATGGGGCATTATTGGCATTTGAAGCAGGGTAATGTTTTGTAGTGTATGGCAGTTCTCAGAATCCCAAGACAGTTTTTACTGCTCCATCACTCCTATTTCTCACTACTAAATATTAAATAGTATTCCACTTCCAGTATTCCCACAACAAAATGCCCCTACAATTTTTAAATGTCTTACAGAAGGCGGTGACATTGCTAGTTAACAAAAGCACTGAACGGATTATAACAATACTACTTCCAGCAGGGAAGTTGAAATTAGAACATTTTGCTGGCAGTTTCGAGTAAACAAAGAGGTAGTTAAGAGAATGCGTTGAGGTCAGGCAGACCTGGGCTCCATTCCAGCTCTGTCAATGGTGTCTCTGTGTAGTAAACTGCTCCGTCTAAGCCTTTAGTATCTCACATATAAAATCTTGATAGGAGTAAGACTGGCTCAGAGAATTGTTCTAGGAGTCTATGAAGTTATGAGTGCCAAGTACTAAGCACCAATCCCGAGGCAGACCAGCACTCAGTCAAACAGGCACAGTTGCTGCCATCATTATTATTGAAGCCAGATGTCTGGGACTAAGAAAATAAGACACCTTATCCACCAATTTTGGAAAAAAATATGAAAACAGAAAAGGCAAAAACAAAAAGCAAATAGAGTAGAGTTGTCACCTATTGGTACCCTGAAATAGTGGGCTACTCTATATGTCCTAAAGGCTGTCTGTGTGTGTTGGGGGGGCGGGCAGAAAATGGGAAACTGCGACAGATAAGTGAGGACATAGAAAGGGTGGATCTATAAGATGTCTAAGAAAGGCTTGGACATACAGGAGTGGAAACTGTCACTGGCCTGCTACTGCAGCTTCTGCAAGGAGGAAGTTGTTTTTACCTGTGTGCACTGTGTGCCCAATCTCAGTGGATTTTAAATCTGCTGTACACTTTATAAGCACCCCATACTGAAACAGTGTCCTATGACCACTGAAGCCGGTTGAGTGTCATCAACTTAAGGGAAAGCTAACTGGAAGTGCATTGATTAACACAAAGCAGGGTTATTCTTCGAAATTAAAGATCTTCATAAACCTTTTTCCTGGGACTAATAAATCAAGGTTTCAGAGGCCTGGCATCTCAAGAGCACATCTAGGGCCACTTTCCATTTTACTTAAGCATCTTTTCAGTGATTTTTTAAAAAACAATTAGTTCTTTCGTCTCTTCTGCTTTCTATGAGGGACACTAAATGTAGCTCATCAGTTCAGACTCACTGTGCTTCCTTTGCAGTCACTAATCCAGTCTTCCCCTGTCAAGAACTTCACCACTCAGTCTCAAGATATCCCTCATACAAACTTCAGAAATTCCCTTTTTTATGATGATCAAGGAATCATAGAAGGACCATAACCTCTAGTTCCTCAGGTGGGACCTTTCCCCTTACTGTGCACTACTCAATTGGTTTTGTTATCCCTAAAATAATAAAAAAAAACTGTGAAATTAAAAACATAGTAGCAGTTACTATAGTAGTAACATTGTAGGTCATATTTAGTCACAGAAAATTAAAGAAAAACTAAGGTTAAAATGATAGCACAGTTGTGTATGGAGGTTCAAGCTAATAATCCCAACACGAGGAAGACCAATGTGGCAGAATCATAAATTTAATGTCAGTTTTGGCTGTGAATTTCACTGTGAATTAGAGACTGGTGTGGAACATATCAATCAATCAATCAATCAATCAATCAAATAAATCAATAACCAAATGAATGTTTGGTGTATACTAAAGCAGTAAGACATGGGACTACTTTTTGTAGGTGTACCAAAAACTGAGAGTTTTATAATGCTGCCCTCAATGTATGCTCACAAGGCTTGAAGAGTCCTATAACTACCAACTTCTGATTTCTCTAAGGATAGACTATGTTTGTTATAGAATAGCTACTAATCTGTTGCAGAACTGGAATTCTTCTAAATCAGTGTAGGAAAGGACTAGAATTTTCTCCATTTGCTTTAGATTTTTTAATTAAAAAAATCAAATCAAATAATGTCTAATTTTTACTATGTACAAAATCATATAATTATGTGTCATGGTAATATGAAATTACCCAAACCTTTTCTAAGCACTCAGTCTCAGTATCTGAGTCACAGCATCACAGCTGGCTAGCTGACAGGCAAGGGTCACAGGTGCTCAAGAGCTGCTCCCTAATCCATCCTGTACTCCCATTAACTTTAGTGGAATGTTCAGCACTAGGAAGGGAGCAGTGAAGGAAAGAAATAAGGCCCTTTCCTTTCCCTAATATGGGTACATGATCCACTGGGAAGCAAAATTTCTTGAATAATGTTCATCAAGGATTGTGGGAGGGGTTCATGGGGAGGGAACAGCGAGCAGGATGCAAAGTGAATAAGTAAAAAAAAATTAAGTTAAGAAAGCTACTCTCTAAATAAACAATATTAGAATAATTCAAAGTAGAATGAGCATAGACTATAAACTACCTCATTAAATTGTTTTAAAATGTATCTTCAATATGAACCTCTCTCCCTACAAACATAGGTACTCAGTAATTACAAAGAGGTAGCCAAAGTCTTTTACTTATCTATTATTTAAAACCTAGATGACCTTTATTGAAACACAAAAGGTCCCAATCCTTAGTTTCTCCTTCTTCATGTCTCCTTCATTCTCTAACCATATGTATTGCCTATCTGTGTTTGGCAAACCAGTAACTCTCTACTCAGATTATAATTTATATGTTCAAAAGGGATGAAACTCAGTTACAAACTCATGCTCCAAGGGAGAAATTTTATTGGCTCAACTTTATCCTAAGGAGGGAAAAGACTATCTTACTTTAAGAATGTCTTCATATGAATTGGTAAATTGAGCTCTGTAGGAGGAGCTAAGGTGGGAGGAGTTAGGAGAGGAAGAAGAAGAGGAGGAGTAAGGAAGAGACAAGGATAAGGAAGAGGAGGAGCTAGGAGACAGGAGAGGAGAGAGAGACAGAAGAGATGGAGGCGGATGTTCATGTGTCTGTAGCAGTCAAAGGTAGTTGATATATCTAGGGTGGGTATTGGGTTACACTTCTGATTGTGTATCTTGTTACTGATTATTATCAAATATATAAGCTTTTGATTAATCTTTAAGTATTAGAGTCTCATCTTTCTACTGAGGCCTCGTGGATGGAGGGATGGCCTAGGCAATGCTCAGCCTTGCGGAGACAGCGTGGAAGATTGGCAGAGCCATCTCAAACACTGGCATCTAGTGGGTGGCAGGGATGGTGTTTCTGGCGGTCCATTTCTACCTGCAGCACTCACGTGGCCTCAGGTAGAGAAACATGGCGGCTGGGCTAGGCAGAGCCGCTGCAGCTTAGATAGTCAGCCTGAGCCAGAGGCCGCATTAAATAATTACTACAACAAGCTCCATATTCAGAATATGAAGAGCCAAGAGTTGAATGTATATTCTAGGGATCTCTTTGCTGCTCATAAGCAAATAATCAAAAATCTTGTCTTAGCCCAGGTGATTGCTTTTGTACCTTTCATAGATAGAGTCAGTTTATTCATCAATGATGCAGTGTATTCTACACAAATAGAGTTAGAATCATAAATAGTACTTATGTGTATTGATGCCTTTGAGTCGCACTGACAGCCTGCTCAAGTTCATATTTCCTTTTCAGCTTACTCATAGGAAGAAATTTACATTTTAATGTGTAATTTTGACCTACATGAATGTTCTATTGAAAAATTAGAACTGCACTTTCAAGCCTAAAACCATAAGGAGCAATGGCCTTGTGTTGTGCTACTTAGGAGGAAAAGCTAAGGAGAGAAGGTTAGAAGAGACATTTTTTAATTTACCAAGGTTTGAGCTTGCATCTTTAATTTTTGTGAGAGCAATCAATTTTTCATCAATTTTGTCACATTAATCTATTTTCTTAATATCAACAATATGAAGTACAATTAAAGAACATTAAAAAAAATCCCTGAGGGACAGAACTAGAAAGTTTATAGGTTTGCTCCATTTCCAGTTCACTCTCTCTGCTTTCTGTGTGTAACTGAAGACACTTTCTTAGCTTCTTGATCTAGCCATACGCTGTCATGCCTCCGCAGCCATTACTGATATGCCTGCTAACAGATATTAGAAAATATGGAAAAGATACGAATCAGTGGAAAGGAGGAAAGTCTTCCGATGCTCATGGCCACACATGAGCTTGGCTCTTCATAGTCTGAATATGGAACAACTTTCATTCTGCTTTTTTGAGAAAGCAGTAAGAACAGGATGGGTGAAACCCTAAACCCAAGTAACCTGTCTTTGGTCATGGTGTTTTATTACATCAGAACCAGTGAGTGATACACAGACACAAACAAAAAGCTGGGGAGGGCTTCCTCTGTGACCCTTCTCTGCATGACTGGCCTCCCTCCTCCCTCCACTTCTCTGCAACAGCGTTCATCTCCCAGCACAGTGGCCTGTGCTAATCGCGCTCTGTTGTTGTCTCATACACTATCAGTTAGCACAGTGAGTAGCTTACAGGAGAGCTTAAGAACTTACCACTGAATGAGAAAATTAACAAATACACTGTTCACACAAAACAGCTGTTTTCATTCCTATACCGCCCATTTTTTACATACTTCATTCAACCCCACTTTAAGGATACTAGTGTTACTTGTCAAAACTGGGTCAAATTAATTTATTCCCCCTTCTGATTTCACATAGCATTAACTGCATCACTTGGTGCCGTTGCTGTATCTATGTGTATACGTACCTGTCTACCATATATCTATCCATCTTGTCTCTCAGACCTCATGAATTCCGGTTAGGTCAAAAACTAGTTTCTGCTTCGTTACTTATTAAATGAAGATGAGAGCAGCTATTTGCTAGACCTGTGAGTTTTAAATGAGCATATAGTAAGCGCTTAATATGTTTTATCTACACTTATTATTTGAATATTAAAAGTATTTGATGCTTTTTTCTTTGTATATCCTATCATTGTATCTAGAACCATGTTATACATATATTAGATGTCCAACTTCTTTTGTTGGCCTTAACTATACTAGAAAAATAATTCAGTGGTTTTGTTTAGAAGCTAATTTCCACTTGTTTTTTTACTATCATTCTACAAAGAACTCCTATAATTAAAAAAAAGCAAATTAATCTTGGCTGCTCATCTCTGTGATTGTATTGCAGAGATTCTCTGTGCTTGGGCCTAATGCTCTAAGTAGAACATATTCTAACATAGGCCAGAAGAGGGTATCAGAATCCCTGGAGGTGCAGTCACAGATGGTTGTAAGACCATGTGGGTCTTCTGCTACAATAGCAAGTGTCCCTGCAGGGTCACCTGCGGGGTCACCTGTGGGGTCACTGGGGTTTCAAACCTAGCTCAACTAGAAATCAGGCCTACACTAAATAACGGTCCTACACTAAATAACGGAGTCATTTCTATAACCTCTATTTGCCACAATTTTCTCTTCTCCATTGATGTTGATGGACATCTGGGATGGTTTCATTTTCTTGCTATTGTAAACATAACAACAATAAACATATGTGGAAGTATCTGTGTTGCAATATACAGAGTCATTGTGGTATATGTGCAGGAGTAGTAAGGTTGATTTTCTCTGATTGCCATAATGGCTGCAACCACTTTACATTTTCACCAGCAATGAATAAGAGTTTCTCTTTCTTTACATCCTCCCTAGAATTTGTGTTATTTATTTTCTTATTTTTAAATTTTTATTTATTTATTATTTTATGCTTGTGCATGATATGTATGTGTGTAGGACACATGTATCATAGCATACACGTGGAGGTCAGAGGACAACTTTGTGGAGTCTATTACCTTTTGTCTTTACATGGGTTCAGGAATGAACTCAAATATCTAGGTCTCTATAACAAGAACATTTAACTGCTGAGCTATTGCTCGAGTCCCCTGTCATTTACTTTTTTAATGACAGTCATTCTGATCTGGTTGAATTGGAATCTTGAAGCAGTTTTAATTTGTAGTTCTCCAATGGCTATGGGTGTTGGCCATTTTTTTTAACAATATTAATTGACCATTTGTATTTCTTCTTTGAGAACTCTCTGTTCATTAGCCCATTTATCAGTTGACAGGTTTTTTGTTTTTATTTATTTATTTTTTTAATTTTAGAGGTTCTCTATCTGGAGTTCAGCAGGCAAAGGTCTTCTCCCGTTCTGTAGGTTGCTGGTTCCCTCTGCTAGCAGTGTCCTTTGCTGTACAGGAGCCTTTTAATTTCATGTAATCTCATTTGTCAATTTTTGGGTTACAATTTTTCATGACAATTTGAGTTTTGATATCATCGATTGTTGCTTATTTTTCATAATACTTCCTTCTAGAAAATAAATAACCTTATATCTCATATTAAGGGGAAAACCTCTTTATGTTTTGTTCAGTGCAGGCAATTTTACTCTAACTTAATTTACATAAAAGCTTTTAAATTGATAGTATAATCAATCTGAATATTTTGGAGATCACAGACCCTTACATACTGGTAGTAAATTGTGGATATTTTACAAAGTACTTAATTTTGAAAAGTAATATTAATTGAATATGACTAGAAAAACTATATTATAACATACATTTTATTTGCTTATTGAATCCACAGTAACATCTATACAACTTAGGATACTGTTATGAACAATTGTGACATGTTTTGTCATGGTTTTGCTATATCTTATATTAAGTTTGTGACTAAATAAGATATTAACAAAATTTCTATGAAAAGTAATAAATCAAAGGTGAGGAATGAATAAAAGCTCATAAAGGTTCCAGTAACTATTTGTGTTAATCTTAATAGCTAGCACATTAATTTGATAATGCAGCCAATTTCAAAAGTAACTCTTTATTGTTATGATAAATTCTTCTTGGAAAATATAGCCTTCTCTCTTGAGAAATGCAGTTCAAATGTGTTCTGAATGTTCACAGGCACATGAATAAATTTAGAAAGCATCATTTGATATTTAAATGTACGTACTTGTACTTTGCAACTATTGCCTATTCTCATCCATCTACAGTAAAAAGGGGGCACAGAATGGGGACAAGAAAGATAAGTGAAATCACTATATACAGCCTTCAGTTTGGTGTTTCATAAAGGCCTTTAATAATAGAGTAAGGCCTTTAATAATATAATCAAGTTCAGATCAATTCTTCCTTCGACTTCTCTGGACCACAGAATGTGATGTGATCATGGGCAGTGCAGGTGCCAAAGACAGAGAGAGGGAGAAAGAGAGGGAGAAAAGGGAGAAGAAGAGGGAGAGGAGGAGGGAGTGGGAGAGAAAGAAAGACAGACTGCTAGACTAATGAGTCTATGAATAATTTATTTTCTAGCAATTGTGTTTTTGTCGTCAAAGAGGCCAAAAGAACATACTTAAAGTTATATTTTTCCCCCTGCCAAGGTTGAATTGGTGAACAGAGAGAGTTAAAAATAAAAGAATAGCAAAATTTAAAAATTGAGATTAGAAAGATATATCTTCATTTATAATATCTTTATTTTATCAACCATGTTTTGTAATTTCATTGTTTGAATCTCAAATTTTATCATAAATATCCCCTCTGTACTACATTTTTAATAGGGTTATTTGGTTCTTTGAAGTCTAACTTCTTGAGTTCTTTGTATATATTGGATATTAGCCTTCTATTGGTTGTAGGGTTGGTAAAGATCTTTTCTGTAGGCTGCTGTTTTGTCCTATTGACAGTTTTCTTGTAGAAGCTTTGCAATTTTATGAGGTCTCATCTGTCAATTGTTGATCTTAGAGCATAAGCCATTGGTTTTCTGTTCAGGAACTTTCCTCCTGTGCCCATGTGTTCAAGGTACTTCCCCACTTTCTCCTCTATTAGATTCAGTGTATCTGTTTTATGTGGAGGTCCTTGATTCATTTGGATTTGAGGTTTGTACAAGGAAATAAGAATAGGTCAGTCTGCATTCTTCTACATACTAACTACCATATATTCATATTTGTTAAAAATGCTGTCTTTTTCTACTGGATGGTTTTGGCTTCTTTGTCAAAGATCAAGTGACCATAAATGTTTGGGTTCATTTCTGGGTCTTCAATTCTATTCCATTGATCTTCCTGCCTGTCTCTGTACCAATACCATGCAGTTTTTATCACTATTGCTCTGTAGTACAGCTTGAGGTCAGGGATGGTGATTCTCCCAGAAGTTCTTTTATTGTTGAGAATAGTTTCCCTATCCTGGGTTTTTTGTTATTCCAAATGAGTTTGAGAATTGCTCTAACTCTATGGAAATTGAGTTGGAATTTTGATGGGGATTGCATTGAATCTGTAAATTGCTTTTCATAGGATGGCCATTATTACTATGCTAATACTACCAATTCATGAGCATTCCATCTCCTGAGGTCTTCCTCAATTTCTTTCTTCAGGGACTTGACATTCTTGTCATATCTTTCACTTGCTTGGTTAGAGTCACATCCAGATATTTTATATTATTTGTGACTATTGTGAAGGGTGTTGTTTCCCTAATTTTTGAATTCTCAACCTAGTACAATGCTAAACAGAGAATTCTTAACTGAGAAATCTCAAATGTCTGAGAAGCACTTAAAAGAAATGTTCAACATCCTTCGTAATTAGGAAAATGCAAACCAAAATGACCCTGAGATTCCACCTCATGCCAGTCAGAATGGCTAACATCAAAAACTCAGGTGGCAGAAGATGCTGGCAAGGATGTGGAGAAAGAGGAACACTCCTCCATTGCTGGTAGAATTGCGAGCTGATACAACCACTCTGGAAATTAGTCTGGCAGTTCCTCAGAAAATTGGACATGAGGACCCAGCTATATCACTCCTGGGCATAGACCCAAAAGATGCTCCAACATATAACAAGGACATATGTCCCACTATGTTCATACCAGCCTTGTATATAATAGCCAGAAGCTGGAAACAACCCAGATGTTCCTCAACAGAGGAATGGATACAGAAAATGTGATACATTTACACAATGGTGTACTACTCAGTTATTAAAAACAATGACTTCATGAAATTCACAGGCAAATGGATGGACCTTGAAAATATCATCCTGAGTTAGGTAACCCAGACACAAAAGGACACACATGGTATGTACTCACTGATAAGTGGATATTTGGAAAAAAGTTCAGAATACCCACGATATAACTCACAGACCATATGAAGCTCAAGAAGAAGGAAAACCAAGTGTGGATGCTTCAGTCTTACTTAGAAAGGGGAACAAAATAATCATGGGAGGGAGAAGGGAGGGGTCTGGGAGGGAGAGAGAAGGGGGAGGGAAAAGAGGGGGCAGGTTCCGGTGTGGGAGGAGACAGCAGATAAGTACAGAGGGTCAGGAAATTGAAAGGAGGTATGTAGCAGTGGGGGATGGGGGACTGGAGAAAGCCACTAGAATGCCCCAGATGCTAGGAAATCAAGAGGCTCCCAGGACCCAACGGGGATGACATTAGCTGAAATACCCAACAAAGGGGAAAGAGAACCTTTAGAGATCATATCCAGAGGCTAGGCACCTCCCCTGGTTGAGGGATGTGGCCACCCACCCATGTCAAATATATTAACTCAGAATTGCTCCTGTCTAAAAAAAAAAAAAAAAAAAGAGTGGACAAAGAGTAGAGCAGAGACTGAAGGAAAGGCCATCCAGAGACTGCCTCACCTAGGGACCCATCCCATCTGCAGACTCCAAACCCAAACACTATTGCTGATGCCAAGAAGCGCTTGCTGACAGGAGCATGGTATGGCTGTTCCCTTAGAGGCTCTGCCAGAGCCTGAACAATACAGATGCGGATGCAAGCAGCCAACCAAAGGAGGAGTTAGAGGAAGGACTGAAGGGGCTGAAGAGCTATGCAACCCAGAGGAAGAACAACATTAACCAACCAGACCCTCCCCCAGAGCTCCCAGGGACTAAACCAACAACCAAAGAGTACACATGGAGGGATCCATGGCTCCAGCTGCATATGTAGCAGAGGATGGCCTTATCTGGCATCAATGGGAGGTCCTGTAGAGGCTTAATGCTCTACTGTAGGGGAATGCTAGGGTGTTGAGGTGGTAGTGGGTAGATGGGTGAGGGAGGTCAGTCATAGAAGTTGGGGAGGGAGTGATGGGATAGGGGTTTTGCGGATGGGAAGCCAGGAAGGGGGATACAATTTGAAATGTAAATAAACAAAATAACCAATAAAACCCAAACAAAACAAGACGAACAGAACTATGTCAGTATCAGTAGACATGCTAACTGGGAAGAGGGAAATGTTCATGTGGACCCATCCCTAGATGAAGTGCTATAGGCAACTAATGATTGCAGGGAGAGGAAGAATTAGCCTCCCCAGGGATGAGCTCCTTACTTGATATCTGATACAAAGCAATCAGCACTGGAACTGTATATGCACAAACAACAAAGATGGACCCGTGGGTTGTATTTATAGTTTTGAATATCCACATGTGCAACAATAATTATTAAAGAAAAGGAGGGTATCAATTTGAGAGTGGGAAGCATGGACTGGATTGAAGGGAGTGTGCCTGTGAGGTGGCGGGAGAGAGGAAAAGGGAGAATCATGTCATTCTATTTTAAATTGAATATTGTAAAAATAAAAGTCCTTCAGCAATGTAATAAATAAATAAAACAAAATATAAACACAATAATTTTAAAATAACTGTGAGCACAGAAGTTGCTATCAAAATTTTCTAAATACAAATATTTTCTAAATATTTTTAATATTTTCTATAAGTCTTCAAAATTAAGAACTTGTAGTGTTCAAAAGATTCTTAGGAAAGGAAAAGACAGCCATAGTCTGAAGGAAGGATTTGCAATATAAATATAATGGGAAGGGCTTAGAATCTTGCAGCCCTTGAACACATAGTTCTCAATAGATGCAAGTAGATATTTTACCAAAGAAAATATACAAATAGATGGTAAGCAGATACACAGATGATACCTTACATGACTAATAATTTGGGAAATTTAGACATAACTCACAATGAAATACCACTGCATGCCTATCGGAATGGTTGCATCATGTGATGCCATTTGTTGGGACATTTAAAGTGATAAATCCACTTGTAAAATAACTGGACTTTTCTTCAAATTAGCAAATGTTTAACATATGATCTAGATATTTGCTTTAAAGTGTTTCCCTCAGGGAAAAGGAAACACCTGTTCACTCAAAGGGTTGCCCACAAATGGTCACAGGACTTTGTTATAATCTCAAACTGAGGACACCTTTTACCTATGGATGGTTGAAAAACAGTGTTCGGAATCTTACAGAGAATACTAGTGTGTGTGTGTGTGTGTGTGTGTGTGTGTGTGTGTGTGTGTTTGAGAGAGAGAGAGAGAGACAGAGACAGAGACAGAGACAGAGAGACAGAGAGGGGGATGTATAGAGGTGTATTATGCTGCATAAAATACCATGTATAGGTCTCTAATTAGTTAAGATAAATAGGACATAAAAGGATGCGTGTTATGATTCCATTTACATAAAATTCTAAAAAATGCAAACTTGTCTATAGAGAGAAAGCATGGTTGTCAGGGGTTGGCAGCTTTAAAGATGAAAGGAAATACAGATCACAAAAATTATGAGGAAACTTGTATGTAGGAGGGCAGCATATACACATACATTCTCAAATGGGTCTATGAGCATCTACATATCATACCTGCAAATCACATATTTACAAACATATCACATTGTAAGCTGTATGTATATTATTATAAGCCAAATATATTTTAATGTGTCATGGAGAAAGATGCAAGTGGTTGGATGCTATCTCTAAAATCTTCAAAGAGACTAGTTCAAAGAAAATATCACTAAACTAGAGAAATAACTATAATAATATTAAAATATGAGGAAGGGTAATAAAATATTACCCTTGAGTGTGAAGAGAAGTTGAAGGCTAATAAAGCAAAAGTATGGAGAGCTAGATCTTCAGTGTTGTCCGATACAGCAGAGTGTGCTATGTTATTAGGTAAAAGCACAAAGTAAAGTCATTTACCTTTAATTAAAATGTTGGAAGAATAAAGTTGAGCCATAGTTATGAAGGGCAAAGCTGCCAACCTTTAAAATGAAATGTATGTTATCAATTTAAAAGCATTATTCATAGTCATTTTAGACAGCATAGCATCTTTTAAACTACAAGGTGCTTTTTTAGACATGTACATGTAGATAATTATTTTTGATAACATACACTGTACACAGTGATCTTATCTCAAAATTCAAGAGTTCTGAGTCCTAGTTTCAATTTCTTTATGGATCTGAAGTCAGCTTGAAACCAAATGATTTGCCTTTTAAAAAATGCCTTCCAATTTAAACAAAGGAAAAGTGAGACCTGTGTTCTGCATACAGAGAATTTAATTAGACTTTCTATACTTTAGGTTCAGAGACAGTTCTTGCCCAAGAAAAGTCATTAATTAAATGGCATCTTCGCCTTTATTGTTGCTGGTCTCATGAAATAAATGGTGTCTTTTATCCCCATTGCTTCTGAGAGAACTGCTTTTGTTCAGAAAAGGAAAAAAAAATCAATTCTCCAGCATACTGGCCGATTACCTATGTATTTCAATAGCACTTTATCACCATGGTATCCAGGAGCTCAGATCCTGGCAATGAATCGGGAACATCAAGTCATAGTTCTGTGAGATGAGGCCAGCATGAATACGAGATTATGAAGCCTTTGATGCTGCTCCATTTGTGTAAACACAGGCAAGGCCAAAATAGATGTAGAGCATATTTCCTAATGAAAACTTACTAGGATGAACTTCATCAGTTTGGAACCACCATATACGTATATGTGTATGTGTATGTGTATGTGTATATGTATAATACCACCATATATATATATATATGGTTCTCATTACAGAAAGGGTTATTTGTATACACTAGTTCAGACACATAGATGCACATGCTAGCTATTTCCACCACATAGCCATGCCTGCTGCATCTTTGATGCCCAATTCAACACATGAGGTATAAGCAGCTTTCAGCCATCAGTTTGTACACCAGAGATTTTTCTGCATCAGAAGAAACATTCTTAGAAAGTTCATGGAATGACATATCTTTATTGAAGATCTTTTATTTGAAATTAAATATTTGGGTAAATGATGGTTCACTATTTGAGGAGAGCTTTGAAGGGAAAATGGTGTTATATAGTACAATTTTTTTTGTGAAAATATATATATTTCAGATGTATGTCGGATTTTAAAGTGAGTATGTACATTTAATATAATAAAACTGTTGATAATGAGCAAGGTATTATATCTCACTAGATTTTTCTACACTTATACAGTATGTTATACTTTGTAGCATTGAGATTATAAAAATACTTACAGTATCAAACACGTATCTTATGTGCATTCTTCTATTTATAGTAATAAAAGTATTTGTAGGTGAGGGTATTACATTTCCATTATAAAAATCTTTTTAAGTGCTGTTAACATGCTTCGCATAATGCCAACCCATAGTTGAAAAACTGAGTTTAAAAATAACAAACATATTCCTGTATAAAAATTAAAACTAAAATCACTATATACCTAAATCACATTCAGAGTGCATTTTACTTTAGTTAAGGCAAAACGGGGAATTGAGAAATTGAGTAGTCTGGTTTTAATTAAACCATCATATTTTTAGGAGTTACTAGATTTCTGTGCTGACCAACTAGAGATGAGTCGATGGGATAGCTAGTAGGATCAGTTGTATTGGAAGCCTGTCTAGAATTATAGAAAAAAGATTTGAAAATTATTTTAAAATTCAACTTTTTTTTACAGATTTTTTTTCATAAGGTTACATAGTGAAAAATATATTACAGAATTCTAATTTCAATCAGCTTATGTAACAATTACTAAAATGACATAATTTAAATTGTTATCAGAGAAAATGTATCAAAGCATTAATTCTTTAGATACTAATTGTGACACTAATGAAGCCAATTTACTATCTTCCTAGGTTAATATTCTAATACATAATTTGTAATTTTATAAATAACAAGAAGGAATTTATTGAAAGAACATGCATAGCATGCAGTTACTTCAATTATAGAAGAACTTTCAGCTGTAGGCATTTAAACTGGAAGATTTTCTTTCTTTTCATCTCTGAACCTTTTAAGCCTATGAGTAGAAGCTTCTACAATCCAAACACAAAAGAACTGTGTGTGTGCGGACACACACACACACACACACACACACACACACAAATGAATGCTAGCAATGCTTGTCATACAACATAGAACAAGGTCACTTAATATAGAAAGCTGTTTATTTTTCAAAAGAATTTCTCTGTATTATTAACCAGCATAAAACTGTTTTTTAATAGAATGTAAGATTCAATAACCTGGTTTAAGAAATGAGTTTCTGGGGTGGAAAACGGGAAAGGGGATAACATTTGAAATGTAAATTAAAAAATCCAATAAAAAAGAAAAAAGAATATAATTTACAGAAATTTTAACATTTATTCATTCAATCAGATCTTAGCATATTCAGATTTCTAGACTTTTCAGGCTGAACTATCCAAAGATCAGTTTCTTCTTAGTTAAAATGGGATTTTGAAATAAAACACATTCTTCTTATGACACTCCCTTATGTTGATGACTAAGCCATAGCTTTCACCACCTAGGAGTTGTAGCATATTAAATCCTAAAGCAGAATTACATGACGCAAAACAAATCCTTGCAATGCCCTAGGACATTTCAAACATTATAGAAATATTTGGTCTGCTTCTGTACTACAGAGAGAATTAACTGGACTCTAATAGCATATACAGATAAAACATTTACAAACCGCTATCTGTAACTTCATCCCAAACAGCTCTACAGCCCTATGTCTACACTCAGAGCACCCTGAGCAGTGAGGCCCATGATGTTAATTTATTGTACCTCTAACAAAGCACAAACTGCCATACACACATTAGGCATTTAAGACTCCGTGGCTATGGCAAGTATGGAGCTGATGAGTCTCCTAACCTCCATGGTTGACAAAACTGCTTCCTATACTCGATGTAAGGTTTCCTTCTAGAATCCACAGGCCTTCTACCTGATGGCTTGCAAAACACAAGAGAAAAGTGGCACCAAGGATACAATTTCTAATAAGATACACCAATTTTAGCACAAGATAGATCTACATGCACCTCCTTTTCATTTAATTCTGTAAGAGTAATGGACCTGGCACTGGATAGGATTATGGTATTATTCATACAGGAGGCCTGAAATGCTGACTTTTCAGGAAATTGAAAAACTATAAACACTAGGCCTGAAAATATAGAGAGCTAATCCCAGGGTTGTGTTTCTCCTTCAGAATGCAGAACTGAGTTAAAAGTTTCCATCATCGCTCGAATATCTAAAACCAAACCAATGACCTAAGAAGTCTGTTTAATACTCTGACTTATATTATAGAAGGTATTGAATGTCTGTTGAACTTCTTACTAGCCTGCTGTTTTAATGTCTGTCATCATAGCATAACATTTCATTAAACATCTGCTACTATAGTCACATAATGTGTAGGGTACTCTGATATACCCGTTACCTGTGAGGTATGTAGGAGATGTTGAATTAATACTGTTTAATATGCTGATTCGTATGAGCCTGTGAAGGAGCTGGTCATGATGTAAAAAAGCTGCAAGAAGGACTCAAAAAGTGAAAATTGGAAATGGTTCCAGACCAGTGTTTTCCAATTGAGAATATCAGTTGAAGGATATTGGGACAAAAAGATTTTTATAAGCAGATAAAAATGAATCATAATAAAGGTTAAAACGGTGAGAAGTTGATTTGGGAATATCTGGGGTAAGTGGAGGCAAATGAGTTACTGGGCAGCACAGCCTTTCATGCAAGATGAACTGTATACTTCTAAACGCAAGTGAGAGTTCTCAATTTTTTACCGGTAACTTGACCCCAAATCCCACTATTGTGTGTTCTGCAGAGCATCTCCTGGGATTCCCTCTGGGAAAGGATATTTGAAATATTCAGGGATGTGCTCCATCATCTGAAGAGATATCAGCAGTCTGAAAGTCTGCACTGTGGGAGCTCTGAGAACGCAGGCTGCTGACATTTGATAAGGGAGCAAATATAAATTATTGTCATGCATTTTAATTTCTCACACATTTTTTCTACCTACTTTTGTGCACTTGGAGTCACTAAATTCTGCCTCCTTTTGTATTGTTTTCCAGTATTTACCAGAAGAAGATGGGTTATAAATGGCTCCTGACAATGGGGAAGTAGAGTGATTCAACCTGAGACACAGGTTTTCTTCTCATCCACTATTTACAGAAGGCCATTTTACCCCTTAGATAAAATTACAAGTAAAACATTTTAAATGTTCAAAAACAGACTTGTAGAACTACTCTTGTCTATTTTACAAGTTAAAGCACTCGAGGGCAAGTATTATCTGCATATGCTAACGTTGGTTGGGCTAGCTTGTTGAACACTAGTCAACTTTCCCTTCTCTATGAGCAATTAAATCAATGTGATGGGTTCTTATTTTTAATTGTCCTACCAGCATGCATTATCTCTGGACTTGATGTGTGTTTATTTGTAAACCAGCTTTAAATGAGCCATTATGAAAATCTGGAATATAGTTAGAATAAACGGATACTTAATAGGGGTTACATATATCATAACATTTTTCCATCAGTGATGGATTTTGTGATATACTGGCAAGGCAGATAATAAATTCAGCAAATGGATATTTAATAAGGGCTTAAGCAGGTCGTAATCTTGTTCCCTATCTCATCTGGAGCATCTTCCAATGTTAAAAGAAATTACACGAATGAACAGTAGGCAGTATTTAGGTCAAGCATGCCCTGTTGGTTGATGAGCATCTATAACATGACATTGATCACTCTATGATCATTCCTAAAACACCCAGTACATTAACCTCGCTTAGATTTTTTTCCTAATTTGAGTGTTTTTCTCTTTCTGATTTTTTTTTTAATACAAAGGATCTGCTTGGTCCCATCATCTTAATCAGCTCGAAATGTCATCCTGTCATAAAGATATACATCTGAATTCAGAGTGTTTAGAGTGGGATAATACCATTCCCCTTCTTTTTCTGTCTCTTCTGGCCTTTCCTTTTTCTGAATCTTCTGTTTCCATATTAAAGCCAACACCTTAAGATCACAAATATCACAGCTCTCTTCTTAGGTGGACATGAAGCTGCTCAGAGCTGCAGTACCACTACCTATGACTAGGTAAAAAACACTCCTGAAGGATTCTGAACACTCACAAAATAAATAATAATGGAGTATTTAAATGACAATGTCTTGATTTTGCATTGAGATTAAACTGTCAAGATATAAGATGAATGCCAAGAGCCAGGCATGACTGCAGAACAGCCATACTGGGGAAAGTAAGGTGAGAAACATGGACAGCACATGGATGCTGGTAAGGCACATGCATGGGCAGAGCAGGTTTTCAAAGGAGCAAGAAAAGCAGGGTCAGGCCCTGCAGACTTTGCACAGTGCCAGTAAAAGAAGATTGCCAATAAAATGGTAAAAATAGAAAAAGGTTTTAGTGGTGTTTGCTTTGCAGATAATCAATTTATATGAGGAATATTTGCTCCTATATCTACTAAGTTGTCTAAGGGTTTTATTGCTGTGAAAAGACACCATGACTAAGGCAACTCTTATAAAGGATCACATTTAATTGGGACTGGCTTACAAGTTCAGAGGTTCAGTCCAATATCATCAAGGCAGGAGCATGGCAACATCCAGCAGGCATGTTGCTGGAAGAGCTGAAAGTTCTACATATTATTCCAAAGGCAAATAGAAGATGACTGTCTCTTCTGCACTGGGTAGAGCTTCAAAGATCACCCCTCAAAGTGACAAGCTTCCTCCAACAAGGCCACATCTACTCCAAGAGGGCCACACCTCCTAATAGTGCCACTTCCCATGAGCCAACCGTATTCAAACCACATCAGTAATACATTTTTTTAAGTCATACTGTATACAGCTCTCTAGGATAAATAAGGAACTTAACTGACTAAATCAAATTAATAAAGTCTATAGTGTAATGGAACACATTGTCCTTTTCTTTGCATTTAATTAAAGTATTTAAAGTTCCACATACTTTTTTTTTTATAAAATGTTCATTATATTGTTTCTAAACTGACTCAAAATTTATGTTTCTAAATATGAGTGGCACATATTCAAAGACCAACTTGCTGGGGAAACTGTTTTCAAATGAGAGCTATAACAGAAGAGCATTCAGTCTGGACTGGAGACACTGGCCCAGTACTGGTCCAATTTCTTTACTGAATCGGAGGCAATTTTGATCAGTACTTATCAAATAAAACATGATTTCTTTCTGTAGGAAAAACTTAAGTTCTGATTGCTTTTCATTAAAAATGTAATATAAATTTCAATTCACCATCCAATAGTTTACTTTTCTATCTATCCAAGAAAATAATAGCATCCCAATGTCACTACTTCCTATTTCTGAACAATCACAGGCATCATGTGTCCCCAACTTCTATATGTTCAACAGTATGTGAAGATTTGCCTTCAATTCTTTTACTTTGAAGGGTAAGGAATTCTATTCTTTTTTATAGCTGCTTCTATAACATCCAATTCCTAGTGATTACAGCAATTATCATTTAAAAAATAATATTCATACCTCTTTCCCTCCTCCCATATTCATCTGCTCTTCCTTACTTATCTAACTTTGGTCTCATTTATTATTATTATTATTATTATTATTATTAACTATAATTATTATGATTGTTATTTTTCAAGACAGCATTTCTCTGTGTAGTGCTGGCTGTCCTGGAATTTGCTCTGTAGACCAGGTTAGTCTTGAACACAGAGATATGCCTGCCGCTGCTTCCCAATTCTGGCATTAAAGGTGTGTGCCACCACTGTCCAGCTTATTATATATTTTAATTTATTATTTAATTTTGATTTTCTGAGATAGGGTTTCTCTGTTTTGCCCTGGCTGCTCTGTTGTTCTGTAGATCAGGATGGTCTAGAAAGCAGAGATCCACTAAAGAGTCATCAAGTATAGTTTGGGCTGCCCACATACTCATGGACATAAATATTTACTGAAGAGTGGTGTACTACCAAGGAATATACTTTGAAACAAATGACCCTTTCTCTCCCACAGCTATCAACAGATATAGTTCCTTAGCTAGGTACAGAACTTCATGCCCATATCCCCTCTCTATGGTTGAATTTAGTCTGGTTCATGTCTGTTCAGGTCTTGTGAATGCTGTCTCAACTGCTGGGAATTCCTATGTGCCAGAAAAACAGTTTCCTTGTAGTTTTCTACTACCTAATGCTTTTAAAAGTCATTCTGTTCCCACTTCTATCATGATCCCTTGGGAAGAGGAAGGGTGTTATAGGTGTACCACTTGGGACTGAGTATTCCATAGTCTCTGGTATATTGCACTGTTAGTTCTGGTTCTCTATGTTAATTGCCAGCTACTAAAATAAAATCTTCTCTGAAGAAGGCTGGAAAATGCAATAATCTATGGGCATAGTGATAAGTCATTAAGAGTTGGTTTAACATTATGTTAAAATTTAAGAAACACACACACACACACACGGACACACACCTCAAAGCTAACCTTCAGGGACACTTCCTTCAATAAGGCCACACATACTCCAACAATGCCATACCTCTTCATCTTTCTAATCTGCCTCAAATAGTGCCACCGCTTGGTGACCCAACATACAAATATATGAGCCTTTGGGGGCCACTCTTATTCAAACCACCACATATACCTGAAGATTAAAAAGTAATATCTGCAAATACACATAGATGAAACATATGATGTCTATTTCTGGGTCTGGGTTACCTAACTCAGGATGACTGTTTCCAGCTCTATCCATTTACTTATGAACTTTATAATTCTATTTTCTTAGCAGCTCATTAATATTCCATGTACCTCATTTTCATTATCCAGTCAACAGTTATGAACATTCAGGCTGCTTCCATTGTCTAACTATTATGAACAGAACAGACTGCAGAGCAGAGGAAGCCCTGAGTATATGAACCCCAAATGAAAAAGGATGTTGATGCCATGAGCTGGCCATGTCAAGGACCAAAGCCTTAGATCCATGAGAAATTTGCAAAGTTCCTCCTCCTGTAATGAAAGAAAGCTTTCCTCTGGTCCAAGTGCAATGTTGATAGCGTGTGAAAAAAATAGCTTTCTACTCCCGGGTATTTATGGCCAAGACTGCTTCCCTACAGAGAGTATTCCTACCTGTCTTTTACCTAAACCTGTCTTCTTGGTTGAGCTGTGTACTGTAAACTCTTCTTTCTTCCTTGTTCAGTTATATGCAATGATCCCGACTCCCTGTTCACTGCACAGAAATAAACACTCAGAGCCTCTGGGGTATTGAGGCTTCTCTAGTTGACATGATCCCAAACTTTCTGTATATTCCCATGTTTATCTTTTCTTCATTCTCTAACTGTAACAGTCACATCAATCCCTGGAACCATTAAGGGCACAGCAGAGCAACAGTTAACATGGATGAGCAGATGTCTCTATAGTAGGATATATAGTCCTTGAGTATATGTCCACGAGTGGTATAGCTTGGTCATGTGGTATATTTATTCTATCTTTTAAAGGCATTTCTAGAATGGCTGCACCAGTTGGAACTTCCACCAGCACTGACTAACTTTTCCTTTATCCTTACGTATACACCAGTCATTTGACTTTCATTTATTTTTGGATATTAGCTATTCTAAAAGGGGTAACATAAAATCTCAAAGTAGTTTGATATGAATTCTCTTGATAGTGAGGAATGTTGAACACTTTTATAAATGTTTCTTAGCAATTTGTATTTTGAAAACTCTCTGTTTAGTTCCATGTCCCATTTATTTTAAGTGGGTTGTTCTGGGATCTTTTATTGGCCCAGGGATAGTTGATAAGGCCAGGCTGAGTGGCCAGAGAATGACAGAAATCCTCCCATCCCTATCTCTCCCACCCTCACCCCACCAGGAGTGTGTATTATAACCTTAGTTCATCATGCCTGTCTTTCCATGTTGATTGTGGGGATCAAATAGGTCCTCATGGTTATATAACAAGTGTTTCACCAGCTGAGTGATTTCCATAACTCCAACCCCTGGTGTGTTTTTATGAAGCAGTGTTATATAATAAACTGGTACCAGTTTTTGGACAAAGATTTTATCCAATGACTTGAAGAACTATATGTTTTACTGGTAGAAAAAAAGGTAAAACTTGTCTTTCTGAGAAAGATGCACACAGCTGTTGGATTGACTTAAGGGAAACAGTCAATAAAGTCATTTTTAAATCTCTATCTTTAATTCAAAGGTGAAAGGGGAATCATTAGATAAACAGCATGACAAGGCAGCTCCATGGCTTGTATGGCAAATGACTGTTAGACTTCAAGGTAAAGTCTGCATATTTATTCATTATCTTTGTAAGATAATGTATATATCTGATCTTACAACACTACAGAGAATTTATCAAAATAAATAATCTCCGTTTAAGCAAATGAAACATACTGAACAAAAAAAAAAAAGAGGCAATCGAGGGGACTATTCATGTGGAGGGTGAGAGAGGAGGAGGAATTTAGGAGCAAAAAGACAATGTAGAGATGAAAGGAGAAGTGGGAGTACTGTGATGGATGGGGTGGTGGTGGAATGAGAAATGGGAGGAAATGGCTGGCATTTAGCTAGGTCCATATCTAACTAACTGACATTGAAAGATTAAGGTATACAGGAGCAGAGTGAGACCTTAGATACCAAAATCTCAAAAGTTTTTTCTTGGCTCAAGAGTTTGATGAGTGTCAAGTGTCAGCTTCAAGTGAGAACTCTGAAAGGAACAACAGAGTACATTTGTAAAACTGGGGCAGGATAGAGGATGCTGGCTTAAAAAAAAAGTTGTGGTGGGGCATGCCAAAGACAAAATGGGAAGGAGGCAAACATTTTTAACTCATGTGCTTGCCTTCCATATGGGTTGCAGAAGGCAAAGGGGACAGAACAGTGAGCTGGAAAGAACATTTATGCAGCTTCTAAAAGAACAAAGTGCCCAGAAGGACACGTGTGAGTGAAAAATCAGTTGAAGCCATCTATGTATAAAAGAACAGGGCAATAGCCTAGAGATGAGTGAGAGAGAAAGGACTACCTGAAAGACCTTCAGGCTAGGAAGAGTTCCAGGAGAATGAGGCAGTAATGGAGCAAAGGCTCACACACAGGAATGGTCTACAGAGGGAATACTCATGTATCCGAGGATTTATTTCTTCAGACACTGAAATGTACAAGAAGTAGCCTGGTTGGCTTCTGTATTGGAGAATATGTACTTATGCCACAAATTGTTAAAAGGGAGGAAGAATTCTTCAGAGAATTTGAGGAACCCAAATTCACCTCTCAAAATGAAAACCCTGCCCACAATTTCAACAACTTCAAGCTTTGAGCAGTCATCTACTTACTCTACAAACAACATGAAGGAACTCTCCTAAAGTGGATGGCTTCCCAGAGGACAAGGTTAAAGTGAGGAGAGGTAAATAAATGTGATCTTCCTCAATAAGCAACAAGTAAAAAAACCAAGAGAGCAGCTCCCTGTGACGTGAAGTGACAACCATACCTTAGTGTTTGATATGAGAGCAAGTTTGAGGAACTTTAGGAGAAGACCAAACGTAGCTATGGAGATGGTCATGGGGAGGGAAGAATAAGACTAGACTCACTAAATTTAAAAACCTCTAATGAATGCAATGTTACATGAAGTATTATACTAAGGTGAAAATGACATAAAAACAGAAGTAAACAAGCATCTCAGAGGAACCAGTAAGAATTATCAGGGCTCTGACAGCAATGCTCAGAGGTAAAGGATACAGAATCTAAGGGAAATAGAAAACCAACAAAGTAGCTTTAAAAATGGGCTCAAGCTGTTTTGGATAATCTGTACTTATTGAGGATATCAGAGATATAAAACTAAAATGAAAAAAATTAAGAATAGGCCCCAGTCAGATTTTGGCAAGCACAGGGTCTAGACAGGAATAGTGTACAAAGTCAACTTGTTAGTTTTATGTTTCAATGTCTGAGGACAGCTGTTGGGAAGCAGGCTTCAAACTCCTATAGCTATTTTGAAAAAGAGTTTAAAAAGCTTGGTGAAGGTGATTTTCAGACATTAAAGTTGGAGATATAAAGAAGGTGCAATAAAGAAGGTAGGAGATTTGGAGAGTAAAAACCATGTGTTTAAATGACAGGAACTGGAGAGAATGGCACATGCCTTAGTGCCAGCTACTCAGCAAGCCCAGGTGAAAGGACTTGCTTAAACCCAGGGCTGTGAGTCATCCAGGACAATGTAGGGAGACTTTCCCTTTAGACAAAACAAAAACTAATCAAGCAAGCAACAACCAAAAGAAGCTATTTAATCATGAAATAAAATAAATAAATGAATAGGGAAAAGCCACTTGAAAAGAAAAATACAAAAGGTCTAACTTAAAAAACAGAAATGAATAGATCTGAAGAGAGGGTGGAGGAGACAAAAACACAGAGAGCCTGAAAGCCAGAGAGAGAATATGCCAGGAATAGGCAGAAGAAAAACTAGGACAAAGCAAAACGTCACACAAGCTCTTACATAAGGAGCTGATGGCTTGAGCCAACAGGAGTTCTGGGAAGGGAGAAGCACCTGTCCAAAGGGAAGGTGTGAGGAGGAAGAGACACAACAACACCTGGTCTCAGAATATATTAGACAAAGTTTCTGTGAGCCAAGCAAAGTTCTGGAAGAAACTTTGAGTAAAGTGTATTTATAAAATAGTGGTAGTGAGATCATTTAGGACAGAAAAAGCACAGAATCTTGGTAAAGAACATTAAATGTGTTTGGATATGATTTGGAGAAAGAATTGATGGATTTTGAAACTAGTAAGTGACCAGAATGATCACAGTCCCAAAGTATTGCCCTACTTACCAAGTCTTGAAGGAAGCACAGTATTGAAGAAAGGGAAGACACATTATCCAAGATCATAACCAGTTACAATCCCTAAACTAACAGCATGATGGGACAAATAAAAACGATGTCCTCTCTCTCTCTCAAAAACATGACATTTTCATACATAGTAAACAATGTAAAACCCAAATCCACTGAGGAGAATTCAGAAAATCCAAATTAAAGGACATTTTTCATATCATTGTCCAAATATTTTTTAATATTATTGAGATCAGGAAAGACAGACATGCAGGAAATATTCCAGGTCAAGGAATATTATAGAAACAAGAAAAATAATAGTAAAATGGGATCCCAAATAGAATTCTGTAGCAAAAATATAATTGCATTTTATTGCTCAACACAGGCAATTGATAAAGTCTGAATAAGGTTTGGTAAACATATTTATGCTAATTTTCTAATTTAGATAATTGATCTAGTGCCACATGGTATACTTAAAGATATACATTGTAAAGCACAAGGAAATGAGTCATAACTGCTAAAAATAACTTTCAAAAATTTAGAAGAAAGAGTAATGTACATTTATGTAGAGAGGCTGAGAAAATGAATGGCATGGATGTTTGGCAAGGAGAGCCACACCCATGGCTGCTGAGACTGTAAACTAGTGGACACTTGAGAAATCAGCCTCAAGATTCCTCAACACCTGGAAATAGGCCTACTATATGACTCAGCCATATTCCTCCTGGGCATAAACTTCACCTTAAGGAATGTATAATCTTCCTCCAGAAAGACAATGCCACAGTACTCTTTCCTATGAAGAGAGCTACACCATTTTCATTTTCTGTGTTTAATCTGGAGTGCTTCCAGAATTCAGACAATAAGAGGGAAGGTAAAAAGAGAGTGCCCTAATTTAAGAAGGTTATTAGTATACACACAAAACAATGCAGACTGGGAAGGGAAAAATGAGGTGGAAAGGCCAAAACAAAGGGGGTATAAAGTCACTAGGAAACCTACCCTCTTGTAATCCAACTAAAAAACATAAATGAGAGTTTAAAGGCCAACATTGTATAAAACTAGACAACCTCAGTCCTAGAAGTCATTAAATGGGTCATTAAACAAAATCCCCTGTGCTAGGTGTATGATACTTCTATAGGAGTTGTTGTTTAGTGAGGCCCTAACAGCCAACCAAATAATACAGATTCTTACCATTCTTCTTATTTGCCCAACAGAACTAGTTGGTAAGATCCCATTTAAGCATGTAGCTTAAGATACCATATGCTGCAGATCCAGTATAGAGAGAAATCCAATTGGAACTGAACTGGAAGCTTTCTCTCCACTTGCTAGTTTACATATTGCTCCTGCTATGCAGGCTGCTGGGGAAGTAAATGCATCAATGATCTTACCTAAATGTGAACTGTTATGAACCATAACTCCAACTAGCCATGCAAGATGAGCCCACTGGTACACAGTGGGACAACTATTACAGTATAACCAACTGTTTACTGATTGGATTTGAGAATCAACCCAATTCAAAAGAAAGGTCATCTTAGGTCCTAGTGGGGGAACTTAATACTGCTCAACTAATGTAAGCATCAAATCACCCTTTAAACACCTGTGTTTACACCACATGCAAAAACTACCCTGAGCCTTAATCAGAGAAGCTTCTTGTAGTGAATGCAGGTGATTTCAGAGACCTGTAGCCACACAAGTTGAACAGAATAAAGAGCTGAGAACTTACTCCAAAATTAGGCATTTAGAGCAGTCCCTAAAGTCTCAGGGAGCTTTCCTGAGGAAGGGTAATGCTTATGTAAGAGACAGAAAAACGGGAAGAAAAGTTGAAAAATACCATCTCCTAGCCAGCACATGGTTGTAGCAATCATGAACTCAAGCAGTTGTGTCTACTGCAATGACCCTAGAAATGTTGGGTCCTTGTGACAGTTAGCTGTGGATAGGGAAAGGGCTCACTAGGTCCTACCACTTTCTGATAATCTACTGTCAAATAAGTGATTCTGGGAAGTGTGTGTGTGTGTGTGTGTGTGTGTGTATGAGTGTGTATGTGTGTGTATGAGTGTGTGATGGTGGTGGTTTAGTATCCTCTTATAAACACACTGATGAGTCCACCAGGCTCTAATGCATAGTTCCAAGGCCATAGTCACAAGACTGCTCTAGTTAAGTTCTATGGGAAACAAACAAAAAGACAAATGTAGTATTGTGACACCTTCAATAGAATCTTCTTATTGTTAGAAGATACATGATAAAATATTTAGGGATTAGGTCTTAAATGCCTGTAACATAGCAGCCTACTTTCCAATGACTTAGAACAGAAACAAAAGTAAGGAAAAAGCGCTCAAGGTTATAGTTCATGGTAGGACACTGGCCTAAAAAGCACATGAGGCCCTCAGTTTCTTTCCTAGAACACTTGCTCCCCCAACAAAAGTACTCCAAAAGAAAAAAAAAATCTAACAACAACAATACAAATATATTTGTTTTAAAAGGTTTCTCTTTACTATTTTAAACTTGTATGTATGTTTGTGTTTCTGAGTGTGCCTATATGCAGGTGAGTACAGATGACTACCGAGGAGGCCAGAGGCCTCAGATGACCCTGGTGCTACACTTACAGGTGATTGGAGCTGCCTAGCCTGGGTGCTGGCAGCAGAATCTGGGTTCTATCAGAGAAGCACAAGCTCTTAGTCACTGAACTATTCCCCAAGGCCCTACAGAGAG
>NW_021605144.1:808942-869065 GCF_004785775.1 Grammomys surdaster | reverse complement strand
GGGGGGGAGTGGGAGTGGGGGGAGGGAGATCTGAACTATGGCAACAATTGCTACAATCAGATGAGCAATATTTCAAGATTTCTGTGATCCTGGTTACTTTAATAAGAAATTCATCAAACACTCATGCCCAGAAACATCATAATAGTAAAGTGTTTTAAATCATTCTGAAGAACAATGTCCACAAGCAGATCAATTCTGCAAAATGAGATGCTGAAGCAAACTGAAGCAACTCTGATGTTTAGTGATTGCTGTGACTGACTTTTGACACTCAGGGCAGTGACTACTGAGCTCTATCAGAGTTTTTATTTTCATATTTTAGAACTACTAATGTGTAAACTATATTTTAAAATGCTTGGTGCTATAAAAATGGGCCATGGATCTTAGAAGAAAATGAACTACTATCACTTTCCTACACCAATACAATTTGTAACTGCATTCTAAATACTTATACCCACAGAGAGGCGTAGCTCCTCACATGCATCAAAGAGGTCTCTTTTTGTAGCAGACAAACTCACAACTGATCAAAATGCAGAGTTATGGAGCCAACTCACAATGAATTATCTATAAAATAACTCCTGCACCTAACACTGAAGGAACATTTCAGAAAAGGGGGAGAGAGATTGTAGAAGCCATGGTGTTTCTTAGTAATGTCAGCAGCTAATCCTATAAACCCTTACCAACAGAAAGACCTAAATATGTTCTGAATTAGGAGAACAATAATAGACATAGTAAAGTAGATGGAAGAAAGCCCACAAGGTCTAAACCTACATAAAGAACTACAGGCAACTAAGAAAAGGTGAGAGTGGGAGTAAGTCTTCCACACAGAAGATCACACCAATTGGTTACCTAATATCAATTGGACAGCTGAAAACACACATACAAATAACATTATACAGACTGAGAAAGTTGTATTTATGACTTTAGGAAGAAATATATATCTTCCTATGTCAGCAGTCATCTAGGAAAGGCTAGAGGCATGCAAGTAACTTTTCTGGAGATGGCCCACCATTTCGCATGGTCTGTTATGGGTGAGTTCTGAGGCAAGGTCCCAAGAGACTTCATCCCAGGATTGGTTCTTGCTGGTGATATGCCTTTTCCTGTCACTATTATATGGCCTAATGATCCCTGGGCATAAGCCCAACCTATTGGGCAGATTTTCTGCAGATTAACATGAAGATGTACTCTCATATAGTTATGATGTGTAGACAAATTGATGATTTCATAATTCCTAATAAGGATTTTATAAAATTTTTAAATTTATACAAGTAATTTCAAGCCCTCTAAAAGTTCTGTAAACCTTCATGTGTTATGGGCTATTTGCATTAGTATAAGAAAGCAGGTTTGGGATACATTTATAGTCAGGCAAAACATTCCTTCTAGGCTAGGTGTGAGACCATTATCTGGTAACTAAAATTCATTAACTGGGAATGGACAATTTATTGTAGTGCAAGAACAGATAATAAAGTATTGACTCATTTATATATATAAAACTTCAAAATAAGAAGACACTAGGCAGATGATTTGTCTATTGACAAAACCATGCTGATTTATAACATAACAATTATTATTTTAAACTTATGATGAACTTATGTGTTTAGAAGATAGAGAATGAATATTTAGTCAGGTACTAGTCTTAATGGAAAGACGTAAACATTTTGCTGTAATTCTTTGTAATTTTATGTCATGAGCTATTGTCTTGAACTTGCTATGAAATTATGAAATGTGAAGATGCTTAAAAATTCATGTGATCATTTATCCTGAGAAAGTATAAGAACTAAGATCAACAATAAAAATGTTGGTGCAATTTTTTTCAGCTTCATCCAGAGTGAGTGTTTTCTGCATGTGTGAATTTTCTCTTTTCTTTCATTCTTTGTATCTCTTCTTTTCCTTTCTCCCTGGTTCATGAAGAGTTAATGAGTTTTAAGCCTATAGCCTGGCCAGCAAGAGAGGTCCTTGACTCAGAGAGAAAGGAACTCTGGCAATTAAGCCTTTTTTTCTCCTTGATCCTTGACTGTTGCCAGCAGCAGTTAGTAAAAGAGTTATAGACAGAAGAATCACCAAAGATAAAGCAGCTTTGGCCCTAATCTATGACTACACACTCCATTGCTGCCTTCCCTGTGAAAAAACACCGTGATCCTGAGCTGGTCACCAGCATTCCTAGAAGTGTAAATACAATTTGCTTAGTATGTTATATGGTTATGTACATATATGATTATGTTCATATGTACATAGTAAAAAAAAAAGACCATGAATTTGAAAGAGTGCATGAAGGGGTAAACAAGAGGATTTGCATGGAGGAACAGGAAGAGGGAGAGATTATGCAATTAAGATCTAAGAAAAATAACTAAAGTAAAACTCAAGACTTGAGAGAGGGAGAATTAGTCTCACCCAAGAATAAGTGCTGAATGGTTTTCCAGTACCAAGTAATCATTCCTAAAATCAAATACACAAGTAATTCTAAGTGAACTCAGCAGATTGTATTTATATATTTATCCATACATATTTGTGTATAACAATACTAATTACAGAAAAAATAGGCAAGGAATTAAGAGTAGAGGGTGGTATGGGAAAGACTGAAGGAAGGAAAGAGAGGGGTTATATGATCATATTTAACTATATTCTGAAGAAAAATGAGAAGTACAAAAAATTAGGTGTGGTGACTCACACTTTTAATCCCAGCAGTCTAGAGGCTAAACAGAAAGATTTGTCCAAGTTTAAGGTCCATGTGAGCTACCTAGTGAGTTCTAAACCAACTTGGACAATAGAGGGACTGTTTTAAAACAGAACAAAATGGAACTGTACTTCTGTTTTTCCCTTACTACATAGCAGATGCAGAGAGAGTTAATAGCACCGCAAACCACATGCTTTTAAGGTTCTGTATCCTTGATGATGAATTTTGACTTTCATCCTCAGCTGTTAAATTACCACCAAGAAAATCACTGCCAGTGGCAAAGTTGGATGAAATAATAATTATGTGTTTACTGTTAACCATCAGTCAAGTTTAAGTACTTCAAGGCAAAATATGAAATATGAATGCATAGTCTGTGGGCCTACTTACCCCAAAGTACACACACACACACACACACTCACATATCAATTTTTATATGAATTTTCTCTGAATATTGTTCTTGGCAATTAAAGCAATCAACTGAAAAATACAAAACAGACACAAAAGATATCCTTAAAAGAATCTAATCAGCAGCAAACCAATCCAAAAGACAGGTAGGGTAATGTTAATAAAAGTCTTATACCTATCCTTTTACAAACATTTGTCATTGAAAATTATCCTAGTCTACAAGGCACTCTCTCCATATTCAAAGCTCATGATTTATGGCTGCCAATTTTCCACATCTTTATCAGAAAGCAATTCTTAGCTGTCCCATGTTAGTTGTTAACATCTGCACCACAAAGGAATTGTAAAGAGCAAAATTCACAAAAGATTACTATTATCACATTTCTTAAAAGAGAAGCAATACATTATAATTTGATATACTGATACTTTTTGAAACATGTTCCAATGTAAACTTCAAAAGATCATCATGAATATTTAATTTCAATGCAGCACACATCAAGTGTTCAAAATTATCAGCTGCTGGGAAACTAAATCCACTGATAAAAGAATGGAACCACTTATTAAAGCCACAGCATGATTTTGAGCTGTGATTATATGTAAATCTAATGTCATTACAATTGATAACTGGGGGATTAACTGGGTATTTCTGCAACTTTAAAATATGGTAAACAGTCAATAGTGAGAGAGGTTAATCAGTTAATGGTTTAACAGTTGCAGCTGCAAAATGAGTCATCGTCTTTTGAAAGTCTGAATTTTAATCCTGAAAGCTCTCTATCCAATAAGTAAGCACTATTTGGAAGCCTTTTATTATTAGGTCTCTTATCCTGTCTTCAGTTGCCAGCTGTGTGTGTCTCAGATTCTAAGAAAATAACAAATTCCAACTGATGAATAGCTTGAAATATGTTGTTGAATAAGGCAGAAGGTTAGGCGAGGAATTGTAGCTGTAATCATGATCAGGTTTCTGTGCAAATATAAAGGCCTGAAACTGAATACTCCTACCACTCACACATTCTAGCCTAATACAAATTGCCTAACTTTTTCATGACTTTATTTGTTACTCTGTAAAATGGGAATTTTAATAGCAGTCTCCTACATGGGTGCGCTGTGAAAACTCAATGAGATAATGGTCATTAAAACTGTACTTGTCACAATCATGACACATACTTAAAAGTATGTGCCAAGTAAGTGAGCCAAGAATTACACTGTAGCTATTACTCAGCACTATTATTATTCAGACTTTGACAGTCTCCTAACAGTCTTTAATAGTGTTTGGCCATCAGCGTTTAGTGAGTTATTGTTGGTAATGGTGGTAACGTTGATGCCAGTAGCTTTAGTTGCTAATAGTCGAGATATGACATATCAATTCTAACTTTAAAAAAATGCATAGATCAGTGGAAATTTAAAAGACCCTGTGTCTTGTTAGGAATTCTATTGTGATAAAACACCATGACTAAAAGCACCTTGGGGAGGAAAATGTTTATTGCAGCTTACAGTTTGTTGACCATCTTTCAGGGAAATCAGGGCAGGAACTGAAGGCAAGAACTTAGAGGCAGAACCTAAAGCAAAGGTCATGGAGGAGTGCTGCTTACTGGCTTACTTAGCTTGCTTTGCTATACCATCCAGAACCACCTGCCTTGGAGTGGCTATGGCTCCTGTGAATTAACCCTTCCAATATTCATCACTCATCAAGACAATACCCTATAGGCCAATTAATTCTATGCAGGCCTTCCTCGAGTCTCTCTCTACCTAAATGATTTGACTGTGTCAACTCCTGTCAACCTGTTTTTTAGTTTTAATGGAAACCTGTTTTCCATAATTCCTCTTACCACGTTGATGTCAACCACTTCCATTCTAAGCGTAATACTTACGGATGGGTGACAATTGGGGTGTCACTCAATCATTTTCAAAAGTATCATGCATGTCTCTATGTGCATTAGTTTTAGAATTATCGCATTTCTTCAGCGAAAATTCACTTTCATTTAAGTATTATCTGTTTATTTTCAGCTCTTAAACCTTGTTTAAGGGAGCAAAGAGAATTCTCCAGTGAGAAAACCCAAGCAATTGCTGCCATGGTGGGGAAGCCAGTCCTTCACTACTTCAATGGCAGGGGAAGAATGAAGCCTATCCGATGGCTCTTGGCTGCAGCTGGTGTAGAGAGTATGAAGAACATTTTCTGAAAACTCAGGATGACCTGGAAAGGTTGAGAAATGATGGGAGTCTGATGTTCCGGCAAGTGCCCATGGTGGAGATTGACAGGATAAAGCTGGTGCAGACCAGAGCCATTCTCAACTACATTGCCTCCAAATACAACCTCTATGGGAAGGACATGAAGGAGATAGCCCTCATTAACATGTATACAGACGGTATGGCGGATCTGGATGAAATCGTTCTCAATCACCCTTACATTCCCCCTGGGGAGAAAGAGGCAAGTCTTGCTAAGATCAAGGACCAAGCAAGGAACTGCTACTTCCCTGCTTATGAAAAGGTGTTGAAGAGCCATGGATAAGATTATCTTGTTGGCAACAGGCTGAGCAGGGCGGATATTTACCTGGTTCAAATGCTCTACCATGTGGAAGAGCTGGACCCAGGCGTTATGGACAACTTCCCTCTGCTGAAGGCACTGAAAACCAGAGTCAGCAACCTCCCCACAGTGAAGAAGTTTCTTGAGCCTGGCGGCCAGAGGAAGCCTTTAGAGGATGCAAAATGTGTAGAAACTGCACTTAAGATTTTCAGTTAATTCAGACAGCTATGGATACGTACCACCCACAAAACCAGCCTTCTAAAGCTTTGCACCAATGAAGTGTTTTGACTAATTGTTGACCCTGCTCATTGGGAGGCTAACATGTTTTCTAAGGCTGCTGTGTTAATTCATATACAAATGACTGATGAGGAATTGCTTGGGTTGCTATTTGGTTGTAGTCAAAATTGCAATTATGATCACTTCCTCTGATATTACTTTGAATTTCAATAAAAACCGAACAAGCTTCTTAAAAAAAAAAAACCTTGTTTAATATTGTCCAAGCTCTTCCTAGTGCACCCATCCCTGAACAGAATCCCTCAGTGGCTACTGTCTGTCTCCCAGTGACATGATGTGGAATGTAGCACAGGACCCTGAGGCTCGGGTTATGATAGTAACGAGCTCCTTGACGGACTCATCTCTTTTTTTTTCTTTTTATCTATTTTATCTATTTGCATGGTCCTGATTTTGTGACAAGCTAGTTTTGACAACAGTGCAGACAGGCCCTTATTTCCCATTATCCTAAATGAATGACAGAATTGAATGTATCCTAAACTCCATTAGGAAGTAGACAGCATATGTCTTGTTCTTCAGTGTACTCCCAACTCCTATCACAGTAGCTGATGTGAACAGGTTTTAGGAAAGTATTCATTGAACATTAAAGTGAATGCCAGAAAGAATGAAAATTAGAGGTAGAGAAGAGAGAAAAAGGATAGTTCTAAGCCCAGTTCTAAGAATGGAACATAAGAATACTTGATTACCATTAAAATTTTTAAAAATGATTAAACTAATTCTTAAGAATAGTTTAATTTGAAATGATATGGTTTACATGAGAAATTAGGAAGAAAAACAAAGAGTTAATATATAGTGTAAATGTCGCTTCTATTTCCTCAGACAAAGTGAGGAGATGAGAGCGATACCCAAGCTGTGCAAATATATGGCTCGGGCTCAGCCCAGAGTGTTTCCTTTGTTCAAACTGTCTTTACACCTAGACCTGGATGCTTCTAGCCTGCATATGATCTAATCTTCCAAAATAACTGATTCAACCTGGCTTCTCTTGGCTTCTGACTGACTTGCTCTCTCTCCTTGGCTTCATATTAACTTTGGTTCTAATCTTCTGGCTCCTTCCCATTCTCTGGCTCTAGTGTCTAGCTGTGTCTAGCTAGTGTCTCTGGCTCACCTGTGTCCAGCTTGTTCTCCCTGTAACCTGTCTCTGCAAAACTGTCCCAGTAAAACTGCCATACACATACATCACATACCACACACCACCACATCTTTTTCTCTCTCTAGCTGCTCTTAAGTAGCTTCTCGTTGCTGCACTGGTCTCCTGTGAGTTAGGCATATCCTATCAATGACAAGTTCTGTCAAATCTTTTTCTGACTCGTCACTTTGTCCCTCAACTAGATGCTACTTTCAAATATGGCTGCTTCCTTGAACAAACCAACCTTACCTTCATTGTTAGGGATTAAAGATGTGTACTAAGGGCCTGTCATGTTTGTATTCCAGCCAGGACATGTCTACATTCCAACCTAATCATATCTTTGGATGTGATCCCTTGCCAGAGCAGTCATGTTGCTGGATTAAAATTCCTCTACAATACAGTGACCTATTTTATACAAAGGATTGAATGAAATGGGAGGATTATGTAGAAACATATATGAAACAACTCCACAAAATAACAAGTATTTATCACTAAAATATCAATTTTTGAAACATTTTTTCTTTCTTATATATCTTCTAAAGCACTAGTAATGGTACTCCTGGGCCTGGGACAATTAGGAATACCATTGCCAATATGATCCATGTAGCTCAATTCCTACTGTGATAAAATTTTCATAGTCTCTTTTCTCACTGTTCAAATAGCCATTGCCAGTAATGTCTAGGATATTCATATTTAGAATACATGTATCTACTGAGACTTTAAATACATATGAAGATTTAGAATATAGTTTAGGATTGGAACCTCAACTATAACACATTTCATTAAAGTATATCAAGCTTATGTTAGACGTTTAGATGGAACACTATATTTCCCTCAATAGGAAAATATGGTGTATATAGAAATTGAATACACATGTGAGATAATATGCAATTGATTAATGTAACAGAAGGAAAAATTGTACATCAAAAAAACCTAAAACATATAGGCAGTGAGTTACTCTTATTACCAATTGAACTTGCAAAAAGTAGCAAGAAAATGATTTTTAAAGATACTTTAATTTTTTCAATTATATAAAGTAGCAAGACATTATTTAGTAATATAATATAAAAAACTCACTGAATCACATCCCAACCTCCTTTAGAATACAGCTTCTGTCAATCTTTGTATATTCCTAAATGTTTCATTCAATAATAGTTAATGAATAGCAAAATTTTTCTTATAATTAGCATATTTTTATTGCCTGAAATTAAAGCAAAAAGCAGATAAGCAAGGTACACTATATGATTATTACAGTGTCAACCCTTTTATTAAAACTTTAAACTTGATCCACTTAAAATGACTATGTAATGCACAGGCAATTATTAGGCATCCTTTACAAATGAAAAGCACAGGCTGTGGAATGTAATCTATGAAAAACAAAAGGATATGGACTCAGATGGAAACATCTACTTGTTTTAAAACAGGGTTTCAATGGAGCATGAGATAGAGCACTGTCTTTGTCAGTGATCAGGCAGTGTTGTTGCCATCTGCACCTGCACTGAGACACTTGCTATCTCAAGATAATCACCTCTTACTAAATCATAAGCCATACTTAATTACAATAGCTTCCTCACTCACTGACAGCATCTCCAGACAGTTAAGTCTCCTCAAGTTTGGTTGAACTATAGCTTCCATTTTCCTTCTCCCAACACCTCTAAACAAGTCAACTTGCACTTCAGACACAAAGCTGTACACAGCTGCCCAAAGCATTCCCACCTCTGTGTCTTTTGATCACCTTGTTTTAAAAATAAAATTTACTTATTTATTCACTTTAAAACCCCATATCAGCCCTTTCTCTCCTTCCAATACCCCCTGACTCAAGTCCTTCACCCATTCCACCTTCCAAGTTTGTGAAGGAGAAGGCCTACTCTGGGTGTTCCCCTTCCCTCCTTTTCCTTCCCCTTCCACACCCCCTCTTCCCCCGCACATCAAGTCCCTGTGGAACTTGGCACATCCTCCCCCACTGAGGTTCAATTAGGTGTAGGGGAACCACAGGCAAGCAAGCAACAGGATCAGGGATAGCTCCTGTTCCAATTGTTGGGGGACTGGCTTGAAGACCAAGCTGCTCAGCAGCTACATATGTGCCAAGGGAGCGGGGGGGGGGGTTAAGTCCACCCCAAGCTTGCTCCTTGGTGATTCAGTCTCTGGGAGTGCTCAAGGGTCCAGGATAGTTGACTCTGTTGGTTTTCCTGTGTCCTTGTCCTCTTCCTGTCCCTCTATCGTTCTCCCAACTCTTCTGTAAGACTCCCTGAGCTCTATCTAATGTTTGGGTGTGAGTCTCTGCATGTGAGATGAAGCACCTAAATCTTCTCCCTTAAGAAAAAATCCAGAAGTCATTGTTTTTAATAGCTGAGTAGTACTCCTTTGTGCAAATGTAGCACATTTTCTGTATCCATTCCTCTGTTTAGGGATATCTGGGTTGTTTCCTGCTTCAGGCTATTATAAATAAGGCTGCTATCAACATAGTGGAGCATGTATCCTTGTTATATGTTGGAGCATCTTCTGGGTACATGCCCAGGAATAGCTGGGTCCTCAGGTAGTACTTTGTCCACTTTTCTGAGAAACCATCACACTGATTTCCAGAGTGGTTGTACCAGCTTGCAATCCCACCAGCAATGGAAGAGTGTTCCTCTTTCTCCACATCCTTGCCAGAATCTGCTGTCACCTGAGTTTTTGAACATAGCCATTTTGACTAGTGTGAGGTGAAATATTAGGATCATTTTGATTTGCCTTTCCCTGATGACTAAGGATGTTGAACATTTCTTTAGGTGCTTCTCAGCCATTCCAGTTTCCTCTGTTGAAAACTCAGCTATTAAGAACAATGACTTCATGAAATTTTCAGGCAAAAGGATGGAACTTGAAAATATCATCCTTGTCAGGGGCAGCCCTGCTTACCCACTGAAGGCCTAAAATCAGCCATAGGCCTAAAATCAGCCATAGGCCTAAAGTCAGCCATAGGCCTGTCATACATGTATACTAACACCAAGTCTTGGGTCTCAGTGGAAAAACATCGAAACAGATGGCTATAAGCTAATGTAAACAGGCAGCTTTTGTGGAAATTTACAAGCCTGAGTAGTCATAGACCTTGTAAATAGGTAGCCTGGGCAGACAATAACAACTTAGATAAGGACAAGCGAGTCATAGGCAGAGTCATAGTGACTTGTCCCCTGAACCTTCACACAGCCAATACCCGGTTCTGATGATATCTGTATTCCTCCTGATCACCCACACTCCAGTGTCATTCCCTTCCCCACATCCTGCCTTTCTGTGTTTATAACCCCTGTGTGAATGAATTACGATTTGAGAAAAAATAAATTATAAAAAAAGAAGAATATGATAGCATTGGAAAAAAAGTTAAAAATTCCTTTTTAGAAAAAAGAAAAAAAACCATTTAGTATAGGTATCCTTCCTGTCTATGCCACAGTGTTCTCCTTACAGACCATGTGCTCAACAACACTACCTTGCACTTCAGGTCTCTCTCATGCATGGTTTTTAATTCAGTTGAAAAAGTTTTCCACTAGTTCTCATTATTCAAGTGGTTGGCTGGTTGGTTGGTTGGTTGGCTAGTTGGTTGGTTGGTTGGTTGGTTTATTAATGGTTTTGTTTTTCTCATAAGTTGTACTGGATTTTGTCAAATGATTTTCTGGAATAGATTGATGTGTTCATGTAACTTCTCTTCTTTAACTTGTTTTGTATGGTTTATTATTTGGGTTTTTCAAGCCACCCTCATTTGCTTTTAAAAACATAAATAATGGAATAAATTTCTATTCAATAAGTCAAAAAAAAAAAAAGAAAATATCATCCTGAATGAGGTAACCCAGTCACGAAACAACACACATGGTATGCACTCCCTGACAAGTGGATATTAGCCCAAAAGTTCAAAATACCCAAGATACAATTCACAGACTACATGAAGCTCAAGAAGAAAGAAGACCAAAATGTGAATGCTTCAGTGATTCTTAGAAGGAGGAAGAAAATACTCACAGAAGGAAATACGGAGACAAAGTGTGGAGCAGAGATTGAAGGAAAGGTCATCCAGAGACTGCCCCATCTGGGGATCCTTCCCATATACAATCACCAGATGCTGGGAAGTGGTTGCTGCCAGGAGCCTTATAGGCTGTTTCCTGAGAGGCTCTGCCAGAGCCTCACAAATACAAAGACAGATGATCACAACCAATCATTGGGCTGAGCACTAGGTCCTTGGTGGAGGAGTTGGAGAAGGGAGTGAAGGAGCTGAGGGGGTTTGCAGCCCCGTGGGGGAGGCAACAGTGTCAATCGGCCAGACCCCTCAGAGCTCCCAGGGAATAGACCACCAACCAAAGAGTACGCATGGAGAGACCCATTGCTCTGACCATGTATGTGGCAGAGGATGGCCTTGTTGGATATCAATGGGAGGAGTGGCCCTTGGTCCTGTGGGAGTTCGATGCCCCAGAGTGTAGGGGAATGTCAGGGTGGGAAGGCAGAAGTAGGTGGGTGGGTGAGGGAGCACCCTCATAGAGGCAGGGGGAGGAAGGATCGGATAGGGAGTTTCAGAAGGGGAGACATAGAAAAGGGAAAACATTTGAAGTGTAAATAAAGAAAATATCCAATAAAAGAAAAATTGCAAAAAAGAAAAAGAAAAAATCCAGAAAAAAATATAATTTTGTTCATTGACAGGGTTTTGCCAAAATTACATGTTTGGCTTGAAACTCATAATTGTCCTGTCTGAATTTCTTAGGTTCTGGCATTCCAGATGTTCTTTAACATGCCCAGTCCAAATATAGGTTGATTTTCATCTTCATGTGTAAACGAATTTTGATCATTGTAGATAGCCATTATTTTGTATCCTTTAAACCGTATTTGTTCATTTCTTCTTGTACCCTACTCATAGTCATTAAAATTCCTCTCTCCGTTTCTGTGTGTTTGAAAGCTTTTAAAAATACATTTCACATATTAAGTGTATTGAATTCTTTAAAACATTCCTCACAGGAGTGAGAAAATAAAATATGCTCTCTGTTTCTGGCTTTATGCTTTTCATGTTCATCCACACAGTAAAAAAAGACACCATATCTACTTTAAAATCTGAATATGAAATATTACATCTCATTCTGCTTCCATACATGTCACGTTTTCATTATCCATTCCACTGACAGACACTTAGATTGCTTCCATACCTTGGCTGTGGTGAATAACCTTGCAAAGAACATAAGGGTTTAGATATTTCATTGAAATCCTGATCTGAATACACACACACACACACACACACACACACACACACACAATGATGCACACAATAAAAACTGCTGGGGGAATCACCTGACCGTAAGCAGTACTACAAAGCAATAGTGGTAAAAATCACATGATATTGGTACAGAGACAAGTTGATCAGTGGAATAGAATCGAAGACCCAGAAGTAAACACATACACCTATGGACACTTGATTTTGACAAAGAAGCCAAAATCATACAGTAGAAAAAAGAAAGCATCTTCAATAAATGGTGCTGGTCTAACTGGTAGACTGTATGTAGAAGAATGAAAATAGATCCATATTTATCATACAAATATGGATCTGCACAAAGCTCAAGTCCAAGTGTGCGATGGTTTGAATATGGTTCGCATATAGTTTGTATATTGAGAATGGCACTTTTAGAAGTTGTGGCCCTGTTGGAGTAGGTGTGGCCTTGATGTAGGTACGTCACTGTGGGTGTGGGCTTAAAAACCCTCATTCTAATGGCCTAGATTGAGTCTTCCACTAGCAGCCTTCAGATGAAGATGTAGAACTCTCAACTTCTCCTGGCCATGCCTACCTGAATACTGCCCTGTTCCTGCTTGATGATAATGGACTGAAACTCTCAACCTAGTAAGCCAGCCCCAACTAAATGCTGCCCTTATAAGAGTTGCCTTGTCTGTTCACAACAGTAAAACACTAACTAAGACAAAGTTGTTCAAAAACCTCAACATAAAACCAGATACAACGGAAGAGAAAGTGGGAAAGAGCCTCAAACTCATTGGTACAAGGGAAAATTTCCTAAACAGAACACCAATGGCTTGGGTTCAACAACTGATAAATGGAACCTCATGAAACTGAAAAGCTTTTGTAAGTCAAAAACACTGTCAATAGAACAAATTGGCAACCTACAGATTGGGAACAGGAACCCCAGTGAAGCTACAGAGACATCACCCCACCCACAAAACTTTCAACCCCAAATTTATCCTGTTAACAAGTAATACAGGCATGGGAAGGGAGCAGAGATTGAGGGAATGGCCAACCAATAACCCATCTAAAATGCGACCCATCCCATGGTCAAACACCAATGCCTAATGGTATTAATGATACTCTGTTACGCTTGCAGACAGAAGAAGCATGTTGTTCTCTGAGAGGCTCCACCCAGCAGCTGAATCAGACAGATACAGATACCCACAGCCAAATAGTGAATGGAGCTTGAGAATTCTTATGGAAGAATAGGAGGAATGATTGAGGGTCCCAAAGGGGATAGGGACTGGAAGACCAACAGAGTAAACTAACCTGGATTGTAGGAGCTTTCAAGAGTCTGAACCACCGCCGGGCGGTGGTGGCGCACGCCTTTAATCCCAGCACTTGGGAGGCAGAGGCAGGCGGATTTCTGAGTTTGAGAGTTCGAGGCTATCCTGGTCTACAGAGTGAGTTCCAGGACAGCCAGGGCTACACAGAGAAACCCTGTCTCGAAAAACCAAAATCAAAAAAAAAAAAAAAAAGAAGAGTCTGAACCACCAACTAAAAAAACATGCACAGGCTGGACCTAGGCCTCCTTGCTCATAGGTAGCAGATGTGCAGCTTGACCTTCATGTGGGTCCTGAACAACTGGAGTGAGGGCTATCTCAAAAGCTGTTACTTGCATGTGGAATATGTTCTACTAGCTGGGCTAACTTGTCTGGCCTCAGTGGGAGAGGAAGCGCCTATTCTTACAGAGACTTGAAGTGCCAGGGTTGGGGGAATACCCAGGCGGGCCTCACCTGCTCAGAGAAGAAGTAGGAGGGGAAGGTTTTGTGGGAGGGGATGGCCAGGAGGGAGGCAGTGAGCAAGATGTAAAATAATTAAATAAAAAATATTAATTAAATTTCTAAAAAAGTTATCAAAAAATCTTCACTAACTCTACATCCAACAGAAGGCTAATCCAATATATATATAACTCAAGAAGTTAACCTCTAAAACCCCAAATAACCCAATTAAAAATGGGGTACAGATCTAAACAGAGAATTTATAATAGATGAATCTTGAATGGCCAAGAAGCAGAAACACTTAAAGAAATGTTCAAAGTCTTTAGTCATCAAATCAAAATGACACTGAAATCCCACCTCACACCAATCAAAATCGCTAGGATCAAAAACTCAAATGACAGCACATGCAGGCAAGGATGTGGAAAAAGAGGAACACTCGCCCATTGATGGTGGGATTGCAAACTGGTACAACCACTCTGGAAATCAATCTGGAGGCTCTTCAGAAAATTGGAAATAGTTCTACCTGAAGATGCAGCTAGACCACTTTTGGGCATATACCCAAAAGACATCCCACAGTACCACAAGGACAAGTGCTCCACCATGTTCATAGCAGCCTTATTTGTAATAGCCAGAAATGCATTCTAAAATGCAATGAATTGCTTATTTCCTTTGTCCTCCAGAGCTCTGCTAGAAAGGGCTACATTTCTGACATTAGTCTTTGACTTTCAGCCTCTAGCTTGTTATCTGTCGTTCTAGTAGACACAAAATAAATGTTTAGATGGATGGAAAGACAGTGAAAGTAATGCACAGCTAGTATTATAGAGTACGACTCTCTCAAATGCAGATGCTAAAGTCCTTATCCCCAGGACTTCAGATGTGACACTGTTTGGAGATAAAGTCTTTAAGGATGTGATTTGTGAACTATGGTTATTTTGTGGGCTCTTAGTCAATCTGAATGGGATCCTTACAAGTTAGAAATGTTGGGATGCTGATGTGCACACATTCAAAAAAGACCATGTGAGTACACAGAAATAAGGTGGCTACCCACAAGCTTAAAGAGAAGTGCCAGAAAAGGCAAATTTTACCAACATCTCAATTTTGGATCCAGAAATGTCAGAATAGTTCTTCTGTTTAAATCACCAAGCCTGTAGTATATTGTTATGAGGGCATTAGGAACTATAGAGGGCTAACAATGGCTGGCTTAGGGTCTTCCTAAATGTAGATTATTATAGGCATATGGGAGTACTCATGTGTACTGGTAAATATGTTGTTATAAGAAATAAAAGATTCTTATTTTCCATTCTAGACAAAGAAATGAGGCTCACTTTTACCCGAAACCTCTGTTCTCTAGATTGTAATGTGAACATGTAATTAAATTTGATTTTGAGTAGGCAAGTTTCTCATGGATTTAAGTCATAAGCTATAATAGACTTACATGGAGTGAGGATTTAATCTGATTATAATAAGCTACTTAAGCTGATAAAGGCAAATGCATTCACAGCAACATTTCATTGTTAGGACTCTTAAGCAATCTCTGTAATTTTTAGTCTGAATAAAAAGCTGGTGTTTTTCTGAGTTAATATCCTACTGTTTACTACTGTGGTAGTTGGCTTCCGAGAGATGGTACTCTTAGAAAATGAAATTTAACACAATAGAATACTCAATGATATTATGGAAAAACTCACCATGGAAACATGAAGTCCTTCCTTAAGGGTGACCTTTTGGTTATGTGCTTCATCTCAAATGGTGGTTATATTTTTATAGTAAAAACAAAATGACTTTAACAAACGGCTTCTTTCTGGTAAGATTTAAGAGAAGCCAATAGAACTATGACAATATATTAATCAGTCAATGAAATAAAGTTATTTCTAGTTTTCATTTCAAAGAAATTTCATTTCATTTAAAAACATTTTCATTAAAATGTTATTTAAAAATATATGAAATTACACTGCCTATATTATGATAGTTGTGATCTGGAAGTGAGATGATTAATTCTCCGACAGATTATAAAATCAACCAGCTAGCAACGGCCAAAACTATTAATCAGGAAGATAACCTCTGAAAGCTTTAGTCCTTTCATGAATGGTTGCTAGTTAAATGTGAACATCTGAAAACCCACTATAAATTCATTGTGCATAAATCCATTGCCCATTGCACAAAACTCCTTTTAGTACAGAAAGATTTTTACATAATAAGGAATGAATAAATGTATCAACATTTTTTACACTATAAACATATTTGATGGACCTTTTATTAACAAAAGTGACATTGTCCTTGGATTTCAGGCACTGGTTATAAAGTGGGGGTCAAACTATGTAGCTGAAGATAGATTTAAGAGATTTATGTTTTAGCAGTGTTTTAAAAATCCAATTGACTTGGATTTGTTGATTTTATGATGTTGTCTCAGAACTTCATTTTGGTATTTATTTTTATGAACTAAATAACAAAGAAACGATATCACATTTTATATATACAAACATGCATAAAGCTGACCAATTTAAAAAGTATATTCTATGAACCATTTTATTCAAATAATATTGTTTGTGGTACTCTAAAAGTCTGTAAACATAAGCCCCTGGGACATTTGGTTAAGAGAATTTTTTTCATATATCCTATTGACATAAATTCCTGAAGGTTATAAAAAGTAAAACAAACAAACAAACAAAAAAACCCAAAAGAGAGTTATCTAATCTAAAAGTAAAAACAAGAAAAAGAAAAGAAGGAAGAAAAAGGAGAAAGAAAGGCTTTAAGATAGGATTGGGAGGTGTTTCTTTAGGAGAGTGTACTGTTCTTCCAGAGGATCCAAGTTCAATTCAAGGACCCATGCTAGGCAGCGTATGACTGCCCATAACTACACGTCCAGGAGATCCAATGACTCTAGTCTCTACAGGAACCTGCATACACATTTCATAGACTCACAGTGCCCCTCTTAGCCCCATGTACACATAATTAAAAATAAAATAGAAAAGAAAAGGAATAGTGTGTTTATAAAATAGAGAAAAGCAAATAACTTGTAGCCCTGCCTAATGGAATTACAAGAATGGATGGGAGCAGGGCTGCTCATGAAGTCTCCCCCTAACTGAAAGCTTGGCAACGACGGCTTCTGGAGAGGGAGAGGCATCTTTCTGTAGGTGTGTGGCCCTTGAAGGTGGTCCACGCCCTGGTAGTTGGTCCTCCTCCCCTACACATAGAGGCAAGGCTCGGCAGACTCAGTAAGTTTACAAAAGAACATGAGGTTGGGAGGGGAAAGTGACCTGGGAGACAGGGATGGATTGGAGGAAATAGATTTGATCAAAATACCTTACATGGATGTACAAAATTCCCAACAATAAGAAGCAGAAAACGATTCTTTGACAAATCTAAATTTTCTGAATGAGTAACTAGGATAAACCTTAATCCCAAATGAAACTCAATGGAATAATTGTTTTTAGAAACATGGTAAAGCGATATTTCACTTTTAATTATTGCTAAATACAAAGACTGGATGCTTGCCAAGTTGGATCATAGTGAGAACGATCCCTTAATCTACTAGATTAAGTAATTCATAGATGACGATGACGATGATGATGACGGCGGTGATGTGGGATATGGGCATGCTGTATATGGAGATCAGTGGCTAAAAATTGGGAGCTGGTTGTGACCTACATTTCCTGGAGTCCTGAGGATTGAACTCAGGATACAAAGCAAGCAAACACTTTAGAACTGTCTCACCAGTGAGCCCAAGCTTATATAAAATTTAGTAGCAGAATTCTTTACTGAAGTACATAAAGGGCTTTCAAAGATCATGACATTAAGAATACATATTTATACATAATAGTAACATGGATGTGTATAATGTAATCACAAGTATCTTTATGGTAGGGATTAAGGATTTTTAAAACCTACTATAATCTTCTCACTTTAATTCTGGAGAGAAACTATTCAATACATCAAAATGAAAGTATATAGCTAAAATAAAACAAATATAATCATGAAAATTAGGTAGACAATTTTACTGTAGAGCCTTATGAAACATAACCTGCATCGTGTCATCAGATTGTAAATGAGTAAACAATGACAAACTGTTGTTCATCTCTACCATCAGGACTATGAAAGAGGCCTGGCATATGGTACAGCAAACAAGGGAATTTGCTACCATCATCATCCTGATGACATGAGATGGATACTTAGAACACATTTGTTGGAAGGAGAGAACCACCTCCTACCTTCTATGACCTCTACCTACATGTACCTGCATGCAAGCTTGTGTGCATGCATATAGATGCACACACACACACACACACACACACACACACACCTCTCTAAATAAATATAAAGAAAATTGAATATGAGTACACACATAGCTGATACTCAACAATAAATGTAGGTAGAAAGTTAAATTTCAGCATTAACCTGGTTTGCTTAGCCATTTGTGCTAAGGAATCACTGTTCACTGAAAGGGGAAAAGGAGGCACAAGTAACTAGAAAAGTGTTGATTTTTCTGAATTCATATGTCACAAAAGCATTGTTATGTCTAATATTAGATTCCACTCCAGTACTCTTTCATCTGACCATGCCATATCCTTAAGAAAGAAGTGTCGGTGGTGTGACTTTGTTTGTAAAAGCAGAAAAATCAACACTTTTCTATCACATAACTCAGTAACTCAAAAAATTAGCTCCTCATCAGAATCATCTGAAAAGCATCCTGAAGGTATCTTGGAAGTTGGTGTTGTGGCTAATACCCATAATGTCAAGATTGGTCTGGCATATATAACATGAAGAGCTAGAAACATAGTTCAATAGCAGAGTACTTTGTTAGCATGTATACGTGCTAGATAGGATTTCCAGTATCTCCATCCCTATAATAACAAGTCTCTCTAGGAGAATAAGATGCCTATTTAGGCTTTACATGTTGCCTAGCAAACGTTCCATCTGTATCCTTCCTTAAATTATAAAAACATCTTCCAGCCTAAAAGAGAAAGTTGAGAAGTGTATGCTCACTAATATTTAATGAACACCATGTACTGGGTAAAATCCAACATGGAATTTCATTTAGAATACATTAGGTCAGTGGTTATATAAGCACAGTTATTACATTAATCTTATGAAAATAACGTATTTTAGTTCCTAAAACCTAATTTATGTCTCTCTTTATAAGCTGAACTATGGCCATTGAGTTTGAGTCTTCTTCAACAAATAGAAAAGAAGTTTTTCTCTCGGCAGAAAATAACTTAGATTGTTGCCTCCTAACCCTATTAAAACATTCTGAAAAGTTCTTCATAATGATTAACGATCTCAGAATGCCATCTCATGTAGGACCTGGAATAAGCCTTGCCAGACAACACATACTTGACATTTCCTTCTTCTTCAAAGGGTTGGCTCCATCCTCATGATATTGAAACCTTCTGAAGCACAGCCGCTGAGACCTTATATGACATCTCATTGTGTTTATCTGGCACCTTTGGCTGATTGACCACTGATTTATCACCATAACTAACAGAATGCTGCTTCCTTTGCCAGACATATTCATTTCTTGTGGATTCCAGATTTCCTGTTGCTTTCTTGCTAATTGACCAGAATGACTAAATAGATCCAGTGGCTTTTCATTTTAATACACAAAAGTTATAGTGGTTTAGCAACTGGGAACTCCTTATCTGATTTGATGATGCATTATTTCACACAGGTACCAAAGCTGTAATGCTTCAAAAACCTCTGGGGCTTTAGAGAGAGTGTCATTATCTTTCTCTACAGTTTCCATCTGCTTATATTTCTACACAATTCATACAATATTTTATGGAGGGGCTGATGAAACAAGCAATATTCTCAGAAGTGGCATTTTCCAAATAATGAGACAGTTGTCCAAGTTGACCTAACTTCACTTTCCCTGTGAAATGCTACCTGGTCTCTCCTATGGATTGTCTTCTGTTAGGCCAGATCCAGTGAATCAAAAGATGAGCCTAACATATGGAAATTTTGAAGATGTTCACATAAGTGTGAACAGCTTCCGAAAGTATGAGGCAAAGAAAAAAAGAAATGGTTGAAGTAACGGGGGAAGAGGAAATCCTATATATGGCCTTCTTTTAACCACTTTCTATCTCCTACACACACAGCAGATGAGTCACATCTCTGAATAAATGTCTTATACAACAAATACAGAAAAACTTCCCCTGAGGAAAGAATTCTAAATCCACAATCAGAGTTATATATGGAGAATGCTAAGCATTGAAAATAAACTTGAAGTAATTATGAGGGGGACCTTTCTTGGTTACCTTTCTATTGGTGTTTCAAAACACCATGACCAAGGCAACTTTAAAAAAAAGCATTCCATTGTGGTAACCATTTCAGAGGGTTAGAGTCCATGAAAGCAGAGCCAGAGCACAGTGCCAGGAAGAGTTGAGAGCTCACATCTTGATCCACAAGGAGGAGGTACAGAGTGAACTCAAACTAGTGAGTTCTTTGAATTCCCAAAGCTCACACCTGGTGACATACTTCTTCCAGTAAGCCCACACTTCTGAACATCTACCAACTGGAGATCAAGTTTTAAAACCCATGGACCTATGGAAGCCATTCTCATTCAAATCAACTGGAGGTGGGGGTAAATTATCAGGTGCTAAGATTCTATGTACATAGTATCCTATTTGCCAGCTCCTCAGAAGAATCTATCCCTGTTTTTTTCTTTTCATTTTCACTCCCCACCCCCAACACATACCTTACCCACTTGTGTTGTGTAGTTGAGGTCCTTCAGGGAACCATGCCTAAAGATATCTAGTCATCCGACTCCAGAATCAGTTTTTCCAGGTCATTTATTTCAACTTGAAAAGATGGTGCCTTTAAGAGAATTTCTCAAAATCTTGTTGTCATAGAACCATACAAGCCACCATCAAGATGAAATAAATAGAGGTGTTGTCAGGTCCTGTTACACTAATGCCTGTGTCGCTGTTTCTGCACCTTATCACACTTACAAGTTTTTTGTTGTTTTGATATCCTGTGGTTTGACAGAAATGAATGGATAACTTTGAAGGAAGTCGGAGCCAGAGGCAAAAGCAGAGCTCTACTGTCTGGAGTAGCTGTGTTTAATCTTCTGATTTTTTTTTGCTCCCAGATTTAAGATGATGATAGCTATTTTGTCTGTAGGTGAGTAGTTCTCAATCTGTGGTCACAGCCCCTTTGGGAGTGTCAATCAATTCTTTCACAAGGGTTGTATATCAGATATGCTGCAATTCAGATGTTTACATTATGGTTCTCAAGAGTAGAAAAATTGCAGTTATGGAGTAGCAACAAAAATAATGTCATGTTTGGGGCGGTCACTACAACATGAGGCACTGTATTAAAGGGTCACAACACCAGGAAGGTTGAGAACCCCTGCTGTAGAGGATGAGAAGCCACCATGAGCTTTAGTGAGACATGACAAAAATCCAGCTTATGCATAACGGACAATGTGAATGTGGACGATAAGATTTTGGTTAATAGGATATGACAAAAGAACACCACCAGATAATTTTAAGAGATTGAAAACACTAACAATTAGAGTGTACAGAGAGAAAGTATATGCAAAAGGACAAAAAGGAAGGAGGGAGGATAAACTTGTGGCCAGAATCGCAACAGCAAAGAAAGATAATAAGAAGCAAGAAGCAAGAAGATAATATTGAGGACTTCGCAAACCATGGGAAAACCCACCAGGGAAAATGGAGTTTAGTTTTTAGACAATATTTGGACTTATTTCCATCATAACTCTTGCTAAAGGATATTACTAAAGACACAGTAACTCTTGCTTTACTTTCGCCCTGGAGCAAATGCTTAAACAAGATTTGGCAGGCTTAACTTTCTAGCTAGTGCTATGCTAGACCGTCACATTAACACATTTTGAAGAATCAACTTCTGAAGAGGACTTTTCATCACTCATTAAGTACACTTCGCTGAAATGGGACCAGTTTATAGTTTGGCCTGAACCAAACTTTATAGTGTGATTTCAAAGTATTTATTGACACATCATCAAATTTTATGGTAGTGCCTGAAACAGAGAGGTTCAGTAAATGTATACTGAAAGAACACATGACTGACTATTGTGCAAAAGTTTAATACTGCACAAACTGGATAGAACTTGGAGTACTAACTGGGTGCGGAGGGCACTCATAATCCTAGCACCAAGGAAGCAGGAGCTGGAGGTTCATGAGTTCTAATGTTCTGGGTCAATCTGAACAACATTGTGAAATCCTGACCCAAAACCCTAAGTAATGTGTTGTCAGTGGAAGAATGTCTGCCTGCTGTACTGGAGACCCTAGGTTCAATCCAGGGTACCTAAAAGAATAAAACAAACAAACAAACAAACAAACAAACGAGTACTAAGCAAAAGAAAAATTTAATGTCAATGATATTATAGGAGCTTTTTCTAAGTAAAATCATCCTGAGCCAGTAAAAATTTAACAAGCTCAATTCTGAACATTCCTGACACAAAAACATAATTCTATGAAAACTACACGCTAATTTTAGGCTGATGATGTTATTCTACAAGAATCAAAGTTGTATAAAAAATACTTTATGAATTGCAGTCCTCTAATACAACACACTTCTTGCCTTTATCAAAGTATTTATTAGTTTCTATGTAAGCGTACAAACTGAAAATATCTATAGAATAAGGAGGAATCGCAAGCAAATAAAATTAAAGGAAAAAGATGAGGAAAGGTGAAGAAGCAGGGCTGGACACAGAGTCAAATATAGGAAAACAAATAAAAAAAACCTATGTGATATAACAAAGCAAAGCTGATAAACAAATAATCATCTCAAATATTTTGGCAAAGGGAGCCAGAGGTGTTGGTCCTGTCTAAAAGAAAAGCAGGGACAAAGATGGAGTAGAGACTGAAGGAATGGCCAACCAGTGATCAGCCCATTTTGAGACCTATCCCATGGGCAGGCACCAATTCCATACACTATTAAGGCCATGTTGTGCTTGCAGGCAAGAGCCTAGCACAGCCCTCTGAGAGGTTTTACCCAGCAGCTGACTGACACAGATGCAGATACCCACAGACAAACATTGGACAGAGGTCGGGGACCCCTACTGAAGAGTTAGGGGAAGGACTGAAGGCCCTCAAGGAGATGGCAACCCCACAGGAAGACCACCAGTGTTAAGTAACCTGGACCCCTGGGAGATCCCAGAGACTGAGCTATCAACCAAAGAGCATATACAGGCTGGTCCAAGGCACATATCTAGCAAAGGGCTGCCATGTCTGCCCATCAGTGGGAGAGGATGAGTCTATTCCTACAGAGATTTAATGCACCAGGGTAGGGGCATTATGAGGAAATTGCCCTCTCAGAGGTGAATGGGAAGGGGAGGTGACTCTTTGAGGGGAGATTGGGATGGAGACAGCATTTGGGATGTAAAGGAAGGAAGGAAGGGAGGAAGGAAGGAAGGAAGGGAGGGAGGGAGGGAGGGAGGGAGGGAGGGAGGGAGGAAGGAAGGAAGGAAGGAAAGAAGGAAGGAAGGAAGCAGGCTTTCAGGTCAGAGATGGGGAGCTGGGATGTGGTTCAGGGGAAGATTCTTGTTTAACACACCCATGGCCCAACTCTGATCTCTCCCTTGGCAGAGCAAAGAAAGATCAGAAGCAGCAGAGCCCTGATGTATGGCTCACTCTTCCCCATCGAACTGTTTCCTGCAGGGCCTGAGGTACACTTTACAGGATCCTGTGAGGCAATGGTATCCAGGAGGAGAAGGTAATTATGCAACAAAAATGTAATTTTTCTTGTTTATTTGCAGTTGTCAAAATCATCACATCAACAAGAGGTATGAGGATGAACTTTTAAGAGTCACTTTTCTTAAGACTCCTAAAAAGGGGAGTGGGTAGGTGTATTCTGATCCTTCTTCTTAAACAACAATGACAAAGACAGCACAACAACAACAGAATGATGCCAGGCACAACAGTGCATACCTTTGATCCCAGCACACTGGAAGCCTAAGCACAAAAATCTCTGTAAGTTCAAGACCAGCCTGGTCTACATAGTGAGTTACAGCCAGAGTTACATAGCAATATCCTGTTTCAAAATAAATCATTTTTCTTTTGTACCACAAATTAATGTTACTGATTGGCTCCTGGTCTGCTGTGTATATGCTCCAAGGTGTCCTGCAGAAAGTAAACTGATTCTGTTGTCTGTATTTCTGGCCCACTGCATAAGTAACTTCTATTATTAAAAACTAAGCATTTGGTTTTTTAAACAATGACTTTCAAATCACTCAGTATGAGGTCAATAACAAGCCTATAGGATTCAGTGACTCCACAGCTTTGCCATGTGTATCTTGCTTCCCTTCACTTTACAATAATAAAAGTCATAACTCTCCCCTCTCTTTGTTGTATTCAAAAAGGTCCTTAGAATCTAAGAAAGAATCATTATAGCTTTTTCTTGGAGTTTTCTATAGAAGCCAAGGCAGGGCCTTTGTGGAAACTGAAAATACAAAACCATCTGGACTCTCAACCTGCATGGTCTTAGGCTCACTTACACATTAGAGTCACTGCACAAATGCCAAACTCACCCCTCAGGCCCTTCCCACGAAGCCAAGTGTACATTTCTTATGGGATGCAGGTTGAAGCCAGGTTTTTCTTACTGATGCATAGCCACTCACTTGCTGGATGGCTAGTGAGGTTTGCTCACCTAGGGTTTGCTTTCATGAGTCTACTTTGAAGAACAGTACTTGTGTCTTAGCTACATATCTTAGGACGTGCCATTCACGCTCCTATACTTGAAGCAACTCCAGTTGCCTTTCTCCTGGCTTCTACTGTAGTTTTTAGATGTTCTAGTAACTTCTAATTGATTCATTCCTTTAATCTTATTAGACATTTATTTTTTAATATTTAGGCTCATGATTCTTGGTTGTCTTTCCTGGCTTCAGGTACTGTTCTCAGTGGTCTCCAGGGCACTGTTTTCATTCTGTACTGTTCAATAGCAGCGTAAGTATCACTTGCATACCATCCTAACTGGGTCAAGTTCACTTATATATTATTACTTTGAAAAGGTTTTCATTTTCTCAGACCTGAATTCAGCACTAGAATTTACTTCCCATATTATCTAGTATGATGTAGACAATATAATGCAATCATACCAGTGCTAAATGTTTCTAGCACAGATAAGTAAACAATTGAAAAGAGATTCTGACCTGGACCACAGTCATGCTAACAGTAATTTTCTGCTTTACACATTATATTTGCTACATAAAATAATTTAATTCTATTGTTCACATTTCCAATTGTAAAATAACAGCATTTTACATAAGGTATAAATTAGACAGAGTGAAAATTTCAGTTCCTCAGTTACACTAGCCATATGTCAAGTGTTCAAAAACCAAACATCCCTAATGATCATTACTCCAGAGGATACAGACAGAACACTTTCAGAGTCACAGAAAAGTTGTCCTTTGCAGAAGTGAATCAACTCTGCTTCTTTCATCAACAAGATCATTGGCTCTGTGTAAGACACTGGGTGAAACGCTAACCTAACACAGCCTTTCGGTATACTACAAGTATTAAATTAGTTTCCAGGTTCCAAATGCAGATCAGGCTAAAGTTTATTATTCCGAGCCTGTAATATAGGGACAAAGGATATGTAGCTCTCACATTCTAATTGCCACAATGGGAAGTTTTGCATGCTCAAGATATTAGGGAAACAATACACAGTGTGCTGTCATTGTTTTTAGTTGAGGACTGGAACAAATACTTAGCACTGCAATTAATCATTTCTTTCTACATCCCATTCCAAACAATCCTAGTGATCACTCTTCTATGAAATATAATTTATAAAACATAAGGAACTATAGGCTTGAACTTGTAACAATAATATAAACACTCTTCATATTTAGGGAGGCTCGAGAGATTCCCGTAACGGTGCATGTAGAACACCTCGGCAACAAGGGTTGAGACAGCTGCATCTTCAGAAGTACAGAAGGATAGTCAAAACTAAAGCGAGGCTGCTTTCCTGAGCAGGACCTTTTCCCTGTTCCCTGGGTGTTTATGGTGGTGTAGATGTGCAGTTATTAACACATGTTGATACATACTGCACACAAACTTACCCAGTACAAAAGGAAGGGGCCATCATAGCTCTCAAATCACAAACCTTACAAAACATTCACATTTGTTATTTAGGCCTTGCCAACAGAAATTCATCCAAGAAGAAGACTATTTCAGGTCACATGGAGTGGTCAAGAATACCACATTTTACTTATTTGATGAGAATATCACTGCAGGGCAACTGAAGTTAGTAAAAACAGAGTGTGGCCTGGCACTTTTCTGTGAACTTTAGCAACACCAAATCACAGCTTTAGTAGACACTAGAGATTAATTCCACCCAGTAATAATATAAGCAGGCTTTATCTGCCCAGATCTCTTTGTCCTTATGAATTTTATGTTATGATTCACGGAAAACACTAGCCTAGTGCCACAAAAACCAGTCAAGAATGTGTGATGATGTGAAGTTCAAATGAATTGGCTTCTAAGGTGCAATGGATCAAGTGAGCCTACAGTTTTACTCTGGTTTATGCTTACTTCACCTTCACAGCCTTGGAAAGGCCATAGCAACTCAACAACTGCCACAGGAAACTGAAGCAAGGGTTGGTGGAATAGAGCTTTCAACTATATACAAAAACAACAAACAAACACCAAGACAGAGAGCCATGCAGCAACTGTCACCTTCAGAAAATACAGCGAGTCCTTAATGAGAACATTAGAATCCTATTTAAAAGGTTCTGTAATACTTAAGACCTCTGTCGAAAATGATAACGAAGATGGGAGCATGGGGGACAGGAAGCATGGCATTGTGCTTACTTGTGGTTCCATAGAATTCTATGAAGACATGGAAGAAACTTTTCAAAGCTATGTAGCAGATAGGTGGAGTGTGGTGGCCCTCTGTTTTCAACAGATGAAGTCTAAACATGTGAAGAAGATAGCTATCAAGAAGCCAGCAGAGCTATGGAATTACAGAAAGCTCCAGGCACTGGAGATAAAGATGGAAAAGGACTTGGATTCCAACAGTCTGCATCTTAATCCAACCAAGTCAGGAGATGGAAATTCTTGTTTCTAAAGGCATAAAATTAGATTGTGGTGTTTAAACAATAATGCCCCCACAGAATTATATATGTGAACTGGTCGTCAGCTGATAGAATCCATTTGGAAGGCACTAAGTGGTATAGCCATGTTGGAGGAGGTATGCCACTAAGAGTGGGCTTTGAGGTTTCAAAAGCTCATGCCACTCCCAGTTAGCTCTCCCTCTCCTTGCCTCCCACTGCAAATAAGTATGTAAGCTCTTGACTACTGCTCAAGCACCATGCCTGCCTGCTTGCTGCCATGCTCTCTAATATGATGGTGCTGAACTCTAACCCTCTGGAACTGTAAGCCCTAGTAAATACTTTCAGTTCCATAGATTGCCTGGGTCATGGTGTCTTTTTATAGAAATAGAAAATTACCATGACAGATAGGATGGCAATGTGGGTGCATCTCATTAATGAAACTGAGAAGTGAAAGCTTATGTCCTCTCCTAGCTACCTATCTTGCTGGGGCTTCACAAACAGCAGCAATCTGAGTGTTAGCTCCTCCCCATACCCAGCACCTTTACTCCACCCAAAGGCTGGACACTTTCAGTCTATCTCTGAGAAACTGACATGTTTAAATCAAGGCCTAAAGTCACTAGCATTCAGGAGTATTCCTTCACAGATTTCTCAGGAAGCACTTTGTTACTGAAGAATGAGGGACTATTTTTTCCCTAAATATCAAAAATCTTTAACTTTTAAATCCATATGCTTACCCTGGGGGACAGTTTTGCCTAACTCGCACAGTGCTACAACTAGCTTAAATGTAGCATTATCGAGAGGTCCACTGTAAATGTTTTGAACTTTACCTTATTTATTGTCCTCAGTGAAATGTACCAGCCCATAGAAATCGATCTTCATACATATAGCTGATAGCTGTGTGGTACCACACAGTACAAACTAGATTGACAAAAAGACATGGGCGACAAAGAGATTTTCAAACACCCAAGGGAAACCAAACAAATCCAAAAATGAGAGAACTAAGAGATAAGACTCAATTTGATATAATAACTTGTTCAGAAAAACCTTCCCCAGGAACTGAGTGGGAGCTCCAAGATAGGATTATTAAAAAAGGTATGAAATCACATGTGGCTCCCAGAAATGCATGGTAGTTGACTCCTTAATTATATATATATATATAATGAGAATTTGCTTTTTTAAAAAAAGTATCATTTAGTAGAAGGTAACTTGAGGAGGTTCCAGTAAACGTTCCTAAAGCCACTGGTTCCAACGCTTGATGAAAATTTTAAAAATATTTATGAAAGTAGATAAGCCGTTGCATTCAACTAGTGAGGACCTAAGAACAATATCTGATTTTGGTTGTCATGATTACACGAGGGACAGAAGGACATCAGAGGTCAGCTCCTTTTATCAGTGTTCCTGAAAGTTAATAAGCATTGCAGGGCCACAATGAGAAGCATGAAATCAGAAGGTCATTCGAGAGTACAGCAAGAGAGGAGAGCACAAAAGGATGCTTTCTAAGCTCATCTTTTGGATAAGTTGTTGGTATTTTATCTTGATGATGAATTGAATTCATCAGAGCATTTGAAAAACCCATGTTGCATTAGGTGCACTATAATTCCATTTAGTCCAGATAAAAGCTGCCTGGAGAGAGCAAGGGCATTCCAAGTACAAAAATTAATGCTTTCTTTCCTAGGTTGACTTTAGCAATGCAGGTGATCTCTATACCTGGTGACATAACAGCTTTCTGTGGTACTCAATAAAAGCTATGTACTTTTTACCAATGTTGAATTTTTGCCATCTTTATTAATTTAAGTGAATTTCATATAACCACACAATAAGCCAGTACACACCTTATGCCAAACATTCATGCCCTTTACAAGTCTGTTCCAGTGTGGTGATAATACTTTTCATGACTCTCCCATGCTGTGTGAAGTATTCTCACAACTAGATATTAAGTAGAATGGAATAAGTACATTTTGCTTTGGGGTATGATCTATTTGCACTGCACGGATTTACTTTGGATGAATAGATGGTAAATGTAGATTTCAAGTCAGCTCTTCAGTAACAGAGCAAAATCATAACTATCTCCAAAGTCAAACAATTTGAATGTCGTGCAAGAAGATTTGGACATACCAAAGCTACATGGGATTGCTTTTGTCTCCCAACTGCTATCTCTCTTTTAGAATAACAGCAACAGTTTGACAACATTTAATGGAGATATTTTAAAGGATTAGGTTACAAATATCATTCATCGAAGTCCCTCAAATGTTTGCAGGCAAAGAGAATTTGTTGTCAATTTGAGTTGAAAAATATGACTGCTTTTACATTTCTATTAACTACATAATCTAATTTACATCTTTACATTTTGTCATACCCACACAGACGCTGTAAATGATGTAATGACAAGCATTTTATCAGTGGTACAATATTATTTGATTTAGGTTATCATAGAATATTTTAGTTGCTATATACCTTATTTGCTGATATACCATTGGTTATAGCTGAAAATGAATCTTTCATTAGGAACTTAATACATCACTCCTATGGGAATAATAAGTCTTTTTTCATAATCTACTGTATGGTAATATTTTTAATGGTTTCTTCTTTGGGGGTCAAAAGTAGAATTTAGTAATTATTTATTAAGCTTTTACTTCATACAAGTCATTTGCATGAATTCTAAAGAGGATACAAAAGGACAAGATGTAATTATAGCCTTAAGAAACTTCAGACATGATACAAAAAATAAATACTCCAATAGAGAAAACACCAAAAAAAAAAAAAAAAAACCAAGGAAAAATGTGCTAGGTGAATTCAGTTGGCCAGCATAAGAATCTTGAAAATGAGGAAGGTTTTGAAACACCAGCAGATACTTGAAATCCTCACTTGGCTTCCTGGTTCAAACCTCTGATCTCCATAGTTGGGAAATTCACTGACATTCACACTGAGAATGCTGGAAATAATACCTACAGTTATTTTACTTGACCCTTCCAGAAGAGTGCTACAGGGCAGATGTGGAAGTCAGAGGGGTTGATTCCCTCCTACTGATGAGATAAGCCATCTCATCAACACAGTAACCTCCCTCTTTATAAAGTGCAGGACACCCATACTACACTCCATAGACCCAAAGAAGATAAAGACTCAAATGAGGATGCTTGAATCTTCCTTAGAAGGGAGAATAAAACAGTCAGAGAAGGCAGATGGAGGGAGGGAACTGTGTGAGAGAGGGATGGGGAAGGGAATTAGGGGTTTCAGGATCAGGTGTGGGGAGAGTCAAGACAGAGGGCCAGAGGGACAGAAGAATGAAGGAAAATCTGCAGCTGGAGCGGGTTGGGGCTTGAGGGGCACCTCAAGGATGTGTCAGAGACCTGGGAAGGGGGAGGCTTCCAGGAATCAATGGGGGTGACCTTAGCTGAGACTCAGCAGTGGGAATAAGTAACCTGAAGAGGCCACCTGCTCTTCAGGTTATATATTCTGAAGAGGAAGGAACCTCACTGGAGAAATTAAGGACATAAACCCATCCACAAAACTTTTGACCCAAAATATATCCTGTTTACAAGTAACAGGAAATGGAACAGAGATGAAGGGAATAGCCAACCAATAACCAGCCCAAATTGAGACCCATCCCATGGGCAAGCATTAATCCTGATAAGATTAATGACACTCTGTTATGATTGCAGACAGGAGCCCAGCATAACTGCCATCTGAGAGGCTCAACCCAGCAGCTGATTGAAATAGATGGAGAGACCCACAGCCTAAAATTGGATGGAGCTCAGGGACTCTTATGGAAGAGCTGAAGGAAGAATTGTGGACCCTGAAGGACATAGGAATTCCACAGGAAGACCAACAGAGTCAACTAACTTGAACCCTTGTGGCTCGCAGAGACTGAATCACCAATCAAAGAGCATACACAGGCTGGTCCTAGCTCCCCCACCCCATGCACATAAGTAGCAGATATGCAGCTTGGTCTTCATATGAGTCCCCAAAACTGGAGTGGGGGCTATCTCAAAAGCTGTTGCCTGTCAATAGAATATGTTCCCCTAACTGGGCTGCCTTGGTCTGGCCTCAATGGGAGAGGCTGTGCCTAGGCCTGCAAGACTTCATTTGCCAGGATGGAGGGATACCCTGGGGCAGGCTCAACACTCTCAGAGGAGAAGGGGAAGGGGATGGAGCAATGTGCAAGGGGAAGACCAGGAGAGAGGGCAGCAACCTGGATGTAAAGTGAATAAACAAAATTAAACCAACTAACCAACCAATCAACCAAAACCCAAAAGACAAACAAACAAACAAACAAACAAACAAGCCCATAGCTCCTTTCACCTGGTCTCAGACTAAATCAAAATTTTCCAGTACTGGTACATTTAAAGTCTATAAATATGAACACCACCACCATTTAATCTAACTTAGGATCAGAGGAGAAGAGAACCTTGCCATCGGGGCTGTATGCTATTACATTTACATCAAAAGACTGGCTCCTTGATCAACAGCTGTCATCTGAGGGAGCATTCAGAATGTTACCAGTGTTCTGAAAGGACTCAAGTGTAATTTGCTATGAAAAACTATTTGTGTCTTTTATTTTTAATTGTGTCTAAACAACAAAAAAGATTTCTGTGCAAATAAAATTGAACAAATTCATTCCTTACTTGTAGCCAGTTGTGCTGCATTAATCATCTCTGACCACAGATTCAAATTTTCCACTGCTGAAACTCTCCAGAGCTTTGTAGAGAACAAAGAGTTTCTAAGAGGCATCATTCTTTGTTTCTCTTCCAAAGACTCCTGAGGACTGTATATTTGAAGGAGTGTACTATAAAATTATCATCAATAACATCTTTCCCCTGACCTTTAAACCTTTTGTTGAAATATAGTATTCATATGGAAAACCCCACACTTAGTTAAAGATACATCTTGATGGATTTGTTTACCAAATTTTCTCCCACTGGGTTACCAATACTCCCAGTATCACTGGTAACTGTGTTCAAATCAAACAGCAAGGTGATACTAAGAAGACCAGGCTGTGATTTAGACTCCAGGGCATGATACTGACATACAAGGCCAATTTGTCTGAATTTGAGTAGTGTCTTTGCAAAGAACTTCAGAAACACATCTGTTACCTAGATCTCTGACGATGGTCACCATTTCACTGGGGGTGTTTTTAGTTCTGCCTCTTCTGAACTGTTAGAATTTTGCTTCAACAAGCACAAACAGTATCAAGAAAGCAATCCAGAGGGTTCAATGGATGGGTGGGACATTTGAGTAACAGTATTATTATTTATTAAACAACCAAAGGCTGTATTGAGTTCAAACCTAAAGCCAGAGGGTATATATTTCTTTTTTTTTCTGAATGTCCAGCATTATCTAGATATTTGGGGCCATTTTAAAACAGTTTCTTTATACTTATCAATTAACACACTATCCTGATCATGAGTCTATCTCCAGTAGTTGCATTTTTTTTCTAAAGACTTATATTATGTATATGAGTACACTGTAGCTGTCTTCAGACACACCAGACAAGGGCATGAGATCCCATTACAAATGGTTGTGAGCCATCTGATTAGTTGTATAATCTACATCATCATGTGAATTGCTGAGAATTGAACTCTGGACCTTTAGAAGAGCAGCCAGTGTTCTTAACTACTGAGCCATCTCTCCAGTCCTCTCCAGTAGTTTTATTTTGAATTCTCCTAGGCCATCCTGGATTCTACACACAAAGCTTTAGAGGTGGGCCAAATCTTCAGTCTTATTAGCAGCTACCACATTCTGAACATTTCCAAGTACACTTTGAGGAGAATCTGCTCACTTTTCCAGGCTGGATCACCTCATATGCTTTCCATAAGGTGGACCTGGTCTCTCTGATGTTCCTCAGACAAGCCTCTCCCTTTTCCAAATATTCAGCAACCAGAATCTGGTGCAGAAATCAGACCTCTCTCTTTCTGGTATAAAATCTTTCCATGTCAGCTAACATTTGCAATTCAAAAGATTCTTTATACACTAAAATGTAGGGTCCTTTGCCAACACATGCTCCACATTCACTCCAGTTACAAGGAAGATTCTACAACTAATCAGTCTAGGATCGACACTCTCACCATTTCTTGCTTTTCAAACAGTTTTTAGACAGTATGTGTTACCTGTTTACTCAATGGGCCTAAAAAGAAAATCTTTCTAAGTCATCAATGCAAATAAATGGATTATACTCTTTTTGTCCTTTGTCACCTTCATGATGAACCTAAGGTATATTGAGGCAGGCAGATTCCACTCCGCACTTTGCTTAAGAATAAGACTCTTCCTATTACCAAGTGCACAAGCTCAATACACCACATCTGCCAGATAGTTTTCTCCCCATAATATAGGTCATGTTAATCTTCAAAATTTTCTTAAGATGTTTGTACAATTCCAAACTAGCAAACTAAGCTCCCCACCCTTCTCTTCTCTTCTCTTCTCTTCTCTTCTCTTCTCTTCTCTTCTCTTCTCTTCTCTTCTCTTCTCTTCTCTTCTCTTCTCTTCTTTTTTCTTTCCTTTCTTTTAACTTGGAAAGAAGCATGCCATCTTCCCCACGTCTCATGCTTAGGGAGACTGGGTACACTAGTAAAGCAGTTATAAATATGAGTGTAGTGTTTCAGTCATGTGGACAGCACCACACTGTGTCTAGTGTACCCCTGTTGGCTTCCTGCTCTGGAGTCATGTCAGATCTGGTCAGGACTGACCCACTTGAGTCTGAGAGGATTCTGAGCTTGTGTGATGATGTTATGAGTGGTGCTCTCTAGTGCACCCATCCTTGATCCAGACACAGCTAACTCTTTGTTATCTGAAGTATATTCACCATTTCAAATTTATTCACAGCAGTTCAGAATGAATGTTCTTTAAGTATAGAGACATGGTCTTGCAGGCTAGTTACCACGGGCATCTAGGGAAGAGTAGCACACACTAGAAATCTTGGTGAGAGAGGGGCCTGAAACTATCTACTGCCCAGACCAACATCCAACAGTGACCATATAAACACACACACACGCACACACAAACACACACACGGAGAGAGAGAGAGAGAGAGAGAGAGAGAGAGAGAGAGAGAGAATGAAAATGAGCCTCAGATGTGCAGAGAAAGATGAGGCTTTTATTTGCCCAGCTAGAGTCTACAGGAAGTAATCTGTCTTTGGAGGTTACCATGACTCCCACCTCCCACAAATACATGAATGTGAAAATAGGTATATAAGGAAAAGTCAATGCTCAGCCCAAAAATTTGCTAAGTTTTAAATGCTTATAACTAAGAAAGGTTTGTTTTAAAGGTATGACTAGAAACAGCTGCAGTTAGTCTTCTGAATTAAAATTTGCAAGCCTTAAAAACCAACAACACAAAATGACCTCAGTAACCCTCAAGAAGAGAAGACATTTCTACCATGGTTGGTTTTGATCAGCATTTATCTCTCTGCATAAACTGAATTGAAATAAAAGAATAACAACAACAAACCATCAAAATCCAAAGAAACAAACAACAGCAACAAAACCTCAAAAGTTGTGTAATCCCCGATTCAGAGATAATTCCATAGAGTTTAAGGAAAGCAAGACTTGGAAGAAAGGAAAAAAATCACATATCCATTCCTAGTGAACCACATTAATAGTGAAGTGCTTTAATTATTTTCCTTTCTTTGTGAGTTCCAAATATGCCCAGTTGCATCAAAACCTTCCCAAGGCTTAAATACGGGCTGAGGCATTGGAAGTAAAAGTAAGTCAACAAAGTAATTATGGAAGACTTAGGGGAGAATATCTGACTCTGTCATTTGCTGTGTTCCAACATCCACACTCCAAAATCCATTTCCAATCTAGACTGCTGATTTAGGTTGCTGACAGAAGTTATATATTTCCTTTATGGAAAGTGCTTATGAAGAACACTGAACGTTTGCTGTGCCTTTTAATTATGTGGAGTTCCTTTCTCCAAAAGGAGGTGTCCATACAGGGTGCACTGATTTCCTAAACAATACTGAGTGTCTCTCTTTAATGGGGTGACATTTTCTGTGCCTATCACAAAAATCAACCCTCAGACCACAGTAACACAAACTATGGTTTCTGCAAACACTCAGCAAGGTGGGTGATAGATTAATCACTTAAGCCAGAAAAAAATCTCTGATTTTTGAGAGGGAAGATAAAAGGTCTTTATGATTAGCTATTTTTAAAAGATTAATTTATTTTTATTTGATATGTCTGGGTGTTTTGTTCACATGTATTTCTGTGCACCATGTGCATGCAGTACCCATAAATGCCAGAAGACAGCATCAGAATCCCAGGAACTAGAATATCAGAAGTTCTCTGGAAGAGCAGCTAGTGCTCTTAACCACGGAGCAATCTTTCATCAGCTTCAATGAGCTACTTTCTCATTATCTGTTCACCTACAGAAGTCTTTATTATTTTGTACTTTCCTCAAATATAGATCTTTTTTTTCCTGAATAATAACTACTTTCCAGTTAAACAATTCTTACAGTTAATAAAATACTTTTACATATAATACATCCTACAATAATAATACTAAGAATTTAATTCCTAGTTCTATTTCAATGAAGATGATAGTGAAAAATTCAGAAAATGATAGCATAAACTCTGGTGGAGAAGGATACTGGAGACACTAGCCCAAATTCACTCTTTCTAAGCTTTGCAGGACCCAGTATTTCTGAGTGAGAGTGCTACATGACTTACTCTGTGCTTTCTCTCAGCAGGCTCACAGGAACTGCAGTGCAGGCTTGTAAGGAGGGTGCCACCTCTTCCTCTACCATATCACCTTCAGCACCTGGTGAAGACAATGTGGTACCCGAAAGCGCAGAAATGCTCAGAACATATAAGCTACAAGTTAATCACTGTAAACACCAAACTTGCTTTTCACATAGCTAAGCAAATATATTCTTAACTCTGATTTCAGGTTTGTGATTTTACAATCAATGTGATATAAAAAAATTATTCAAAATAAGATTCATAAAATTAAATTTGTATTTACTTTAAATAATAATTAAGATAACTTTTAAATAAGAAACCAAGCCCCAACAGATATATCTTCAACAAATTCCTTCACCTGAGGTTCATGAAACATTCTAAGAGCCAGAGGATCAGGACATCTGCTGCAAGACTGTGCCTCCAAGACAGTACAGGCAAGCTACAATCATGCTAACTCGACAGTATGGCTGTCTCAACAAGACCTGAACCATGACTAACACCAGTAGACATGCTAATGTGGAAGCAGGAAATCTCCTGGGCCACCATCTCTAGACATAGAACTACACAAGACTCATGAGTACTGAGAGAGGGAGAATTACTCATCCCCAGGGGCAACACTCCTGGTCATTCAATACCAAGTGACCAGTCCCAAAATCATACACATACAAGAAAACCTAAACAAATTCAACAAGATGGATTTATGTATTTATGCATGTGTGAGTGCAACCATAATATTTAAAAAAGGAGAGATTATGAATTTGAGAGGGAGTAGGGGGTCAAGAGAAGGGATGAAGGGAAGGTACATATGAGGGTTTAGAGGGAAAAGGGGGACAGAGGAAAGGGCTGTAATAATATTTTAATAAATTAATAATTAAAAATTTTAAATGAAAAATTTTATTTCATGAATATGTTTTAACAACTTATAGATAAGACATTGTGCTAGAACTTTTGTGAGTTATAAACTAAACAGATATATTAAATTAATTATATGTCATTTTTACCAGAATAATGCCATTTTAATTTCAATATAAAGGCTACTATGATAAAAATAATTTAAAATAATTATCTGATTTTTAAGATTTATGTTTTTTTCACATTTAATGAAATCTTAACTTGCTAACACACTTTTACTACTAAAGAACCTAATATTTTAAGGGCAGTGAGGAGATAATGGTAGTGTGTATGTTATGGTATGGCTCTTAAAGATTCCACAAAGATGCTAAAGGCTTGCCTGAAAGCCTGTGGTACCACTGGAAGGTGGAAGGCTTAAGAGGTAGGCCTACAGGCAGAAAGTTGGGTTACTGAAAGAAATATCCTTAAAAAGGGTGTTGGACTTCTAGCACCTTCTTCGGTCTCTTCTTCCCAGTCACCAAAAGACATGTAATTTTGCCTCAGTATTGACTGCCCATCATATCATGATGCTCAGATTTGCCCAAGCCCAAAGTAACAGAGCTGTATAAGATCAGAAACGTGTGAGACTGTGAGCCCAAATACAATTTGTTTCCATTAAGTTTATTTTCTCAGGTAATTTATCACAGTGGAAAGTGGGCATAGTATGCTATGGTGCCCTGTTAAATTACAAGAGCCCACATTCTCTCCAAAGATCAATGACAAGGATGCTACAAACTAAAGGTGACTAGAGAAGCAGCTACGTTGGTATGCAAGTAAATGAAAAGTGGAATGCTTGACCTAGTCCTTAGAAGTGGGACTGTCACAGTATTAAAGTATATTCATTTCAGCTCATAAAGACTAAGTCACCAGGTAACTGCATTATTTCTAAAGTAATATTCCTCAAAAGAAGATTGTTACTATACTAGTCTTTTAAGTATTTTGAAAAATACCTTTCTAGAATTACTTTCAACAAATTTAGTTTATTCTTTTGGATATCTGCAAGCAAATTAAAATTTTCTCCCTTTGGAAAACAGTCTCAGTAGGGTATAAAAACATTTGAGCCATTACTGTGACAGTAAGGTGTGCACTTCAAAGCATATGTAAAATATTTGAACCATTACTGTGATAGTAAGGTATGCACTTCAAAGCATATGTAAAATATTTGAGCCATTAGTGTGATAGTAAGGTATGCACCTCAAAGCATATGTAACAATGGTAACTTGAGGAATTTTTACAGAGTGGCTCCAAATCCACTCTGTAAAAGAATAAGAATCCAAAATATATAAGAATATATATATGTATAAGAATCCAAATATATTCTTATGTAGTCTAAAAAAAATTGGTCATAACAGGACTGTTATACTTGTGAACTACCAGCAGCCAGGGTTCAAGACGTGTACAAGATCAAGCCAGTTAACCCTTAGTATGGAGGGGAAAGGTGTTCATGAGCTCTTGCTGCTAAGGAACTACCGACAGGTGATGGCTCCTAGGGGAGAGGGTTTCAAATTTCTTAGGCATGGTCCCTGGAAGACTCACTGTGCTCCAGTGGATGGCCATATGTTACATGGCTAGCACAACTTGGACTCAGTGGGTTATTAAAGAAAAAGAATTTGGGGGTGTGGGCATATATTTGGGGCAAATGGAGAAGTGAGGGAGAATATGATCAAAATTTAGACAAATACATTATATTCATGCATGAAATTCTTGATGCATTAAAAATATATTTTTAAAGTTAAAAATATATTTTGAGAATTGTGGGATGGATGTAAATTACCCAAACCCCACACATTTTGATAAAATACTTATGAATAACAGAAATTCAGTCTTTGTTTTATCAGTATACCACACATAATTTCTTCATGTGTTGAGAACTTGGTTAAGTGCTGTGTGTAATAATTTGCTAGAAGGAAGGGTAGTTTACTGTTTCAAATCAGAAACTGAGTTTTGTATACCCAGGTGTCTTTTGTGTTTGAGTCAGGGTCTAATGTAGCCCTGATGTTCTTTTTAAGAGAGTAGCCAGATTATGGGTCTATGTACCTCTACTGCCACAGCTTAGACCAGTCCCCAGCTGAGGATCAAACCCAGGACTTCTGGTGTGCTAAGCCATCACCCTGCCCAGTGAGCCACATCTACAGTGAAACCCTTTGCTCCTATCTCACCATGATAACATCTGATATCATAGAGTAGCTGTATATTTCCCCTTATTTCACAAAGAAGGTAATTTTCTTCAGTAGCTTGAAAGCAATGGTCTAAAATATGGCTTGGACTTTAGAAATGTCAGTTTTACATGAAAAAACTGTTGGCTATGAAAGCTATACTACTATATGCATGAGACAATAACTAGAACTCTGTCTGTCTCAAACTGGGATATAAAGTAATGCATAACTCAAATTCTCCAAGTCTTTTTTTTTTATAAAGGAAAATATTTAATTGAGGCTGATTCAGAGGTTTACTCCATTGACATCATGGCAGGAAGCAAGGTGACACACAGGTAGACACAGTGCTGGAGGGGAGCTGAGAGTTCTATATGTGGATCTGAAGGCACCTGGAAAAGAGACACTGGACCTGGCTTGAGCTTTTGAAACTTCAAAGGCAACCCGCAATGATATACTTTGTCCAATGAAGACCTGTCTACTTCAACAAGGTTATACCTCCTGATCTCTGCAAGTAGCACCACTCCTTAATGAGCAAGGCTCCAAATATATGAGATTATAGGGATGATTCGTATTCAAACCACCGTATAAGGTATAAAGGAAAGGAAAGGATGGAGTTATCAGGATAAATGAAAATAGGTTTTCACAACACAAAATGCACACACGAAACACATGTACACTACACACATCTTACATATGTAACCTGACACAATACACATTCCAAGCCTATACAGTCACTCACTACATATGTACTGTCCTCACACATGTATATACTATACCTCCAAGCAGACACACCACATACTACACATACACATACAACATACCCCATACACAGTCGCACACAGCCCTACCTATACAAATACCTCACATCCGTTTATATACACTTCACACCTATAAATATCCATTCATACCTCAGACATAGATGTATACACCATACAAATAACACATACAAACCATGCCTTTGTGTTCTCCAAGTCTTTTTAAAGTTCCAACTAAATGTTTAATACTTGAAAGGACAACGACAACACTAGTTGGAGGATGAAAAAGGACAATGCCCATTTACACACGTTTTAACTCCTCTTCATTGCCATGGAATTCACTCTCTTTGTGTTTACTTTCACACATTCTGGCTGTTCTCAGTGATTGGAAATCAAGGGCTGAACCATGATGATGTGTACCCTGCAACACTGAATTCCTACATACCCTAAAGTATCTGATGTGGTATTGTCCTCTTTCAACACACACAGGAGAATAAGCAGTAAGAGGGCCTTCCCGGATGGCTCCAAGCACTAGGCTTGAGAACATATTGTACTGCATTGCATTAGAAAACCAGGAAGTCAAGGCTAGATGATTAGGGTTTTAAAGAGAACTATTTCTAACCTTTAGATTGAGGAGACAGCTGGCTTTTAACAGCCGTAGTTCCATTACCCTCTGAAGTTAAAGTTCTGGATTCTTGACAGATCCAGGTCCAGGTCAAATTGACCCTTCAGGCAAAGATATTTTTGTTGTGCCATGAACGAATATAGGGACAAACAAGGATTTTCTGCTTTTAGTGTTCATTTGAGGGTTTTTAATGAGCCAGAAGCGCCCTCATAGTCTGGCATTCCTGAAGGGTGGGTGGGGGACAAGGGGAGTGAGAGGAATGGAAGAAACAGTATCTTCACAGCTCACGCCAAAGATATGATGAAACATCTCTAGGAAGCAGGAGAAACAGGGAGAGACAGCCTGGTATTTTACATGGAAGTGCAGTTATGTGCTTATTGGATTTTCCTTCGGTGAATTTCTGCTTAACGCCATGCCTTGATTTAAAGCAGATCCCTGTAATTTGGAAAATCCCAGTTTCATGAATGGAAAATCATCACTCACAGTAAAGGAGAATCCTAAGTGATGGGACCTAATGGCTTGCAATTAGTTCTAATCGACTCAGTGTGAGGCTGAGTGGAAGCATGGGTGTTGGACCCATTCAGAGGTTCAGTGACAAGGGAAAGAAACCAGGGAGATTCGGCCGTGTGTAGGGACAAACAGCATAGAATTCACTTTTGGATTCTACTATGGATTCACTACGTATACATGGAAAAAACTGTTAATTGCCTTTTTAAAAAAAAAAATCTACAAAGACCAAGTGCAATTCTTCTACACATTCACCATTCTAGACCTGACTTTTATGCCACCATGAAGTGACACTTGGTAAGACACTAATGACTCCACAATAAGGCCTTTTCATGGAGCAGAAAAGGTTAAATGTTTAATTTGCCAAATTCAATTGCTAGGAAAAGATGGGACCAATCCAGTCAGTATAAATGAACAAAGCATTTAGAAACTATTTTCAGGAGCATCAGACAACAGTGCTGGAGAGTCTGAAAACCACAAGTGATATCAAAGCTGGGGGCTGCAGAGCTTCCAGGGGCCTGTGAGCACTGACAAAAGATGCTAAATTTACTGCTGAAGAGGCATAGTTAATTATGAAGGGCCAGAGAGTAGTGAAGTCCTTGGAAGGCTTCCCTCAGAGTTTTACAAGAAATAAGATAGGCAGCATCTTCAAATGTAATCACAAAATACAATAAAAATGCTCAGTCATCCCAAGGGACTTTTGAATACCTCTCCCTAGAAGAATATAAAATAATTTCTTGTTAGCCTGGAGGCACAGGCCAATCTCAGATAATAGAGATGTTGAGGCAGAAAGGTTAGAAGTTCAAGGAGAGACTGGCAACTCAGTGAGACTTTATAACAAAAACAAACAAACAAAAACAACAAACAAAGAGGTAGGGGTATGGCTCATGGCTCAGAAGCAGAGAACTTGTTTACTCTGAGTAAGGACCTAGGTTCAATAATACCCAGTAAGGAAAAAATATGAGTGTTCAAATAGTGGTAGGCTTTCTTCTCAGGTCCCTTTTCTCTTCCTACGTTGTCTTGTCCAGCCTTGATATGAGTGTTTGTGCTTCTTTTTTTTTTTTTTATCTTGTTTGGCTGATATCCTGGGAGGCCAGTAGTTTCCTGAGGAAACATAGATGGAGTGGATATAGGGGATGGGTGTGTGTGGGAGAAGTGGAGGGAGAGAAAACTGTGGTTGAGATGTATTGGAAACAAAAGATAAAGGGAAGAAAGAAGTATGCTAACTTCCTCTGAAGGCAACGCATGTATCCCTACTTCCTTATGGCATCCTTTGTTATACATGTCAATCATACAGCCCTTCTGCTGAGTCTTTCCAGCCAAACCCTGCCCACTGTTTGCTGATGTGATGATATGCCCGTCTCTTCCTTGAGCCCTACAATCACTGCAACTTCTCCCTACCCCACTTTCTTTCCCAGCTCCCAGCATTCCAAGTTCTCTTTGTTCTCACTTGTTAAGTACATTGTAGAGATATGGGTAAATCTCAAAAATAAGCGCCTACATGTAAGAAAAATGTATCTAATATTTTTTAAGTTTTTAAATCTCTAAGTCATCTTCCTGAAACTTCTTAAATGCTATTTCATACGGGTTTTTTTTTTTTTGCCTTTCTCATTATATAATTCATGATACAAAATGAGCATCTTTTTAACATCTTGGAAAATTTTCACACTCTGAAATGTGTGTGGTCTACCAGAAGATTTTTGTTTATATTTTTCCTTTCTCCTTTTTCTTTTATCAAAATGTTACTTTATTAAAAATTTGATTCATATTATAGTCAGTGAAGATCAAACATTTAGGTAAGGTGTGTGAACACACGAATAACTTACTACACAGAGCACACAGCTTGTAGCACTGTCTTAGGTTCTTACTGTTTATTGCTATATTAAAACACAGCAATGAAATTTTAATATAATTGCAATAACAGAAAACTCTCCCTTGGCTATTAAGACATATACAGTGAATTTTTCTTGTTGTTTGTTTGAGTTTTTATCTTTAAAAAACATTTTAAATTAAAAGAGAATTATATCACTTTCTTCCTTTCATTTCTTCCCACCTGCCCCTCCTAGGTACTCTCACTACAAACTCTCCCATGGCCACACCCACTCTCAAACTGAGAGAATCTTTTCTTTGATTATTATTGTTACATACATATATAGATGTATGTGTATATGGGCACAAATATATAAATATAACCTAGTAAATCCATTTTTGTTATTTGTATGTATATTATTTCTTTTTTTATTTGATATTTTATTTACTTACATTTCAGACGCCATCCCCCTTCCCCATTCTCCCCACCCATTAATCCCTTATCCCATCCCTCTGCCTCCTTTTTTGCCTTTATACTGTTTAAATTACATGCAATTATTAAGGTCAGTTCTAGGTTGAAGAACTAGCAATACAGTAGATGCAAATAGTCCAGGAACAAGGAAGACAATAAACCCAGATAATCAAAGAACATGCATGACAATAAACAGAGTCCCGTGATCACTATTTCTAAGGGCTTATCAGGATGATCAAAATATATGAGCATAATTCCCTGTCCTAGCCCAAAGTCATTTTCATGCCTGAAACCTACTTCCTTGTTCTAGCTTAAGATTTAGATTCCTGCCTGAAATTACTTCTTTGTTCCAGCCTAATGTCAGATTCCAGCCTGCAGTCCATTTCCTTTTCCTTGACCACCGACAGATTCCTGCCAGGCAGCCCCAAACCTCTTCACATCTCCCCCTTTTTATTGCATAAACCAGATTGAGCCTGTCTTAGGTCATTCTGACAAGAAAGCCTTCCTTACCAATCGTGGAATATGCACTTCTTCTTCTTTTGTTTTCTAATTTAAATAGTTTTATTATTCCATGTTACTTGTTTTGGGTCCCTGTGGAACAATGCTACACCCTCTACTTGGACTGACTTAATCCACCTCTTTAATGATGGGGCCTGAAGAAGCACCACCAGATGGAGGAGCTCCTCCACCAGGGAAGCCACCAGGCATTCCTCCAGGCATGCCACCAGCACTCTGGTACAGCTTGGTAATGATAGGGTTGCAGACTTTCTCCAGTTCCTTCTGCAAATGCTCAAACTCTTCCTTCTCTGTAGTCTGGTTCTTATCCAGCCAGCTGATGATCTCATTGCATTTGTCAAGACTCTTCAGTTTGTCCTCATCATTGATCTTGCCTTGAACTTTCTCATCTTCAACAGTAGCTTTCATGTTGAAGGCATAGGACTCCAGTGAATTCTTGGAGGAAACCTTATCTCTCTGCTTCTCATCCTCGGCTTTGTACTTGTCAGCTTCTTGGACCATGTGCTCAATATCCTCCTTACTCAAGTGGCCCTTGTCATTAGTGATGGTGATCTTTTTCTCCTTTCCTGTGCTCTTATCTACAGCAGAAACATTGAGGATGCCATTGGCATCAATGTCAAAAGTAACCTCAATCTGAGGAACCCCACGGGGTACTAGCAGTATGCCTGTGAGCTCAAACTTTCCTAGCAGGTTGTTGTCCTTGGTCATGCTCCTTTCACCTTCATATACGTGAATGAGTACACCTGGCTAGTTGTCAGAGTAGGTGGTGAAAGTCTGTGTCTGCTTGGTGGGAATGGTGGTACTGCATTTGATGAGGACAGTCATGACTCCACCAGCAGTTTCAATACCAAGGGAAAGAGGAGTGACATTCAAGAACAGCAAATTCTGAACATTCTCAGGCTTGTCTCCAGATAGAATGGCCGCCTGGACAGCTGCACCATAGGCAACAGCTTCATCGAGGTTAATGCTCTTATTCAGCTCTTTAACATTGAAGAAGGCTTGCAGAAGCTTCTGAATCTTGGGGATTCTGGTAGAACCACCCACCAAGACAATATCATGGATCTGTGACTTGTCTAGTTTGGAATCTTGAAGGGCCTTCTCTACAGGGTCCAGTGTGCCACAGAACAGGTCAGCATTCAATTCCTCAAATCAAGCCCGGGTAAGGGAGGTATAGAAGTCAATTCCCTCATAGAGAGAATGAATCTCAATACTGGCCTGGGTGCTGGAGGAAAGGATGTGCTTGGCCCGCTCACAGGCAGTGCGGAGATGCCAGACAGCTCTTTTGTTCTCACTGATGTCCTTCTTGTGCTTTTGCTTAAACTTAGCAATGAAATGGTTGACCATTCGGTTGTCAAAATCTTCTCCACCCAAGTGGGTGTCTCAAACTGTTGATTTAACTTTAAAAATTCCATTCTCAATAGTGAGGATTGACACATCAAAAGTGCTACCTCCCAAGTCAAAAATCAGCACATTCTTTTCAGCTCCGACCTTCTTATCTAAGCCATAAGCAGTATCAGCAGCAGTTGGTTCATTGATCATTCAAAGTACATTGAGGCCAGCAATAGTTCCAGCATCTTTTGTTGCTTGGCGCTGAGAGTCATTGAAGTAAGCTGGCACTGTGACTATGGCATTGGTAACAGTTTTTTGAAGGTACACCTCTGCAATTTTCTTCATCTTTGTCAGAACCATTGAGGAGACTTCCTCTGGGTAGAAATTTTTGTCTCCCCTTTGAACTTGGACCTTGGGCCTGCCTGCATCATTCACCACCATAAAGGGCCAGTGCTTCATATCAGACTGAACAACAGTATCATCAAACCTACATCCAATCAGGCGTTTGGCATCAAAAACTGTGTTGGTGGGGTTCATTGCAACCTGATTCTTGGCCGCATCCCCAATTAATCATTCTGTGTCAATGAAAGCAACTTAGCTCGGCGTGGTGTGGTCACTGGCAACGATTTCCACCTTTCCATGCTGGAAGACAGCCACACAGGAGTAGGTAGTGCCAAGATCAATGCCAACTGAAGTCCTTTAGACATGGTTGCTTGTGTGTAGGCCCAGTTATGCTGACAACGAGACCACACAAATGCCCGACAAGCTGCCTCCACGTTCAATGAGAAGCAATGCACTTATGTCTTAGGTTGGTAAGGCTCTGTGCAGAATCTTACCCATCTTTGGCTTGCCAGCCTGTTAAATTAATAACTCTGGGGGTTCTATTATCAATTTCAAGACATGTACTTTGGCTGCCAGCCTGTTGATGTAGTTAGAGACATGCTTTAACATGATGGGCAGGAATAAAAGCATTTCCAAGACAAGAAGGGCTAGCCTGGTCAAGCTATATATGCCATTCCTGCCGTTTGACTAAAATGGAAATACTCAGGCCATGGATAATTTTATCGGCATGATCTGCAGCATCAAAGCTCAACAGAGCACCATTCTTTGAATTCATAATCTCTCACTATGCAAAGATAACACACCCAGAGAGATGTTAGGATTATGCCAAATGACCTACAGGTGTCTTTAAACTTTTTTCTAATTATAATGACAATCATTGTAAATTTTAGAAATAACACTACTCCACTGATATTTGTCATGACACTTGGGATGGTGCCTAACTCTTGAACCCTGAATCTCCTTCAGATAATTTGAATAGGTTATAGAGTATCATCCGTTGTTCCAGATACCTATATAAATCCCTTTGTATAAATACATTAGTAACATTTTTTTTTTGCTAGTTGGTTAACGAAAATAGTTGTCTTAACTCCTTGTGTCAATACTATCGCAGAAGGAGTGGTACTAGCAATTAATGAAATTAAAGCTGTTATACCAGCAATAATCAAGCCCGCTACCCTCTTGCTACTTCTTAAAGCCTAACTCACTTCTTCCAGCACTTTCAAGCTTTTTTCAGAGAATCAAGGTTTTCTAATACTCAGGGTAGTAAGACAAAAGCTGGTTGATAGACCCCCACAACAGACATGCCAGGTTTCAACACATTAACACAATTGGAAATTATACTGTCAATGCAACTTACAATAAATACTGTAGAAGAGACAAAACCAATTTTAACCTGACAATTAAAAGAGCCTTAGAACATGCACTAACCCTTGTTTGAAATCCAGATCCAGTCCCAACTTTATCTCTTGCTATCATAATGTCATAGTGAACTACAGCTAACTTCCAATTATGTCTCTGACAATGTCCAGATCCAGCCTTCCAAAGGAAGACTGTTATTTCCAATAATGGATTGACTTCTAGACCAGTACATGATTGAGTCCTAATAGCTGGTCACCTTTAAGAAAAATACAAGAGACATTATAATTTCTCTTTTTGATTCTCTGTCCCACAAGGTATAAAAATTTGAGGCAAGGAAGCTTGTCCCATCTGGAATATAGGCAAGCAAAGGTGGGTCAGGAACTTATGTCCAATAAAGCTCCCCAGTCACCCTTGTCTGGGCACTCAGCAAGCTCACAGGTCGGCATCATTCTTTATCTCAGCAACGTGATCTCACCAATCTTTTTAAAGTTCCATGGGCCTCTTCCACAATACCATGTCCTTGAGGATTATATGGAATCCCAGTAATAAATTGTTGGCAAAAAGTCTCAACCACTCAACTACAATTGCCAGCTCCATTATGTTTTCTTTATTGGATATTTTATTCATTTACCTTTCAATATTATCCCCTCTCCCATTCTCCCCCAAAACCCCTTATCCCATCTCCCCTCCTCCTACTTCTATGAGGGTGTGCCCCCACCCATCCACCAATTCCCACCTCCCTGCTCTTGAATTTCCTAACACTAGGGCATCCAAACTTTTAGAGACCAAGTCCCTCCTCTTCCACTGATGCCTGACAAGGCCATCCTCAACTACCTATACAGGTGGAGCCATGAGTCCCTCCCTTTGTGTTCCCAGGTTGGAGGTTTAGACCCTGGGAGCTCTGGTTGAGTATTTTGATACTCCTTCTAAGAAGGACCAAAGCACCCACACTTTGGTCTTCCTTTTTCTTCTTGAGCTTCATGTGGTCTATGCATTGTATCTTAGGTATTGTGAGCTTTTGGGTTAATATTCACTTATCAGTGAGTGCATATCATATGTGTTCTTTTGTGATTGGGTTACCTCACTCAGGATGATATTTTCCAGTTCAATTCATTTGCCTAAGAATTTCATGAACTCGTTGTTTATAATAGCTGTGTAGTACTCCATTGTGTAAATGTATCATACTTTCTGTATCCATTCCTCTGTTGAAGGACATCTGGGTTCTTCCCACTTCTGGCAATTATAAATAAATAAATAAAGCTGCTATGAGCATAGTGGAGCATGTGCTCCTGCTGTATGTTGGAACATCCTTTGGGTATATGCCCAGGAGTGGTATAGCTGGGTTCTCTGGTAATACTATATTCAATTTTCTGAGGAACTGCACCAGCTTACAATCCCACCAACAATGGAGGAGTGTTCCTCTTTCACCACATCCTCACCAGCATCTGCTGTCACCTGAGTTTTTAATGTTAGCTATTCTGACTGGTGTGAAGTGGAATCTCAGGGTTGTTTTGATTTGCATTTCCCTGATGACTAAGGATGTTGAACACTTCTTTAGGTGCTTCTCGACCATTCTGAGTTTCCTTAGTTGAGAATTCATTGTTTGGCTCTGAACCCCATTTTTAATAGGGTTATTTGATTGTCTAGAGTCTAATTTCTTCAGTTCTTTGTATACCTTGGATATTAGCCCTCTATCAGATGTAGGATTGGTAAAGATCTTTTCCCAATCTGTTGGTTGCTGATTTGTCCTATTGATGGTGTCCTTGGCTTTACAGAAACTTTGCAGTTTTATGAGGTCCCATTTGTCAATTCTTGATCTTAGAGCACAAGCCATTGGTGTTCTGTTCAGGAACTTTCCCCCTGTGCCCATGTGTTCGAGGCTTTTCCCATTTCTCTTCTATTAGTTTCAGTGTATCTGGTTTTATGTGAAGGTCCTTGATCCACCTTGGACTTGAGCTTTGTACAAGGAGATAAGTATGGATCTTTTTCCCCCTGGATGATTTTAGCTCCTTTGTCAAAAATTAAGTGACCAGAGGTATAGGGGTTCATTTCTGGGTCTTCTATTCTATTTCACTGATATTCCTGCCTGCCTCTGTACCAATACCACACAGTTTTTATAACTATTGCTCTATAGTACAGCTTGAAGTCAGGGATGTGATTTCCCCAGAAGTTCTTTTATTGTTGAGAATAGTTTTTGCTATCATGGGTTTTTTGTTATTTGAAATGAATTTGAGAATTGCTCTTTCTATCCTATGAAGAATTGATTTCGAATTTTGATGGGGATTGCATTAAATCTGTAGATTGCTCTCGGCAAGATAGCCAATTTTACTATAGTAATCCTTCCAATAAATGAGCATGGGATATCTTTCCATCTTCTGAGATCTGCTTCAATGTCTTTCTTCAGGGACTTGAAGTTTTTGTCATACAGATCATTTACTTACTTGGTTAGATTCACAACAAGGTATTTTATATTATTTGTGACTATTGTGAAGGGTGTCATTTCCCTAATTTCTTTCTCAGCCTGTTTATCTTTTGAGTAGAGGAAGGGTAATGATTTGTTTGAGTTAATTTTATATCCAACCACTTTGCTAAAATTGTTTGTCAGGTTTAGGATTTCTCTGGTGGAATTTTTGGCGTCATTTAAGTATACTATCATATCATCTACAAAATTTTGATTTCTCCCTTTCCTATTTGTATCCCTTTGACCTCCTTTTGTTGTCTAATTGCTCTGGCTAGGACTTCCAGTACTATATTGAATAGGTAGGGAGAGAGTGGGCAGCCTTGTCTAGTCCCTGATTTTAGTGGGATTGCTTCAAGTTTCTCTCCATTTAGTTTGATGTTGGCTGCTGGTTTGCTGTATATTGGTTTTACTATGTTTAGGTATAAGCCTTGAATTCCTGATCTTTCTAAGACTTTTATCATGAAGGGGTGTTGAATTTTGCCAAATGTTTTCTCAGCATCTAGTGAGATGATCATGTGTTTTTTTTTATCTTTGAGTTTGTTTATATAGTGGATTACCTTGATGGATTTCCGTATATTTAACCACCCATGCATTCCTGGGAAAAAGCCTTGATCATGATGGATAATTGTTTTGATGTGTTCTTGGATTCAGTTTGTGAGAATTTTATTGAGTATTTTTGCATTGATATTCATAAGGGAGATTGGTCTGAAGTTTTCTTTCTTTGTTGGGTCTTTGTGTGGTTTAGGTATGGGCATAATTGTGGCTTCATAGAATGAACTGGGTAGTGTTCCTTCTGTTTCTATTTTGTGGAACAGTTTATACAGAATTGATATTAGGTCTTCTTTGAAGGTCTGATAGAAATCTGCACTAAAACCATCTGGTCCAAAACTATTTTTGGTGAAGAGACTTTTAATGACTGCTTCTGTTTCTTTCAGGGTTATTGGACTGTTTAGATGGTTTATCTGGGCCTGATTTAACTTTGTTTGCTAGTATTTGCCTAGAAAATTGTCCATTTCATTCAGATTTTCCAATTTTGTAGAGTATAGGCTTTTGTAGTAGGATCTGATGATTTTTAAAAATTTTCTCAGTTCCTGTTCTTATGTCACCCTTTTCAGTTCTGATTTTATTAATTTGGATACTGTCTCTCTGCCCTCTGATTAGTTTGGCGAAGGGTTTATCTATCTTGTTGATTTTCTCAAAGAACCAGCTCCTGGTTTTACTGATTCTTTGTATAGCTCTTTTTGTTTCTACTTGGTTGATTTCATTCCTGAGTGTGATTATTTCCTGCCGTCTACTCCTCTTTCGTATGTTTGCTTCATTTTGTTCTAGAGCTTTCAGGTATGTTGTCAAGCTGCTAGTGTATGCTCTCTCCGGTCCTTTTTGTAGACACTTAGAGGTATGAGTTTTCCTCTTAGCACTGCTCTCATTGTGTTCCATAAGTTTTGGTATGATGTGCCTTCATTTTCATTAAATTCTAAAAGGTCTTTAATTTCTTCCCTGACCATGTTATCATTGAGTAGAGTGTTGTTCCATTTCTACATGAATGTGGGCTTTCCATTGTTTTTGTTATTATTGAAGACCAGCCTTAGTCCGTGGTGATCTGATAGGATGTATGGTATTATTTCAATTTTCTTGTATCTGTTGAGGCCTGTTTTGTGACCAGTTATATGGTGTATTTTGGAGAAGGTACCATGAGGTGCTGAGAAAAAGGTATATTTTTTTGTTTTAGGATGAAATGTTCTGTTAAATCCATTTGGCTCATAACTTCTGTTAGTTTCACTGTATGTTTGTTTAGTTTCTGATTCCATGATCTGCCCATTGTTGAGAGTGGAATGTTGAAGTCTCCAACTATTATTGTGTGAGGTGCAATGTGTGCTTTGAGCTTTAGTAAGGCTTCTTTTATGAAATTAGGTACTCTTGCATTTGGCGCATAGATGTTCAGAATTGAGAGTTCATGATGATTGACTTTTCCTTTGATGAGTATGAAATGTTCTTCCTTATCCTTTTTGATAGCTTTATGTTGAAAGTCGATTTTATTCGATATTAAAATGGCTACTCCAGCTTGTTTCCTAGGACCATTTGCTTGAAAAACTGTTTTACAGCCTTTTACTCTAAGGTAGTGTCTGTCTTCGTCACTTAGGTGGGCTTCCTGTATGCAGCAAAATTCTGGGTCCTGTTTGCGTATCCAGTCCGTTAGTCTATGTCTTTTTATTGGGAAATTGAGTCCGTTAAGGAAAGGAGATTGTTGCTTCCTGTTATTTTTGTTATTAGCGGTGGCATTGTTTGTGTGGCTATCTTCTTTTGGATTTGTTGGAAGATTACTTCTTTGCTCTTTCTAGGGTATAATTTCCCTCCTTGTATTGGAGTTTTCCCTCTATTATCCTTTGTAGTGCTGTGTTTGTGGAAAGATATTGTGTAAATTTGGTTTCTTCCTGTTATTTTTGTTATTAGAGGTGTAATTATGTCTGTGTAGCTATCTTCTTTAGTGTTTGTTGGAAGATTACTTTCTTGTTTTTTCTAGGTTGTAATTTCTCTCCTTGTGTTGGAGTTTTCCATCTATTATCTTTTGTAGGGCTGGATTTGTGGGAAGATATTGTATAAACTTGGTTTTGTCATGGAATATCTTGGTTTTTCCATCTATGGTGATTGAGAGTTTTTCTGGGTATAGTTGTCTGGGCTGGCATTTGTTTTCTCTTAGGGTCTGTATGATATCACACCAGGATCTTCTGGCTTTTATAGTCTCTGGTGAGAAGTCTAGTGTAATTCTTTTAGATCTGCCTTTATATGTTACTTGACATTTTCCCTTACTGCTTTTAGTATTTTTTCTTTGTTTTGTGCATCTGATGTTTTGATTATTATGTGACGGGAGGTATTTCTTTTCTGGTCTAGTCTATTTGGTGTTCTGTAGGCTTCTTGTATGTTTATGTGCATCTTGTTCTTTAGGTTAGGGAAGTTTTCCTCTATAATTTTGTTGAAGATATTTACTGTCCCTTTAAATTGGGACTCTTCACTCTCTTCTACATCTATTATCCTTAGGTTTGTTCTCTTCATTGTGTCCTGGATTTCTGGATGTTTTGGGTTAGGAGCTTTTTGCATTTTACATTTTATTTGACAGTTGTGTCAATATTTTCTATGGTATCCTCTGCACCTGAGATTCTCTCTTTTATCTCTTATATTCTGTTGGTGATGCTTGAGTCTATGACTCCTGATTTCTTTCCTAGGTTTTCTATCTCCAGGGTAGTCTCCCTTTGTGATTTCTTTATTTTTTCTACTTCCATTTTTATGTCCTATATGGTTTTGTTCAATTCCTTCACCTGTTTGGTTGTGTTTTCTTGTAATTCTTTAAAGGATTTTTGTGTTTTCTCTTTAAGGCCTTCTACCTGTTTACCTGTGTTCTCCTCAATTTCTTTGAGAGTGTTATTTATGTCCTTCTTAAAGTCCTCTATCATTATCATTAGAAGTGATTTTAAATCTAAATCTTGCTTTCCTTGTGAGATGGAGAATTCAGGACTTTCTATTGTGGGAAAACTAGGTTGTGATGATGCCAAGTACCCTGGGTTGCTGATGCTTATGTTCTTGTGCTTGCCTTTCGCCATCTGCATCTCCTTAGTGCCCTGCACTGTCTCTGACTGGCGCCTGTCTTTCCTTTTATCTTGGTTGTGTCAGAACTGTGTGGGGTGGGTGTTGCTGCTGGGGTTAGAGCTGAGGCCCAAGATCTGCTCAGTGCTCTGGCGTAGACTTGATGGAACCAGTGCCCCGGGCCAGGAGTGAATTCCTGGGTCCCAGTGGGTCCCAGTCATTCCATGTTTAGGGTGGGTGTTGTTGTATCCTTACCTAATATCCTGCTTGGTTTAGAGCTCCTGGGAGCCCCGCTTCCTCTGGGTTTTGTAGGATTGGTTGCAGAGCTGAAGCACAAGATCTGCTCAGTGCTCTTGCGCAGACTGGAATAAACTATTCCCCTGGGCCAGGAGTGAATCGTATGTATATGATTTCAGAGCTCACCATTTTATATTTGATAATCAATAATGGGGAAATGAGCAGTCATCCCTGGAAAAGGCCAAACTTCCCTCTCTCATCTTTAGCTAACTGTTTTTCTTTGTCTAAAGGTAGAGTCCAATGAAACTTTCCCCACTCTAACTTTGCATGTCTTGTGTGATATTTGCAATGCCACATTCTAAATCTTATGCCTACAAGCACAAATATGTGTGGCTACAAGAAGCTTCTTTTTACAGGAAATGGGTCATCAACAGAAAACCACAAGTGAACATAATGTAGAGACCAGCAGACCCGGGAAAGTCCACCCGCAACGGATAGACACATCTCTATCATAGCTCCTACATCTATGGCTCAGGGAACATTACAGAAGACAGGCTGAGAAGAGAATAAGAGCCAGGATACCAGGAGGTCTCATATGAAACAGTCTCTCCTACAAATGGCTACATAATCAAGATCTTATACTTTTCTGTTATATATTTTACAATTTAGATGAATCAATGGAATACCTGGTAATTGAATTCACAATAAAAATGTATTATTCTAAAAATGATTTCTTGTTACAGAAAACAGAAGAAAAACAAGTTTAAATGGATATTTCAGGGTCAGCAACCATTTTTTTTTTTACTTTATATTATGTATTTCTCCCCTTTTTGCAGTCTTTTGTGTTTTATTAAACATTAGGTCCACACTCTAGGCAGTGAAGATCTAAACTGACATTTAGATAAAGTAAGTGGAGATATGAAAGACTTACTATGTGCAGTGCTCTCTTAAGTTTCTATTGCTGAGATAAAACACAATAAGCAAAAGCAACTAGGGTAGGAAAGGATTTATTTGACTTACATATCCCAGGTCACAGTGTATCGAGAGAATCAAGGCAGGAACTTGAGAGAGGAATCTGGATGCGATACCAAAGCAGAGGCCCTGAGAGACATTGTTCAACGGCTTGCTCCCTATGGCTTTCCAGCTTGATTTCTTCTCTCTCTCTCTCTCTCTCTCTCTCTCTCTCTCTCTCTCTCTCTCTCTCTTTGTTCCTTGGATATTTTCTTTATTTACTCTTCAAATGTTTTCTCTTTTATAGGTCTTCCCTTCTGAATCCCCCTGTCCCATGCCCCCTCCCTCTGCCTCTCTGAGGGTGCTCCCTCTCCCACCAACCCACTCCCATCTTCCCACCCTGGCATTCCCCTACACTGGGGCATCAAACACCCTCAGGCCCAAGGGCCTCTCTCCCACTGATGGCCAACAAGGCCATCTTCTGCCATATATGTGGCCAGAGCCATGGGTCCCTCCATGTGTATTCTTGGGTTGGTGGTCCAGTCCCCAGGAGCTCCAGGGAATCTGGCCAGTTGACACTGTTTCTCCCTCCATGGGGCTGCAAAGCCCCTCAGCTCCTTCCAGTCCCTTCTCCAACTCCTACATCAGGGACCCCACGCTCAGTCCAATGGTTGGCTGTGAACATCCGCCTCTATATTTGTCAGACTGTGGCAGAGCCTCTCAGGAGACAGCCATATCAGGTTCCCATCAGAAAGCACTTCCCAGCATCCACAATAGCTTCCAGGTTTGGTGACTGTATATGGGATGGATCCCCAGGTGGGACAGTCTCTGGATGGCCTTTCCTTCAGTCTCTGTTCCACACTTTGTCAACATTTCCTCCTGTATTTTGTTCCCCCTTCTAAGAAGCACGGAAGCATCCAAACTTTGATCTTCCTTTTTTCTGAACTTTATATGGTCCGTGAATTGAATCTTGGGTATTCCAAACTTTTGGGCTAATATCCACTTGTCAGTGAGTGCATGCCATGTGTGTCCTTTTGTGACTGAATTACCTAACTCAGGATGATATTTTCAAGTTCCATCCATTTGCCTGTGAATTTCATGAAGTCGTTGTTTTTAACAGCTGAGTAGTATTCCATTGTGTAAACGTATCACATTTTCTGTATCCATTACTCTGTTGAGGGACATCTAGGTTGTTTCCAGCTTCTGGCTATTATAAATATGGCTGCTATGAACATAATGGAGCACGTGTCCTTATTACATGTTGAAGCATCTTCTGGGTATATGCCCAGTAGTAGTATAGCTGGATCCTCAGGTAGTACTATGTGCAATTTTCTGAGGAACGACCAGATTGATTTCCAGAGTGGTTGTACCAGCTTGCACTTCCACGAGCAATGGAGGATTCTTCTTTCTCCATATCCTCGCCAGCTGTCACCTAAGTTTTTGATCTTAGCCATTCTGATTGGTGTGAGGTGGAATCTCAGGGTTGTTTTGATTTGCATTTTCCTGATGGCTAAGGATGTTGAACATTTCTTTGGGTGTTTCTCGATATTCGAGTTTCCTCAGTTGAGAATTCTCTGTTTAGCTCTGTTCTCCATTTTTTTGATGGGGTTATTTGGTTCTCTGGAGTCTAACTTATTGAGTTCTTTGTATGTGTTAGACATTAGCCCCTGACTGGATGTAGGATTGGTAAAGATCTTTTCTCAATCTGTTGGTTGCTGTTTTGTCCTATTGACAGTGTCCTTTGCCTTACAGAAGCTTTGCAGTTTCATGAAGTCCCATTTGTCGATTCTTGATCTCAGAGCATAAGCCATTGGTGTTCTGTTCTGGAACTTTTCCCCTGTGCCCATATGTTTGAGGCTTTTCCCCACTTTCTCTTATCTCAGGACACTTGTCCAGGGAAGGTACAGCCAAGAGTGATCCAGTATCTCGTATGTCAGCTTTTAGTCAGTAAAATGCCCTGCAGGCTTGCCGCAAGCCAATCTAGTAGAGGCATTTTCAGAATTAAGGTTCCCTCTTACCAAATGACTAGTCAATGTCAGGCTGGCAAAAACTAAGCAGGATCAGTGCTAAATATCTTAGAATCAATGAACTCAAAAGAATAGTCCCATCTAAGAAAGGGGCTTCCATAGTAAGACACTATGACAAAGGAACATTACATTCAGAGAAGATGCTAATGGCAGAAGTAGACTCTGGGGTGTTAGTCATTAACAGATATCAAATAAGACTCTTCCATGGCTTTCTGGGTGGAACATTAGTCTTGTATTTGATACTGTATGATATGGCACGCTGTCTTTCCAGCCTTTATTATGAAATGTCAACTCTAAACTGTGCCTTCTGCTGAAGAGATCTTCCCATAGTCCTACTTCCAATGTAAAGCATGAAAGAAGCCTCAATTTTACTGTTCATCTGACTAGACTGAAGAGGGAAGCTCTGTCTCCTAGAGTAGTGTTAGTCAATCATACATCCATACCTATTAGTTATTTCAAAGTCTGGTAACACCAAGTATCAGCTCTCCTCAGTTGCTTACTGAAAGCTGAAAGAAATTGTGTTTTCAGAATGCAGAACTCTAGGAAATATCTCTGTGTCACAAAATCTTAAATTTGATAGGTAAATAATTAAATATGTCTCATTGAGGTTTCTCTGTCCAAAATGTCACCAAATACTGTCCACTTGTATCAGGAAAGTTATAGACAAAAACATTGGAGCATACGTCTGTGTGTGTTTGTGCGCGCGTGTGCGCACGCGTGCACGTGCATGCTTATATATAGCAGAAAAACAGGGCTAACAAGAGGCAGACTGGTAAATGTCAATTTTCTAAACTTGTAGGACTTGGAGGGAGAAGCTACTCATGATAAATACACCACTCTTCAGTGGATCTCGATGAATGATGGATTTCAGGCACACTACAGTGTTTGTTTTCTAACAGATACAACTTTATATTGATTTTTATACTTAATAATAAAGTCAATTTTAAATTCATCAAAGTATTTTTAACATTGTTGCCCATTTAGAGACACTTTCCAACAACTATAAATATTTTTAACTATTTTGCTGGACTTTTCACTGAGTTGAACCAGAAATTAAAAGCATAAGAATTTAAACTACGGCTGCTAAAATTTCTGAACAGCTAAAGTAAAGACAGTTCACAGATTTAAGTTGCAAGCACCAAAGTGAAGGATAAAGTTCTGTCCTTTTTCCTCATTATGAATAGACACTGTTTTCTGGCTTTCCTTGGTAAGCAGTGGTTCAGGCACAACAAACAGCAGCACAGAGGCCCTGCTGATAATGATAAGAGTTAAAAATAGCCCAAATTACTGGCTTCAGGTAGGAAAAGAGAAATTGTGTGGTCTAATTTATGGCTCATAAAATTCTGTGATGTCAGTGATAAATTAGGAATTATCTAAGTGAGAAATGTTGAAAATCTTCCTTAATTATGCCATGTTATTATAGAGTATGTAAAATAAAATTTCCTGCTGATAAGTGTAGGAAAACCCAACAATGCGACTTTAAACTTTAAAGCCTTCAAGTACTAATTTAATTGACTTCTTACCAAGAAATCAAAACAATGGTTAGATAAGAGAGAACCATGCAAAAAACACCAAAAACAATAGCAACAACAAGAAGATATCTGACAGGCCTACAGTGTACTCAGTGTTGATGTGCAGCAAATGCTCACAGAGCTAGGTTCATGTCTCATATCTGTGGCCATAATTGTTGAAATGAAAGGTTAAGGAGAAGTAAGCAGTGCCCTGTTCATCTGACTATTCTGAAGCAATGGTACTAGAGCAGATAACAAACCCCACAATGATGTTTAGAGAGGTCAATTCTATGTCCACACTTCCTCTTTCTTATTTACTTTTAAAGTATCCCCCCCTTTATACTGATGTATGATAATACTAATCCAATCCCTAACCTGGAGTTCAGAGTGAGAGTAGATGTGTAATTCTTCTGCCTGTTTGGGCATGTGAACATTGGAGTTGGTATGCTACTCTGAATGCCTTTAATTAAGACAATTGGTTATTCAAACATTCTGCATTAGTGAGGTTGTACAGCACCTAATATACAGGCTCTCAGAACATGCTAAAGGTACAGGTAAGACAAATTTCATATTGGTTAAATATAGATATGTATAAACCATTCAGAGTTTGAAACTTCAAAGTAATATTGGTTCCTCAATTATTGATAAGACACTTATAAATACTCTTTAGGAAATAACAATCCTTTTCCCCAACTATCTCCTTAAAGATTCTATGCTTGCATAAGTTCCTCACAATTTGCCCATGGCTTCCTCAAAACTTTCTTTAGAATGAAGTAGGCTGTCATTTTTCGATAAAACTATAATGAAATTAACTGGAAGAGAGAGATAATAATAGTGAATGATAGAGAAGGATAGAAAGAGAGAGCTTGGTTTTTATAGTAAAGGATACCTACATAAAGAACTAAGAAAAGGTTATGATGTTTATATTATTTCATAATCACATGAGAATGAGCTAGGTTTATTAAATTCACAAATATACAAGTAACAGTAAACAAACTCAGAAGGTTGCTTTTATAGATTTATTCATATTTATATACATGTAATTAAATGTATTATTACATATATATTATATGCAATGTAATTATGTGTTATATAATTATATAATAATTAAAGAAAAGAGGCCATGAATTTGAAAGAGAGTAGAAGAGCCATGTAAGATGTTGGAGGAAAGAGATAGAGGGGAAATAATGAAGCTATAGTTTAATAAAAAATAAATAATTATCCCAATGAAACAAACTGCTACATTAGTTTTATATTACTGCCTTAACAAATTACCACAAACATTGAACCTACAAAACCAAAGTATTACCTCAAAGTTCTACAATTCAGAAGTCTGAAGTAGGTCTTTTAAGATCACAATCACAGTTTTGCAGAGCTGTGCTTTCCTGATGTGCTTTGGAAGAACATAGATCTCATTTTATCTAGCTTCCAAAGGATGCCTTCATTTGCTGGCTGGCAACCCCTTTCTGTTTGGAGGTCAGCAGGCAGAACACTGTGAAATTTGCTCCTGTCATGCTTCTCTCTTGGATTTTTACTCTTTCTCTTCCCTTTCCCTTCATGTAGGATTACATTTGGTTCACAAGGTAATCTTTCCATCTCAAAATCATTAACAATTTTATCTGCAAAGTCTTGCTTGCCATATAACATAATACATTCACAAATTCGTAGAATCAACCTGTAGACATCTTTGAGGAGTGATTATTCTAACTGTTACATTAAACATCAAAATACAGAGAATGAAAACTTTCCATAATTTCTACACACAGTTTCTACCACAATTCATGCCAAACCATGGTTCAGTTTATTCTTACATTTTTGTATGTATTTATTGACTTATAGATTTACTTGGTAGGAGAAGCAATATAAACACTGATGAATAATGGGATAGACTGAGAGGTTCTGCCACAGCCTGTCTGATACAGAGGTAGATGACTATAGCCAACCATCAGACTGAGCACAGGGACCCCAATGGAGGAGTTAAGGGAAGGACTGAAGGAGCTGAAAGGGTTTGCAACCCCATAGAAAGAACAACAATATCAACCAACCAGATCCCACAGATCTCCCAGAGACTAAATCACCAACCAAAGAGAACACATGGAGGTACCCGTGGCTCCAGCTGCATATGTAGCAGAGGATGGCCTTGTTGAGCATCAATGGGAAGAGAGGCCATTGGTCCTGGGAAGGTTCCATGCTCCAGTGTAGAGGAATGCGAGGGCAGGGAGAAGGGAGTGAGTGGGTGCACAGGGAGAACCCTCATAGAAGAAGGGGGAGGGGGACGGAAAAGGGGGATTGAGGAGGGGAAACCAAGAAAGGGGATAACATTTGAAATGTAAATAAATAAAATAACCTATAGAAAATTTTAAAGAAGAAAGAGTGAGATACAGCAGATAAGATATGGCTCATGGATTCATGTGGTCTGGATTCCAAACTCAGAACTCTCAGCTGTGTAACCTTAATCTGTAATCCTCATCTTTAAATTCTTAAAAAAGAGTAAATTACTCACTATATGTGAAATAAATTACGTGTTTATTAGATTTATAATGGAACATTTTATGATGTATATGTACATCAAAACACATTGTACATCTTAAATAAATGTAAATACTACTTTTCAACCATGCCTTTCTTAGTAAAGTAAAATAAAGAAAATAAATCTAAAATTTTGATTTCAAAACAAAAAATCACTATCATATTCAAAGTATATATAGGTTGAGCATAGTGGCACATGCTCATGTCTGCTCAGCACTCAGGGGGCCAAAAAATATAGATTTTGAATTCGAAATACATATAATACCCTGTATTATATAATGAGCTCTACACTTCCCTGGCCATCATGGCAAGATCTCTCACAAAAACATCATGTAAGTCACATGTTACTATAACACAGGGATATATATGAAGTATGTACATGTATTTCAGATGTACATCTAG
>NW_021605144.1:790439-808842 GCF_004785775.1 Grammomys surdaster | reverse complement strand
ATGCAGCTACCATGATGTTTGAGGGGTAATTGCAAGAACATCAAAACCCCACAAACCACAGCATACTATTTAAAGGAAAAAACCTTACCTACTTGAAGTACTTCCTCAAACAATCATAAAAAGTATAGTTTATAAAATAAATAAGACAGTAAGAGCTATTTATTATCATTACAAAAATTGTTATTGTCCATACTGTATGTTCTGTATGTTCACATGACCTAAAGAGGGGGTTTTGGTTTTATAACAGCCTCATCACCTACATGGGAGTAAGGTACTGTGTTATGGAGATTGGCATGGCTACAATGCTAGCAGGTTGCAGAAACTCCACTACAGATGTGTAGAATCACCATTATATATCCAGACAATCATCAATCAAAAGCACTGTACAATACATGATTCTAATGTGAAAACTGATATGTTATTCATGGAATCAGGATCAAACCTTGCCTTACCCTGCTAGGTATATTACACTATGAAACACTCCTATTTCAGGAGGTTTTAACATGGTAGATGAGAGATATTTCAATATTGGGCAGTTTTGATTTTGCTGATGCTATAGAATCTCTTGAGAATTGCCTACATAGGATACCAGCATTATCACCCCATTTTAGTGCAATTTATCAATAATTATTATACCTTTCTGAATTCCAATAATGGAAGCACTAGTGAATATTTAAATGAAAATATGCACAGCTATAATCTTGGCTCTTCGTAGACTCACTCAGGTAGCTAGCTTGCTATGAGTCTGAAGTCAGGCTTGTCTTCATAAATGAGTTCAAGACAGCCTACTTAGTATGACTCTGTATCAAAAGAATTTAAAGAAATAATAATATTAGTAGTAATGATAAGAGTAAATAAAATCAATTGAGAGGCTTAGTTGGAGAGTGATATCTATTTACTTACTTAAATACTTCTAGCATAACACAGTCCAATGGGCATGCTCCTCAGACTGACCCTGCTGTCTTCTAACACATGTGAGGACGGCGGCTGAGACTGCATTGCCGTTCACACAGCTGCGCTTATTTTCATCTTGTTCATCTAGTCTCTGTTGGTTCTGTACTGTCTACACTATATCTAAATAAATAACATACCGTGTGCTTCAGATGCAAGGCTTTTAACAGATGTAACCATCACATCAGTTTTGCCCCTGATGAGCAGCTTACACAGTGAATGTCATCATAACGTTTAGAATTGTTTTCTGAATAAGCTACTACAGACAATGTAGAAATAAAAATCTGATCCTTTAAAAATGTCTCCCAAAGCTAAAGTATATTTCTCAATATTCTCCCTAACTCTAGCACCCTCTAACACTGCTGGAAATTCTTCATGTGGTTTCCATTTCAGTTCTAGAGGCATCAAGTAAAATTATCTGTATTTTCTAGTTACCTTTCAATTTCACTCATGGGCCTAAACCAGTTTCCTCTGGCTTTGTCACCACTTTATTTTGTCACTAGTCATGTGTCTGCATGGATGCTTCCAGATACCAACAGGTGATTATTTGCTATATTGACATGAGCAGGCCAATCTACAAATGTAGAACAAGCATTTGAGATCAAGTATTTGAGGAGTTGGTGTCATTTAGTAAATATAGGCTATTTAAAAAGTTAGCTAAAGCAATTTTAAAACTCAAATTCAGTAAACCTCATGAGATAACCAGCTGTGTTTACTTTTAAAGAGTTACACATATAGTCACACATTTACCACACACACACACACACACACACACACACACACACACACACACACACGTTGGGTTTTGAAGGTAGAGTCCCACTATGTAGCCCAGGCTATCGTTGAACTAATAGCCCTCTTGCTCAGCCTCCTCAATGCTGAAATAACAGGAATGTGACATCATGGCAACTTATACAGTTTTCCATTCCACACATGGAAAGAACAACAGATTATAGAGCTGCATTCACTACATAAACATGTAGTATCTATCATTCTGCTAGTGGCTAGAAATGCAGACTGGAAGGCCAGCTTCCTGCTGTCAAAGTTCTATTATCACCAGTGGTCTCTCCACTATTGATCCTTTTCCTGGACAGGTGCTTCTAGAAATTATGGAAGCTCACTTGTTTGTGTTTGCTTTTGTTGTCTGTGCCTTTGGAATTCTAGCCAAGAAACTCTCCAGACTGACACCATGGGGCTTTAAGTATTTCAAGTATTTTAACTGTTCTGAATCAGTGTCTACCTATGGATAAAGACAAAGAAGCAAAAGCAGCAGCAAGCCAGGAGAAAATCCCTACTCTGCTGTGTTTCTCAAGTGGCTTTATTGCACAATAGTAATGGCATAGAAATGAAGGTTGTGCTTATAACACTTCAAAAATCACTCTGCCAACCACCACAAAAGCAAACAGAACAATTTGTGTTTCTTTTGTAAAAAAAGATGTCTTTCTTTTTATTTATGTGTATGAGTGCTGTGCCTGCACATGTGCTTCATGCCCCCAGAAGCCAAAAGAATATATGGAATTCCCTGAAACTGGAGTTCCAGATGGTTGTAGGACACCATGTAGGTACTGGCAACAGAACACAGATCCTCTACAAGAGACTGTGTGCTCTTAACTGCTGAGCCATCTCTCCAGCCAGCACTGAGAGGTGAGTGAGCGTAGAGTAAGAGGGTTGTTTGCTGGTCCTGTTCTCCTTCAACAGTGTAACTGAATATTGAATACGGGGTAGTCGAGGAGAGAGGACACCGTTTTCTCTGTTTTCTGACAACATGTAATATTAAAGCTTTTGCTATTCAATTAAAAATTATCTAAGAAATGTTTACTTGGGACACTACCAGATAATAGAAAATAACTCAAGAAACACACATTTAGTAGATTAAAGAAACAAGATAACAATTATTTTAAAAATTTAAACTAAATCCTGCTTTTGTTTCATTCTTCCAAACTCAGTTTTATCAAGAAAGATAGAAACTTATAACCAAGGTGCTTATAAATAACAATAAAATGCCTTCCTGTACCTGCATTAATATTTTATGAACATACTTTCTCAACTCATGTTCAAGCAACTCAATTGAAATACTGATTACACACACACACACACACACACACACACACACACACACACGCATGCACGCACACACACACACACACATACATGCATGCACACACACAGACACACAGACACACACACGCACACGTGCATGCACACACACACAGACACACACACGCACACACTTTTAATTATTGCTACTAAGCCATTCCAGACCTCAGACATCCATCATTGCTATTGTTATTTACTCAAGTTCTAAGTTCCCATGTGACCACATAAGAATGGACAGCACCAAGGGAGTGCAGTGAAAGCAACCTGCTTCTAAGTAGTTCAGTAGCGGGTGGGTGTTTGTGGTGACAGCAAATATAAAAGACAGAAGAGTAGGAAAAAGTATTCATATGTAGAAACATAGATCCTCAGATGAGAAATTGCTCTTCACACAGACTATCTTATAAGAGCTACTGTATTCCTAGAGTTTTCTCCAGTATGCCATTACATGAAATTTCAAAAGCAGAATGATTCTACAAGAATACATACACATGCACACAAACATAGAATATTTACTCACAAGCACACGCATATGTATATACAAATACACCCATGCATATACAAACAGGCAGATACACACAAAATTTGTATGGCTTAAATTTCATTCTGTTGTATTTGGTAGGTAGAGGAAACTACATAAAAAGGTCTTTCTATAGAAGCTGTTGGATACTGACTCATTTTATTCAAATGATATCTGTAGTTAAAAAATCATAGGAAAATCAACCCACAAATTATTGAGCTTAATAGATGTAAAGTTATGTATACACTGGAACCTTGGCAACTTGGTAGCTTACTTCTTTGGGGGAGGCATTTATTATGAAAACAAATAGAGCCTTGATTTATCAGAGTAAAAAAAACCCTAACATTTATCCAGCTAAAGTTCCCTATAGCAGCAATCTACATAGACAAACCATTAGCTAATTGTGTTTATGCTTCTTAAGCAATGGAGTTTATTCTGACAATCTGACTGCTAAGAAATGAATTAGCAAACTGCTTAGTCATTCTCTATATCTTTTTTGGCAAACAAAGCATGACAAATATCAATCTAAAGGGAAAACAGAATCCTAGGATGCACCTGCAATCTTTGCAAAGAACCACTGAAAAGTGTCAAGGCCTGAAGGACGACTAGCTTTCAAAAGAACATACCCGTGGTGCCACCTGTTGGTCAGCATTGTGTCATGCAGTTTAGAAGGACAGTCCTCTTAGCCTCAGAAGGCTAAACAATAGGATTGCCAGTATTATGGAGCTGTTTATCTCCCCAGAGCATCGATTGATCTTGCAAAAGAGTCAAACAATTGCAATAATCTAATTACTTCTAATTATCATTCTACGAAGTACACAATTACATCAGTGACAAAGCAATCTGTATGAGCAAATTGTTTATTAAAGAAACAAATGCTCTATCCAGAAGATTTTCATATATTTTATGCTGAATTTGCCATGTTCTAGCTCTTATTTCAAAACATTCTATATTTTTCAGTGACAAACTTATGTGGTATCATATAGGAACCTAGTTTTCTAAACTACACTTGAATATACTTTATGTATTCTAAGGGAAAGCATATGTCTCTTCTAAATGACTTCCAGAGGGCTACAATGCATTTATAGGTAAGAGCCTTCTTGATTCAACTTTGCCCCTCCTGTGGCTGGGAAGAGATGGTAGGCTAAGAATGAGCTGGGTAAATATAACAGACTTATGAGTGATTAAGTAAAGCTCAGAATGTTATAAATATGTAAAAATTGAGTGTTACATTCTCTAAGAAATTAACATTTATTTCTTGTTTCATTTACATGAACATTATATATATGCAAATATATGAAAATATTCAAAAATAGGTTTCAGTTTTACCCCATAATGAACAATATTACCAATCAAAAAAGGGCACTCAGAGCATAGCTGATTTGAATTATTGATCACAAGCACTACAGGAACAAAAGTAGTGCTTGGTGTAAAGCATTCCAACTAAAACCACATAAATAGTAAATGGAAAAACATCTGAGACTCAAGCAGCACAAAGAGCAAAGATTATTTTATTTACTCATTCAAATATTTAAAGCATCTAAAGGCTAGAGAATAAAAATGGACTGATGATGACCTAGTCTCATACTGAGCTTCAGAAATTTACAAACAGGTCTTGTGTTGCCAATTTAATGCCTCTCTTCTTTCTACAAGCCTTAATATCTGTAGCCCCTCGCCAAGCTCAGCTAATGATGTTGGAAGACATATTAATTAGTACAGGACTTCCGCAGGGCTCAGGTTTCCTCCACCTGTGCTCATGTCTCCTTTGCCTCATGTTACCTAGCTTTCAGGAGAGGCCTACTCCTTGATTTCTCAACAATAGGTTGTCCACAGCTCTTCAGGCTTGCTTCAATATGATATATTTTCTCCTTTTAATAGATTGTTTCCATAGGCACCCAAGCATAATGTATCCATCTTAAAAATACTAGACAAGGCAATGAAACCAGGTCCTACTGAACTTGCTAAGTACCAGCCAAATTTTTTGCCCCACCTTTTACAGAAAAACTGCCCATAAAGAACCATCCATAACATGCCCTTCTCGGTAGGACTGGGCATCTCCCACACAAAGCAAAATTTGGTTCTTAAGTGGTCTTACTGTATCCTGTATGTATTAATAACAAAATTATGTCTGACAGAATTGTATAACAGAGCAAATCTGATGGTTTGTATATGTTCAGCTCAGGGAATGATACTATTAGAAGGTTTGGTCCTGTTGGAGCAGGTGTGTCATTGTGGGTGTGGGCTTTAAGACTCTTATTCTAGCTGCCTGGAAGTCAGTATTCTGCTAGCAGCCTTCAGATGAAGCTGTAGAACTCAGCTCCCCCTGTCTGCCTACATGCTGCCATGTTCCTGCCTTGAAGATAATGGACTAAACCTCTGAACCTATAAGCCAACCCCAATAAATGTCTTTGTAAGAGTTGCCTTGGTCATGGTGTCTGTTCACAACAGCAAAACCCTAACTGAAACAGCAAGGATTATAAAAGTATCTAAAATTGGGATATATTACTATGATTTGATCATTCTATAATGTGAACATATATTAAAAGTGCTACACTGGACCCATAATTTTAGTAATTGCAGCAATACTTTCTAATTTTAAGTTCAACACATTTTATTTGAATCATCAGAGACTTGTGCCAGAAAGCCAACATCTTAGTTCTCAAATTTGTTCTATCTTTAAAATGTCTTTGCCAATTGAAATAGGAAAAATGTTTAATTTGATTCAATGACTCAGTTGGTGGTAATGATGCAATTCAGTGAATTATAGCTCTCCCTTCTTCTCACATTGACTCTAGTTTTGATAGTGTTTTAAAGTCTTTTTGTTATTAAAAAAATTCTGAATGAGAAATTGAGTTCTGAATTTTAAGGGAAGTAAACAGCAAGGTGTCACCAAGGGCCTCTTCTTCTGTTAAGTAGTAGCTAGGTTTCCTAGTTTCAAACATCCTACAGTATTAACAGAATGGACATTATGAGTGAAGATGTGAACATGCCACATCACAGATGCAGATATCTCAAGCAAGGGTCGTTCTCACACAATAGTGCTGGATAAAAAGGCACACAGGCAAACTGATGTACTTACCAAAGCTTGGAGCAAAACTGAACACAAACTGTCCAACAGCTATGTTAGCTTAATTTCTCTACATATCCTTTTCCCCTTGTTATACGGGGGCAATACTCTTACTGAAGTGGTTGTTAAGAGCTACACAATGTACACAATTTTTACTTCATATTCACAAAATGTATTTAATGTTAGAACCATCATAGCCTTCCAGTCAGCCTCAGAGAGAAATTATGAAGAAAATCTTCCTGTGTTAACTGGGACCAGGGATGGAAATGAGTATAAGCAAAGGTATTCTGGGTCATCTGCAATGCTAAAATGAGGAAATTGTTGCTTTGTGGCTGTACTGTCACCACATACCTGCTGAGAGGTGAGTCTGAGAGAAAGGACTTACGTCGTTTGTGCTTGGAATGTACATGCCATCATAGTAGGGAGTTATGGTGACAGGGCCTCCATGACTGGAGCACAGCGCAGAGCAGATTCAAATTGTAACATCTCTGTGTAAAGGAAAGCAGAACAGACTGGAACAACTTGTCTAGAAATCAGAAGACTTGCCACTGTAGGTCACTTGCTCCAGAGAAGCTCTGTCCCCTATAGGTGTCACCAGCTCCCCAATAGCTCCACCAGCTGAGGACCCCTCTTCCCCATATCAAATGCATGAGCCGTCAGCAGACATTCCACATTCAAATCATGCTCAACCACAGCAATGGTCATCTCTTCTGTTTCTGGTGATTCCTGTGTTTGCAGAGCGTAGCAGACAGAAAAGTTAAATTTGGGCTGCTGCTCATTTAGAGATAGAAAAATAAGTAGAAATGTATTCAAATCTGCTGTTTTGCAAACAGTATATTTTTAAAAAGACAAATAGATGAGGCGAATATAAAAGGTAAAAATTAAATAGGATTACTAGTTAATGCTTCTTTCTTCTAAAATTGAGATCACAGTTCAGAAGCTTCTGGGCAGCTAGGCATAGTAATTCACACCCACTGAGAAACTGAATTACTTTCCGTCCTATGGAGACCTTCAGGCAAAAATAGCAATGAAACACATTGCTGGGTCAACAAAAGTGCATACTGAGTAGCTCTTGCCACCAAATTGAAGCATTTGCTTCTGGTGGGAAGTGTTAAACAGGAGACTCATCAAACAAAGAAAGCTAGGGAAATGTTGAAGGTGAAGTAAGCTCAGAAAATTACAAGATTACAAGGCTCCTTCTCAAGGTTGTAAGCGCAGTTAACAATGGCAAGGTGAAGACTCTGGTAGAACTGCCTGCACGTTGGACAGGGAGCTCCAGGGATGCAGCTCTGGGGAGGGAGTGACAGGAACCCAGTTCAGGGGAGTTGTCAGCCATCCTGGGATGGGCTTTAGATGATGCAGCTGACTTTCAGTCACCCATGCTAAAGTACATCAATCTGGGAAAGCCTTGGGTTCACCAAGCTATATTTAGGGGAATGCACTCATTCGGTATGTTGTCAATGTAAATCTTCAGAGAAGAGACATTTGTTCATCTCTCTCCAGGAAAAGTCCCACAACAGCGCCTGGACACCAAGGTCACAGATTCTGTAGTATATCTTACTAATAGTTTAAAGTAATTACCATCCAGTGAGCTTAACCAAGTTTTCAAAGATAGATTCAGTATTCCTGATGAACTAAGATTCCTGCTTTTTCTTTTTCAACAAATGTTAAGATTCAAAGCTCACCATGCACTCCTCCAAACCCATTTACTTCAATTTCCTAAAATTCCCACTATAAAGCCTTTCCTGTCAAACAATCTATTTTCAGTCCCTAGGTTTAAATGGCATCTCTATTTCTAACTTCTTTTGTTAAGAACTCATTCTCTCCAGAGCAGTCACTCTCTTCACCATCGAATGCCCTTCAGGTTGCAATTCCTAATTCTTTATAATTTGCATCATTAAATATATACTAGTGGCTCTGATGTGCATGGTCTGGAGGAGAATCATAGGAGAACAAGAGTGGGGAACACTCAGCAAACAAACTATTTTTATGTTTTTTTTCAATCCTACCTAGGTACACATTACAGCTAGCTAAGGTATACATTGCATAGTAGATTAAGCCATTCATAAACTACAGTAAGTTATGTGTTAAAAATACCATACAGCGAAAATCAGGATAACTCATAATGCAATAAAGCAAGCATGATCTCACATTTGAAGTTTAAGAAGTCACCAGAAAAAGAGGAAAACCATGTCCTCACAATGAGTTCTGGAAGTGACCAATCAGAGTTGGTCTTTAAGTCAAGACAAGAAGATCCAAAGAGGTGTGAAAGCTCAGGCTTCCAGGCGATACTGTGTTTGTGGAAGAATGCTCTATGCTCCAAACCCTACAAGTGGGAAAGGGGAGATGATTCAGAACAACTCCAGATGGAGTAACTAAGCCTTCATTTCTGACTTGGTACTTGCTGAACTATAGAGCCCCCGGGAGCTTGGTCAAAGTTCTGGTTGTAGTGCTGCCTAGGCTAGAAGATAGGGCTGTCTGCAGAAACCAAAAGGGTCATGTGAATTTGAGATCTGCTCCTTGAATCAAGTAAATAAATCACATATTGTCTACAAATTGACTATCAATAAGCAAGGAGAGGGATGAACAACCGTGGAGCTAAAGCTATGTCCTTATAGCAATCTTAGCCAGGAGTAAAGAGCTGTTCAAAGAGGTATTGAAGAGGCATTCCCATTAAGAAAAGACCACTTAATCATCACAAGTAGGTGTAAGTGAAATTAGGAACACAGGGAATGATTTCTAAGATTTTACTAAAGTTTAAACCTAAACACAATTGAATCCTAAAAATTAAAGTGGCATAGTCCAGTTACAATAACTAGAAAGTGCAGCAAGTCACAAAATTATGAGCAAGCAGCACTTGCTAGAAAGATATGAGGTATAAACATGAAGAACTTTGAGAACAATTTTGGGTAAAAGTAAGCTGTGTCCTACCCATCCTCATAGAGTTTAGACTCTAAAACTGAGTTACAATCACAAGTGACTATAAAGAAAACAACAAAGAGAACAGAAAATGTCAAATAAATGGAACAGAATAGACATGCAGAGGAAACATGTGCATATGAGACCTAATATATAGATAGCGAGGAACCTCGATCCAGAGGGACGAATCTTGTATTAAATGAATGGTGCCAATGTAGTTGACAATCATTCTCAGGAGAAACAAATTCAGTCACCTGCTTTATGCCCTATATAAACACATATTCTAGATGGGATAAATATTTAAACATAAAGCACAAAAATTAAATTATTGGAATAAAGGATATGTGTTTGAGTTCATAGTGGGTTAGTGACTTGTCATCACAGAGTCAGGAAGTGTATCAAATATTAAAAAAAAGAACTTATGTGTAAATAAAAACCTCAATAAATTAGTATGACAATTGGCATAAACAAAAGTGGAAGGCAAGTGACAGTCTCCTAAACATTTGTAATAACACACGAAAAACATCACTACCCTTGTGTGGAAAATGTTCTCCAAGAACAGAGCCTGAGAAACGAAGTAGAAGAGATGACCTTGTTATTCACAGAGGAGGAAATATGGTGACCAATAACACGTCTATAAAAAAAGGCTGAATTTTACATTAAGTAATGGACAATACAAATTAAAGCCAAAGCCATTATGCTTTTATGCCTTTGGCAGAAATTTAAAAAGTGATATGAAATAAAATATAATCAGTGCTGATACATGTACAGAAAAACACATGTTACCCAACATTAACATATTGGGCTGGCTACAAAGATACGGCGAAGCCTATTAAGACAGATACTTTGAGTTACAAGTTACACTAGGGGAATACCATGAGGACATAAGTGTATGTAGACACGTATGATATTACTGATACACAGCTTTTTGTAGGGAAGGGGTTGGTAACTACATGAAAGCCTCTCAGTAAACAACAGAGACAAAAACTCTGGAAAGTTTATATAGCTGGTAATGACATATCTAAAGGAATGTTGAATGATAGTCTAATTTCAGAACGGTGCTAAAGATGACTAGTACTGTGATCATGAGGAATGAGAATCAAATGAGGAACATCTTCAGTCCAGAGGGAAGGAAAGACACTTCAATCCATTTGAATACTGAAAACAGTTAAATAGAAAGAATATAGAAATTATAAAGAAAAATGTTTATCCAATGACCACATGTGCAACTCATAATTCAAACCCAAGAAACTTGAAAAAGAGAGTACAACTCTGCCCCGAATAGCCAGTTCCAAAATGAACTGTAGCTTTCAATAAGAATAGCAGCTTTCAATGGGAGTTAACTTAATACAATACCAAGGATTCAAAGAGTAAAGTCAAATAGAACAAGAATAAGCTCATTAATTAAAAAAAGAGAATGAAAACAGTTAATAAAAGGGAAATTCAATACAGAATATGATAAAGAATTAAAAAAGAAACATACTGAAATTTAAAATGGAAATCTTGAAAATGAAAATCTCAGTTAAATAAAAAGGCTCAGGAAGAAACTTCACTGATAGAATAGATCAGGTAGAAGGTATAATATTAAATTTGAATAACAGACAATAAAGATAAACTTAAAAGAAAGTACAAACAGGACATGCACCATCTCTGAGACAGCATGAAATGGCTTTGGTGATTTGAATGGAATTGCTCCCATAAGGCACATACAAGGCAGAACCATCAGAACAACAGCAGATTTAAAAACTGAAGAAGGACATGGAATAATATATTTTATACTCTATAAGACAGTAATTTCCAATCCAGATTACTACATACCACTTAGCAATAACCCTGAACATTAATGACTTGAAGTTTCAAATTAAAAATTACAGATTAGTTGGCTGAATTAAAACACAAGACCTACATATTTATTGCCTGCAAGAACTATACTTTATGGAAAAAGGATGAAAATTGGCATTCCAAGCAAACAGAACTTTTCTAAAAAGTGAATATTTGCTATACTGATATTCAGCAAATTATATTTTAGATCAGTTTCACATTGACTATAGAAACAGTTCATCATGAGGATATAACAACTCTAAATACATACATACTGGGCATTAACACACTCATTATGACATCCAATTTCACAAACAACAACCCCGCCCCCCCAAAAAAACCCTACTGGATTCAATGGGACAGGTGAATATCCTTACAACTGGAGTGGGTGTTTTCAGTAGTCCGTGGCTATAGGCTTTGTGGCCACACAATGTTGGGGGTTTAAAAATCACATTCCCTAAGAATGGAGCTGATAAGAATGTCTAGGTTTGCTTTGGGGATGAAATGCTATAGAGAAGTAAGCTACACAAGGTTAACCCTTGAAGTTCCCCTAGTGTCCCAGTTGGGAGAAGGAATAAATCTAATTAATAATTTTCAGAAGAAAGTGCTTCTGTTTTATAAAACACAAAATAGAAAAAAAGATAATTAAATATAATTCACACTACACTGAAATGATAGCCAAAAATTTCAGGTAAAATGTGGTATTATGTTGATTCTACAGCCTAGACATGGTTTAGAGAGAGACTAAAAAGAAGAAGAAAAAAAAATTCATCAAGCTGCTCACAGTTGATGCATATACTGTGGGCTGGTAGCACACCCTAACTTCTGTACAAACGTTTCACATTTGGGTTCTTAGTAAATGCACTCTCGTGGGTCTAGATTAATCCCTTGTGGTGAGTGGTTTTACTATAGTCATAGCGTTTTTCTACATTCTAGGCATTTTCTAGCCTAATCTGTGGAATTGCAATATATATCTGTGCCAGTAGATGGCAATATGTGACTTTGAAAGTAGGTATCTCCTACCCTCTTAAATATATCCAATAAAATATTAGATATCCAATTTTCCCCACCCACCAATGAAGGCAGATAACAGTTGTCAACTAGAAAAGATATTTGCACTTAACCACATTCCTAAGTTGCCTATTTTTAGAATAGAGTCTGGAAAAAATACAGGAAATACAATTCTACATAAACTAGTCATTGAACATTTTATTTTAAAAATCAAAAAGCAAAGATAGCTATCTAATGTCAATTACTCTATAACAATTGCCAAACCTAAATGTTTTTTCAAAAGATAAAAATGAGAGACTTGGATATTAATGCCTTTTCAGTAATTTGTGAAAAAAATTAAGTAACACTATAATCAGAAACAACACACCAATGTACATGCTAAAGTTGTTGTTGTTGTTGTTGGTGGTGGTGGTGGTGGCGGTGGTGGCGGTAGCGGTGGTGTGTGTGTGTGTGTGTGTGTGTGTGTGTGTGTTTGTGTATAAGCCAGTACCTTACTATGTACCTCACTCAGGCCTCAGATTTGCAGTGCTCTTGATCCAGCTGGGATTAAAGGGATACCATGATACATGGGTTTAAAGCAGTCAGTACAGTCCTAAAAAAAACCTAAAATTGACACCACTAATGACTGTCCTTACTCATTATTTTATTCCAACTCTGGCACCTATATACAGTATTTCATGTGAGTTGCCTCACATGAAATTGCCTGTATTTGACCATTGTGCCTGACAAAATCACAATTCCATATATGCCAACTAAACTACCCATTTTTATTGTTGCTAAGGCAAAATACCCGACAAAAATAGTGTAATGAAGGAGGATTTATTTGGCTTACACTGAGGCCAGTCTATCATGTAGTAGCAGCATGAATCAGAGGGAGAGCTGGGAGCTCAGAGTCATCTTGAGTTAGTTCCAGGCAAAGCAGTCCACGCTGGTTTCCTGACCCTTCTTCTGAACACACCTGTGTGGCATGGGAAATACTGAATTTGCACAGTCATTTACCATCTTGGTTCTGTGAAAATGGAGACTCACAGTCAAGCCTCTCTAGGACAGGCTTCAACCCTGGGGAGAATACTTCTGAGGAACACTTCCCAGTTGTCGTTTCTCAGGTAGATAGAGTAAATAAAAAAATGACCACTCAGCTAGACATATCAACATTTCCCAGGTACATAATGAATTTTTACTTTATTCAATAAAATCTTTATAATGCTTTAATAGTTTCTTTGCATATGAAAAGAGAATATAAAATTGATACTGGATTTGTTTATGCAGATAGGGTATTCTGTTTATTGATGGCTCACCATATTCCTCCTTAAAATAAGTTAATTTTTGTAAGAAAAACATTATTTACCTTTTCCTTATTCAAACAAAGAAGTTTCCTTATTATTTTTCTTTTATAAATTTGGCTCTTCTAACATGATTTTAGCTCTGTCCGTTAATTTATGCTCCATGACACCCACCTACTCATCAGTAAGGCTAAGAAACTTCATCCAATAGCAGTAAACACTTAGCAGTAACCCAGAGAAGAAGAAGACAGGAGATGAAGCAATCCAACAGGAAGCCATGATAACCAGCTTTTCTTTAGGATGGCCACAAAGACGCTGCTCTTTTGGGCCACACTACGGCACATCAGAAACAACACTGAACTTTTTAAAACCAAGAGCAATAAGAAAATCATTCAATTTTAATTAGTTACAAACCATTCTGTGAGCTTCGTGACATGGGCTAACTTTAGGAAGTAGATCATAACCAGTTTCAAAACGTAACCTATGTAGGGTCAAAAATAGATCATCCACTCAAAGAGAAAAGCCAATCTGTGTCCCTTCAACTTTCCCTTAGCAGGTAAACAGCGAAGCTACTCACAGTTCACAATGTCACCTTGAAGTTTCAGAATCTGAGGAACTGGCATGGTGAGGATGACAAGGTCAAACAGCTCAGGGGAGCCTGTGTCCTTGGAGACTTCCCACTTGTTATCTTTCAGGTTGATGTGAGTAACACACTGGTTGAGGAAGACTTCAGTGTCTGCTCGAAAGGCAAAAGAAGGCTCCTGTTATCAGGATTTTCCATGAGAATGAGAAAGAACTCAAAAGTCAACCTGACCCACTCAGGTGAACAAAGGCTCCTCAATTTTATCTTCTGGACTCTCATCTCTCTTTAATTCTAGTCTAATCTAATTCAGTAGTAATTCTTCCATCTAACACTTGTACTCCTGGGCCTCCAATCAATGTTTTTATAAAGGAAACAATGATAAAATTCTGCTATAATTGCTATCCTCAAGACAACTATTTGTACTATGTCATAGCTGCCTTTCATTAAAAATGTATTAGCTCTCTCTAAATCAACTGAGTAAAGCTCATTTGAACTCATAGAGACTTAGGTAGCATGCATACGACCTGCACAGGTCTATATATTGAATTAGAAAATAATCTATTTTCAATAAAAGGAGAAATATTTATTAGCTCTCTGTACTGGCTGGTTTTGTGTATCAACTTGATACAAGCTGAAGTTATCACAGAGAAAGGAGCCTTCCTTGAGGAAATGCCTCCATGAGATCCAGCTGTAAAGCATTTTCTCAATTAGTGATCAAGGATGGGAGAGGGTCCACTGTGGATGGTGCCATCCCTAGGCTGGCTGTCCTGGGTTCTATGAGAAAGCAAGCTGAGCAAGCCAGGGTAAGCAATCCAGTAAACAGCACCCCTCAATGCTGCATCAGCTCCTGCCTCCAGGTTCCTGCCCTGTGTGAGTTCCTACCCTGTGTGAGTTCCTGTCCTGACTTCCTTTGGTGATGAACACAATGTGGAAGTGTAAGCTGAATAAACTCCTCTCCAACTTGCTTCTTGGTCATGCTGTTTTTACAGGAATACAAACCCTGACTAAGACACTCTCCTAGTTATTTTTTCATTGCTATAAATAGACACCATGACCAGGCAACTTATAAATGAAAGCATTTAATTGGGAGGGGGCGTGTTTACAGTTTCAGAGAGTGAGTCTATGCTTATCACAGCAGCAGGCAGGCAGGTATAGTACTGGAGACGTAGCTGAGTGCTTACATGTTGAGACAACCAAGATGCAGGGAAGAGGACTAAGTGAGGATGGTGTGGGCTCTGAAACTTAACCCCCCCTCCAGTGACCACAGCCTCCAACAAGACCACACCTCCTAATCCCACCCATCAGCCCTACTAACAGGGCAAGCATTTAACACAGGAGTCTGTATAATGGTCATTTACATTCAAGCCTCCACACTAATCAACCATTTGCCACATATTATACTAATGTATTTCATAATTAAAGAATAAGAGCTCAATCTGTTAAACCATGATCAAAAATATAAGCATGTGACTAGGAAGCTTGTCACCTTTGCAGAATAAGTATGCATACACTTCAGTAAATGTATTAGAAATTGATTATCACTAGTAATACCTAAGAATAGCCCATTAAACAATTTTAAACATGTCTATAGGGCAGATTAAGGATCAGAACTAAGAGAATCACTAACTGCCTTTTCATCCTTCTTCCTTTCTTAGACTATACCACAAAGTTATTCTAATTGTTTCTTTACCTATGTTGTATTTCCTTTAGTTTTAGAGCCAGTGAATAGTCTTAATGACTACTTTGTTTCTATGTATAGTATATCTCAGGATTAACACTGATTGTTAGCAGGTTGATAGTATTTCCAATAACCTGGGATCCAAGCCTCTGGGTATGTTTTGAGGATTTACCTACATGACATTAACTGAAGCAGGGTGACTATACTTAACGTAGGTGGCACTATTTCCTAGGCTAGGATTCCAAACTGCATAAAAAGGAGAATTTTGCTAAGCATCAGAATTCACTGTCTGCATCCTAACTGCAGATGCAGCATGATGCAGATGATGCATGTATGAGGCAGCACACAGGCTCCGGCTGCTAGGATTTCCCACCATGGTAGACTGTACTTCTGAGCAGTGAGCCAAAATAAACCCACTCTCTCTTAAGTTGCTTTGCCAGGGCATCTTTACAGCAATAGGTAAAGTAACCACAACAGAATATAACATACAAATTACAGTGCTCAAAACAACATGGTTTTTGGTCATTATTTGTCTAAGAGAATAAATCATATGCCATAAACTAACAGAAATTCCAGTTGGATTATTAATTCTTAGTATACTGCAATCTCAAATTTCAGATTTTGTGAAGAATTTTAGAAATAAATCTGGGGCTGTAAAGATGGCTCAGCATGAAGAAGGAGTTTGAATCCCCTGAATCAACATAAATGCAGGGAGGGAGTGACGTCCTGTCTAAAATCCCAGTCCTCATAAGGTAGATATAGGAAATCCTGGGGAAAAGCTGGCCAGGAAACAAGGAATTAGCCATATTCCAATCCATGAACTCTGGTTCAACTGAAAGACACTGGCTTAATCAGTATGTACCGAGTAGTTGAGGAAGACTTCTGATGTCAACCTCAGGCCTACACATGATAATATGTACATTCTCTACATATATACACACACATGCAAACATCATTACATACACAGATGTATACCATACTCATATACACGAGAAAAAAGGACTTATATCCAGTCTCAGATATATGAAAGATGACAACATAATGGGGAAGAGCAAAAGCACAGGGAAAGTCAGCATCCGTCCTGACAGAGACATTTCCCGTTCCCAGTCACTAAATCTTCCCTGTGCAGTTTCCGTTCTGCAGAAGCCCAGGTCGATTGTTCCTTCCTGCCTATGATGTCCTTCAGCAACACTACCTTTGACACTCATTTGAAATCAATTCAAAATATCTGAAGGTCTTGCTGTGTCTTATCTACCCACTAGTACTTTTCCATCTCCATGCCAAGCATCTAATTCCAAATATGTCATGTCTTTCATTGTCCCTTGAAGAATGCTTCACTACAGTAAGCAACTAAATATTGTAAGTCAAATATAAATGTTAGAGAGAACATGGTGACAACTGGGTCAAGGGTCGATCTATGCTTGAAGCAGTCAGCATCATTCCTTTCAAACATGAAGGCAAAGGGATGTCAGCCATATGCAAAGCATACTATTCAAGGCTTTTTTGTAGCATGTAATTATAAAAAAAATCCATGCTATGTCTGGCTCTGTACCGGCAATGGCAGTCTCTTCACCCCTGTGGGGAACGGGCAAGCAGTGGTCTTTCCAGATTCCAGCAGTTTAGCTGCTGTGGAACCCTTCCCAGCCATCCACCCTGCTGGCTCTAATCCCTGAGCCCCATAAAATGAAAATTCCAGAGGCTTGTAATTTATCAGCCAGACTTATAATAGTAAATCTTCAACCCCCAAAATGGCCACACAAAGAACTCAAAACTCAATTGATAGTGATACAAGCTGCACACCTAGACTGGACAGACGTCGTGCCCTACACTATTTAATCATCTAAGAAACCCCAGTTACTTATGGCTCCTAGGACCATGTGGTTCTGGCTCCTCTTCCTCTCCTACAGGTTCCATCTTGTCTCTCCCAACTTCGTCTCATTTCTCTGTCTCCCTCTCTGTCCCCTCTCTAAAACTTTCAGCTCTGCTTTCCCTTCCACTGCCCAATCACAGGCTCTAGTCTTATCTGACTAATAAGATCTCACCTGACCTCAGCTGCATACAGTCATCCCTTTTGAGGGGGCAGAAGAAAGAGACAGCAATCCACAACACCTCTGCTTTGGGAAGGTACAAATAATGTTCAATTTTAGTCTATACCCACCATTTATTTTACTCCAACAGAGCAACTGTGCTGAGCTTCTGATTTATCCGGAATGTTTTACTTTGCTTACCTTCTGTACTCTATGGTATCGTCCAGACCCCAATTAAAGCAACTAATTCTGTTTTGATTACATTTTTCCTATAAATAATCCTTTGAAAAGAGAATTGTTACTGTTTTCTCTCTGTGTCACTCTGTCTCTTTCTCTGTTTCTCTCTCCCCCTCCCCAGGGTGTGTGTGTGTGTGTGTGTGTGTGTGTGTGTGTGTGTGTGTGAGAGAGAGAGAGAGAGAGAGAGAGAGAGAGAGAGAGAGAGAGAGAGA
>NW_021605144.1:789101-790429 GCF_004785775.1 Grammomys surdaster | reverse complement strand
AGAGAGAGAGAGAGAGAGAGAGAGAGAGAGAGAGAGAGAGAGAGAGAAGGGAGTTAAAATCCACTAGCCTATAAATCTCTGCCTGTCTCAGCTAAAGTTCTTGGACATCAGTTCTGATGGCCTCAAGTTTTTCTGTAGGCTGACCATCAGAAGTGTTGTAAGAAGTGTGGACTGCAGAGTTGCTGCTCAAGGGGCACACATGCATATTCCAGGCTCTAAGCAATTTTCACAACCATAAACTCCTAGGATTAGGTCTACAACTCTTTGTTTTACAGGCTCCCCTATTTAACAAGATGGGTAAAGTATGAGATATGAAAACACGTAAAGCCACTACCCAAAGCTAATATGACTCCTGGAAAATCTACCACATAATGAGGTTTAACAAAGGCGATAGAAAATTTTCATTTTTATTGCTAGGATTAAAGTTTCCAGGAACAGGAATTTCCAATGGAAGTAATTAATAACTTTCATATGACACCACACATTAAAATTACAAATGCTCTGGAAACCCCCACTTGAAAATAGGGAACAATATACATTTTCTCAAGAGGCTCTTTGAGCTTAGGAAATTTGATCATGCATAGGATTTACATAGAAAGCTTCCTACTAAGCTCATGGCAAATCTCTTGCTGACCATGTTGGTGACCTTAGGCACCACCAAGACCAACAAAAACTTTGCCACAGATATGGGGAAGGACCCTCATACCCGTAAAGGGAATGCCCCAGACCCAGTTCCCTTATAGAGCCGAGGACTGATATGCCTGTCCAATACCACAGAAGGCACAGCTAACCGGCTACCACAAATATTAATGGAAAAAAATAAATACCCCCACAAAGCCAGGCCCAACCATAAATACGATGAATAACAATTTACATCCAGGGAAGAGAAATCTCCCTGAGAATCCCCTTCTTTTTTCTTTCCAGGTAAAAATGAATCACCCGTGATGCCTGCTGTCACAAGTTCTAATCCAGATGGGCCAGAAGCCAGGATCCTCGCCATTACCCTCACCCTCTACCTTTCCCCACCTGCACAAGGTCCCCTGAAGCTTGGCAACTGCAAGATCCTGCTTAGCAACTGCAGATAGACTCAAAGCAGAGTACCATATCTTCTTAAGAATAGCAGGGAGACCATAACTCAAGCAGTGTACCATATCTTCTGAAGAACAGCAGGTAGATCATAATTCAAGGCAGTGTACCGTATAGACCATGACATGTTTCAAGGCACAGGCCAAGAAGATTTTGTACTTTTCCACCACCTGGCCCCTCTTACCCCCCTCCCCTTGTAAAACATGCTATAAAAAAAGCATTTCATGTTCAAAAAAAAAAAA
>NW_021605144.1:741596-789001 GCF_004785775.1 Grammomys surdaster | reverse complement strand
AAAAAAAAAAAAGAAAGAAAAAAAAAGCAAAAAAAAAAAAAAGCTTTCTACTGCACTTGAGATAAAGTGCAAAATCTTCCAACACAGTGTACAAAGCACTTAATGCTGGAGCCCAGTTTAATCTTGTACTTCACTTCCCCACTCTCTCTCTCCTTCAAACTACTGCCCAGTCAAGGTGAATTTTTAATTTCTTGGATGCACTTAGCTATGTGTACTTCGTGACAGCTCCAGTTCCTGCTCTCTTGAACTCTAATCACTTGGCTCCTGCCCTAATTCACACTTGTTGACTTTTAAAGTATCCATGAAATGTCATTTTCTCTGAGACATTTTCCCTGACATATCTTTTCAGCTCACCTCTCTGAAATCTTTGCCACATTAGGTAATTTTTTTTTTTTACCAAATATCTGTTCATGACATTCACATCCTTCTTAACATTTGCTGTATATATTTTTATTAAAGGTAAACTTTAATGTCTCTCTACCCAACCACTACACTATACATTAACAGGCAGGAATTATGTCTCTACTTTCTAGTTTCTCAGGGTGACCCTTTTCCTATTCAATCAAGAGAGCATAAGAATATACCAAGAAACAGTTCAATCCAAGTCTAAGTTAGCAAACTAATGAGTTTAATTATGGTAATTATAAAAAGGTGGAAAACACCCAGGTAGCTACACTAACCACTTAAACATCCTCAGGGATGCTTCATAATGTCTTTACCATCAGCTCCATGAGGAAGTGTTACTGGGAACAGCTTTGGGAGTGTCTTGGGCAAATAATCATATCTTGCTAACATTTGAAAGACTGAACATCCACATAATGTCCAGAGGACAGAACTCTACAACATTCTGTACATGCTATTTAATGAAAAATTTTAATTTTGCACATATCTGTATAGATAGAACACTAATAAGATCAAACATTTTCTAAAAGTAAATGTGTTTCTAAAGTTATTATATTTCATCTCCAACTTCCATCCAGTGTGTGTGTGTGTGTGTGTGTGTGTGTTTGTGTACAGACATACCTATCTGTGCTTAAGCATGTGGAGGCCGGAAGAGGAGTCTATCAGATGTTCTTTACCTAATGTTTCGAGGAAAGTTCACACTGAACTTGAAGCTGGCCGTTTCAGCTAGATTGGCTGTCAAATGAGATCTCCCTGCCTCTGCTTGGGGTAAAGGCACCTGTTGCCACACCCAGTCTTTATGTGGACTCTGGGGATTTAAATGCAGGGCATCTTGCTTCACAGCAAGCCTCTTACCCTCTAAGCCATGTCCCTATCCATTCTCCTCCATTTTAAGGAGGAATATAGGAGCAAATTTTTCTTGTATCATTTCCCACAGATTTTCATTTAATCAGTAGCACCTGGAAATGTTTGATGAGATCTGAAGACATTAGAAAGAAACTTAAATGTACTGATTAAAGTAGACAAAGGAATATCCATTTATAGTTTGTATGCTTCTTTCTAGCATCCCTTGAAAGAACATTGTACTGGATAAATAAACTTCACAGTTACTCAGCAGGGAGTACTGTGAGAGAGCTACACAGGCTTACTTCCTTCACATCAATTTTAGAAAAAGTAAACAAATGAACGGGAAAGAGAATGGTAAAAGTAGATATTACTGTGCAAAAGCAGTTAGAACTAGGGTCTGCAAAAGAAACTATCTTTTAAAAAGAAACCCTATCTCAAGAATGGAAACAAACAAGACAGTTACTAAATGATAGTTAAGGTCCTTTTGTCACTTTGAATTATCCCACTCCAGTAACAATGACAACTGAAAAAACACAGAACAGTAGGAAAGCAGAGCTGTGAGATATTTTTTTTCAGTGTTTTAACTTGGGAATTTTGAGATGCAGACACAGAAGATTAACTATATTGACAATCCTATTGCTTCCATGGTGTGTATATATGAACTATATCTCTGATTATGAAATAATTAAACACTTTCAAAACTAAGAATGGTAAAATGTAAACAACAACAAAAAGCAAAACCAAAATGCCTCTATAAAAACCAGCTATAGGACATATTCTTAAATATTAATTGATGGAGGGAGAGCCCAACCCATTGTGGGTGGTATGATATTCATGTGAGGAACATTGTCATTCACTACCAATGAGTTGGTCTTCAAGAGCAGCACAACCTATTGGATTCAATCCATCCTACTGTTATGCCAAGGTGCAGGACAGAAGAGTGCTTTTGTATACTCAAAAACCAAGATAACTTCCCAATCCTCAAAATATAAATACACAAGAAAGTTGAATAAATGATTATACACACATACTATACTATTTTGGATACCATTAAAGAAAAGAAAGCAAATTAAATTTATTGACACAAAAAACACACCAAAGATATAAAACAAAAAGATACTGAATAGTTTCTGTAAAAGAATCCCCTTTGCTCATATTTTAAGGAAATGAGTATAAACAGATTAATAGTAAATTGTGACAGATTTATTTTCATACATAGGAAAACAAACATTGGTAAAAGAGCACACACTCTAAACTGAGACCAGGCTTATTTGGAGGAAGGAAAGGCTGATCTAGAGTTTAACTATTTTCATAATCTATACGATACTAGCATTTAGCCCACAACGTTTATCCTAAGAGACAGAGAAAATCCAGTTCCCACCTGATTTTTTCAAGTAGTACTTGATAATGGAAGAAACTCCATAAGGAGAAACAAAGTTGCAACTTCCTTCCTTCCCTTTCATTCCTTCAATGGGAGATGTCAGAGGCTTCAAAATCCCATGAGCTAACAGCTCCTCATAAAAACTGCAATAATCATTAAATGTATAGTTAGGCTAGCTCTGCAATTGTCTTGCCTTATCTAACCATTAGACAATAAAAATCAAATCACAGTATAAATCCTCATACGATTAACTCAGTGTATATGATGTTAAACAAAACTTGAAGAACAGAAATGATTCAAGAATCTGCAAATCTGCTGACCTTAGCCAAGTCCTATTTCTCTCTATAAACAAGAAAAGTACATTGAAAAGTATATGCCCCATTTTTAATGTGCTTAGAAATTCCAATTTTCATTACTATCTGCCCTCTTCCACACCAACAACTAACTATAAGTTATTGAGCTCCCCTTTTCTTGTCCCATATATATTCTTCATAAGGACAATATGAACATTTCATTGTCATAAGAGGCCAAGTTTAAAATGTTTTAGAATGGACGATTTGTATCATTTTACACCATATATGTATCTACTAAGACTCCTGGTGACAAACTTACTTTTGGTGCTCTTTGGCATACTGAGGAGTGCAGGTGATGTACTGAGCTCCCAAGTCAGCTATGCATTGGGGATTATGAGGATTGCTGGTAGTAGCCATTCTTCCCCCTTAAAATAATTCATAAGCAATTGTCAGTCATAAATGAACCTTTTGAAATTATACCACTCACTCTAGCTTGGTTGCTTCATTATCTTTGTCCAAATACATTGAACTAATTAACGCAACCTAAAGTCATTATATCATTCATTGTCCTGGGTATTTGGTCATGTTTTTTTTTTTTTTTAATTTGAGGAAATAAGAGACTCATGAAACTCATGAATAATACATCGCTGCTTTACAATGTTACTAGCACATACTGTGTTAATCTGAACAAATAAACGAAGTAATATATAAATAAAACTAAACGGATGGAACGCCACAATGAGTAAAAACGGGTTCTTCAGTCAGGATCTGTTACAGATGGTTGTGAGCCACCCCGTGGTTGCTGGGAATTGAACTCAGGCCATCTGGAAGAGCAGATAGTGTTCTTAACCACTGAGCCATCTCTCCAGCCCCTAACATCTGGCAAGTCTTGGTCCAGGTGGATTTGGAGATCTGCAGACTGGAGAAAGCTGCAATGGCACAGAGCAGCCTAGCCCACAGGGCTCCGGTGGGCCAACGCTTGCCAGACACAAGCCTCCCTTGGCAGGGCTCCGGGGCCAGCCCTCTCCGCGCCTCTGGGCAGGGCCCCGGGTCCCGCCCTCTCCGCGCCGCCTCTGGGCAGGGCCCCGGGTCCCGCCCTCTCCGCGCCGCCTGTGGGCAGGGCCCCGGGTCCCGCCCTCTCCGCGCCTCTGGGCAGGGCCCCGGGCCCGGCGCTCTCCGCACCGCCAGTAGCGGCCTTCCGGCTGCGGCAGCCTCGAGTCACGTGACGGCGCGCACATGGAGGGCGCGCTGCAGCGGCCAGGGAGAGGTCACCATTGGGCTTTTCTCCTCGGAGCGATTGGGTGGCCGGCCCAAGAGGAGAGGCCTGTCATGCTCTGGCCGTCCTACAACTCACCTACGTCCCCAGTCTTTTCCCACAGGGCGAGGTACACGGGGGCGGTTACTAGCTTCCTCAGCAGCACGGTACACAGACTTCCGGTTAGCCCGGCGCCCACGACCAGTATCCGGGACATGGCGGCGGGCCTTTGGCTAGGCCGCTGGCAGAGGCTCGGAGCGGCGCCGGCCCACTCTGCCACCGTGTCCCGGCGAGGGTCAGGGCCGTGCTCTGGGCGGGACGTCTGCTCCTGAGAGGGCGGGGAACCCCGCACTGGTGACTGAGGCCCAGACAACCGCCCGTCTGACCTCCACGGAACAGCTTTGCTTACCGGGTGAGCCCCAATCCCATCGGCCCCTGGAGGAAAATCAGGAAGTTGCAGCCAGTTGGCCTCATGAGGATGACTGAAGTGCGGGAGAGGAGACAGCAGCAGTGCCACAGCTGGATTCTTTCTGGGGTTTTATAGGCCACTTCAGGTGACAGGGGTTTTGAAATTAGAGAGACTTTTTTTGTCGTTGTCACACCCAGAGACTACAAATTATGTGACCTTCCTGACGTTGGTGCCTCAGCATCTGTGAAATGTGGAAAATAATCCTTTTTTTTCTTCCAAAGTTGTGAAGAATACAGAGACTTGGTTCACCAGAAAATTTTGCATCACTTTCCGTGTCCACAAATGCCAACTTCTGTGTCAAAATGGGTTCACTGTGAACAAAGAAATATTCTGTGAAATGGAATCTGCCACCACCATTGCCCTGTATTCAAGTTTGTCCTAAGAAGTTCTCAAGGAAACAAAAAGCAATGAAAAACAGGAATCATTAAAAATAATTACCTGAAAAATTGCTGTGGAACCTTGACAATAGTAGCCAATAATAAAAACATTTAAAAGTCAAGTTTTGCTTAATGTTTCCTGATGACAAAAATTCCCATCATCAAATTTTTGTTTGATCAGTTTTTGTTTAAGAAAATAACTTGAAGAAAATGTTGGGTGAACATAGATATCCTATGAATACATGTAAGCATAGTAATAAAAGAACAGGAAAAGCACTGAATGCATAGTGATTTGCAGGTGTTTTTAGAGAGTTGTTCAGTTTCTATGAGTATGTGGGCTTTCTATTGCTTTTGTTATTAAAGTATAGCTGTGGTCCCTGGTGATCTGATAATATGCATGTGATTAATATAATCTTGTATCTGTTGAGGCTTGCTTTTTGTCCAATTATATGGTCAGTTTTGGAGAAGGTTCCATGAGGTGATGAGAAGAGGGTTTATTTTTTGGTTTTGGGATGAAATGGTCTGTAGCTACCCATTTCATTCATAATTTCTGTTAGTTTCACTGTGTCTCTGTCTAGTTTCTGTTTTAATGACCTGTCCATTGGTGTAAGTGGGGTACTGAAGTTCTCCACTATTATTATGTGAGGTTCAATGTTTGTTTGAGCGTTAGTAAAGTTTCTTTTACAAATGTGGGTGCCCTTGCATTTGGAGCATAGATGTTCAGCCCTGAGACTCATCTTGGTGAATTTTTCCTTTGATGAATGTGAAGTGCCCTTCTCCATCAATTTTGAGTAATTTTGGTTGAAAGACTATTTTATTGAATATTAGAATGGCGACTCCAGCTTGTTTCTTGGGACCCTTTTGCTTGGAAAACTTCTTTCCAGTCCTTTACTCTGAGGTAGTGTCTGTATTTGTTACTGAGCTGTGTTTCTTGTATGGAACAAAATAATGGATCCTGTTTGAATATTTAGTCTGTTAGCCTGTGACGTTTTATTTTTTAATTGAGTCTATTGATGGTAAGAGATAGTTAAGATTAATGATTGTTAATTCCTGTTATTTTTGTTGTTGGAGGTGTGTGTGTGTGTGTGTTCTTTTGGGTTTGTTGTAAGATGGTTCATTTCTTGTGTTTTCTTGAGTATAGTTACCTTTCTTGTTTTGGAGATTTGCTTCTAGTATCCTCTGTAGGGCTGAATTAGTAGAAAGATATTGTTTAAATTTGGTTTTGTTATGGAATATCTTTGTTTCTCCCTCTATAGTGATTTGAGAGTTTTGTTGGGCATAGTAGTCTGGGCTGGCATCTGTGGTCTCTTAGAGTCTGTATGATATCTGTTCGAGATCTTCTGGCTTTAAGTGTCTCTCTTGAGAAGTCTGGTGTAATTCTGATAGGTCTGCCTTTATATGTTACTTGGCCTTTTTCCCATACAGCTTTTAATCTATTTGGTGTTCTGTACATTTCTTGTACCTTTATGGCCATCTCTTTCTTTAGATTAGGGAAGTTTTCTTCTATGATTTTGTTGAAGATGTTTTCTAGCCCTTTGAACTGGGAATCTTCACCCTCTTCTCTTCCTATTATTCTTAATAGGTCTTTTCATTGTGTTCCAAATTTCCTGTATCTTCTGGGTTAGGAATGTTTTATCTTATTTTCTTTGACTGATGTGCCAATATCTTCTATGGTATATTCTACACTTGAGATTCTCTCTTACATCTCTGGTTTTCTGTTAGTCGTGGATGCATCTGTTAGCTCCTGATCTTGTTGGACTCTAAGATCCAAAACAAACAGGACGTGCTCCTGCAGAATCAAACATGGACAGAGGATTTGCTGCAACAACATGAGGTTTAATGATACCAGTGCACTAGGACACTCTTGTGTGCAGGCAAGAGAGCCCGGAACAAAAGCTGGGAGCAGTTCTTATACAGAGTTCACAAGGGCAACCACAAAGGACCACAAAGGCTGACCTTCTCAGGTCTGGTCTCTAGGTGACTAAGATTCACATATTACTTTTATGACAATGAGTGTCATAAAAGTTTGCCTCTTTCTGGGGCAGAATTATCTTTCCAGCTGGGGTTTTCCATACCCTCAAGTTCTTATCAAACTCCTTTTCGACTTTAGTCATTAAGGCCAAATCTTGGGCCATATATACAAATGGAGGTATGGGTTCAGCTTTACTTTCTTTCACAGCCATGGCAAAAAACATTTCACCTGCTACCCTCCTTGCTTCTCTGTCAGCCATGTTATTTTTCTTTGGTGGCCAGGGCAGTGGATGATGCTCAATTTAGAGGGCAGGTGTAGTGCCCCAAGTAGCTCTAAAATCTCAGTCATTCTTAATTTCTTTTCCAGCTGACATGAGGAGGCCTCACTGCTGGTAGATAGCCCCATGGACATGGGCCATAGTGAAGGCATATCTACTATCTGTGTAAATATTAACCTTCTTATCTTTTCTCAATTCTAGGGCTTTTGTCAGCGCTATCAGCTCAGCCCTCTGGGCAGAGGTACCTTCAGGTAGTGCCCATGCCCATATTACTTTTTGTCCATCTACCACTGTGGCCCCAGCCTTCCTTTTCCCATTTTCGAGGTAGCTGCTACCATCAGTATACCAGGTTACCTCAACATCCGCCAGAGGCTGATCACTCAATTCCTTTCACCAGCCATGTGCCTCCACAAGCACTTGCTGACAGTCATGGGTTGGTGCTCTGATATTCGAGTCTGGCAGCAAGGTGGCTGGGTTCAGCCCAGTGGCCTGGGTCAAAGTGATCCTGTCTGAATTTAGTAGCAAAGTCTAGTAGTGAGTCATCTGGATGTTAGTGAGCCAGCAATCAGGGGGCTGGTGGATCATGCTCTCCATTGTATGAGGAGCAGTCACCACCAAATCCTGCCCCAGGGTCAGCTTGTCAGCATCTTTGACTAGGGTTGCTACTGCCGCCACAATTCGCAGGCAGGCAGGCCACCCAGCTTCTACAGAGTCTAGGTTCTTTGAGAGGTATGCCACTGGTCTTTTCCAGGGCCCTAGCTTCTGCATTAGGACTCCCTTTGCTACCCTTCCATTCTCAACCACGTACAGGTAGAAAGGCTTGGACACATAAGGAAGTCCCAGGGCAGGGGCTGGCATAAGAGCCATCTTGATGGTGTCAAAAGCAGCTTGCTCTTTCTCTCCCCACTCAAATGGCCTATCACTTTTAGTCAATGGATAGAGGGGCGCTGCCACCTTGGTGAACCCTGGGATCCATAATTGACAGAATCCCACTGTCCCCAGGAATTCCCTTACTTGTCTGGCATTTGAGGGAGGGGGGATGTGAAACACAGTCTCTTTTCTTGCCTCTGACAGCCATCCTTTTCCATCTCTGAGCAGATACCCCAAGTAACTGACTTGTTTCCTGTAGATCTGGGCCTTCTTAGCAGAGGCTCTATAACCCAGCTTTTCCAGTTCAGTTAGTTTTTCCTGTTCAGTTAGTAATCGACGGGTTCCATCGAGGCACGTGTCTCTGTTAGGGGCAGCCAGAAGGATATCATCTATAATTGAAGAAGGGTTACCTGGGGGTTTTCTCCTCTAAACGGGGCAAGATCCTGGTGTAAAGCTTCATCAAAAGTGGTAGGTGAGTTCTTGAACCCCTATGGAAGCTGAGTCCATGTTAATTGTCCAGATATTTCTGATTCCAGGTCCTTCCATTGGAAAGCGAAGATTGGTTGGCTTTTCAGGCTTAGATAGAGACAGAAGAAGGCATCTTTAAGGTCCTGTACAGTGTACCAAGTCCTTTCTGGAGGAAGAGAACTCAACAAGTTATATGGGTTTGGTACTGTGGGATGTAAGTCCATCACCCTTTTGTTTACCTCACGAAAATCTTACACCGGTCAGTAGTCGTTGGTACCTGGTTTTCATACTGGAAGCAAGGGTGTGTTCCATGCTGACTGACACCTTTTAAGTATCCCCAAATCTAGCAATCTGAGGATATGAGATCTAATTCCATCTTGTGCTTCCTTGCTCATTGGATACTGATGGACTGTTACTCAAGTGGCCAAGGCTTTTAGCTCTACACAGACAGCCGGCTAGTTCTTAGCCTCACCCATGCCTGTGGTTTCTGCCCATGCTTGTGGAAACTGGTTCAGCCACCAGTTCATATCTCTGAGATTCTCTTTTGGGTGGTCAAAGAGGCAGTACACATCCTCGAGTTTTACAGTCAACACATGCATCATATTTCCTTGTCTATCTTTTACTTGGGGGCCCTCTGGGAGGAAGCGGATCTGGGCTCCAATCTTTGCAAGCAGGTCCCTGCCCAAGAGAGGGTAGGGACATTCTGGAATGACTAAGAAGAGTGGGACCCTCGGTCAATGTCGAGGTCCACTGTTCTTCAGGTGGACATGAATATTGCTTATTGCCAGTAGCTTCCTGGACCCACGACCTCTTGTCAGACAATGGGCCTGTGGTTTGTAGAAGGACTGAATGTTGAGCCCCAGTGTCCATCAAGAACTGGGTGGGCTTCTCCTCCACTCTCAGGGTTACCCTGGGCTCAAGGAGGAGGTCTGAGCCTCATCCTCCCTAGTCACTGTCCTCACCCAGGGCCAGTATTTTGTGGCGTAGGGGTTCCTCTCGGGCTCGGCAGGGCCCATTCCCCCTTCTCTTCAGGCAATTTCTTGCCCAACGCCCTTTTTCTTTGCAATAGGCACACTAATCCTTATCCAAAGGCTTCTTTGGTTGCCTGGTACTCTCTCACCTGGCTCTTGACTTTGTCTAACTACTGTGACCAAAATTCTAGTCAAGTTCTTTTCCTGTCTTTTTTCTTTCTCTAGTTCCCTAACTTCTTTTTATTTCTGCTTCCTCTCTTCCTTCTCTTCCTCAGTCTATCTACTATAGAATACCTTTTCAGCTACCTGTACCAAATCTTTGAAAGACTTGCCTGTAATCCATCCAGCTTCTGTAGGTTTTTCCTAATATTACTGGAAGATTGGTCAATAAAGTCTATTGCCACTGTTGCTTAACGCTCAGCAGACACAGGATCATAGAGTGTGAACCTGTGGAAAGCCTCCATCAACTATTCTAGGAAGGCAGAGGGGGATTTGGTAGGTCCTTGGACCGGTTCCCTTACCTTAGCCAAATTAATGGGGCACCGTGAAGCCTCCCTGAGACCTGCCATTAGAACCTGGCAATAGACTTTCAAGTGCTTCCTACAACCTGGCATATTGAAATCCTAATCTGGTCTGGTCAGTAGGAAGGCTGCATCTATCTCATTCTGTAGGAGAATGGGTCTATCATCTGTCCCAGGAATGTTTTTCCTGGTTTCCAAGATGACATGCCTTTCCTCAGTAGTAAAGAATGTCTGTAAGAGCTGCTGACAATCATCCCAAGTGGGCTGGTGTGAAAAAAGGAGAGAATCAATCAGGTTGATCAGAGTCTGGGGGTTTTCAGAAAAACAAGGGTTATGAGTCTTCCAGTTATAGAGATCTGCCGATGAAAAGGGCCAATACTGGAAAAGCTGATTGCCCCTATCATCAAGGGGCCCATAGGCCCACAGAGGCAGAACAGTTGTCTCAGGGGTCATTGTCCACCTACTCCGAGTCCCGACAGCCGGACCATCCTGGCTGCCAAAGTTTCCACTGGAGCTGTGGTCCTCTCAGCTGCCAAAGCTGCGGCTCTCTGCATCTCCAGAGCTGCAGCTGAGGTTGCCATTGGGGGGAGCATTGGAGGATAAGGAGGAGGGGTATATAATAAGAGGTGGTCAGCATCTGAGGTGGGTAAGATCTTCTTTTCTCCCATGGGATGTGAGACTCTCCTCTCCTCTCCTTACCACCATCCTTCAGCTCGAACACCTCAGTCTTCAGTGGGCCTAGAAGTGAAACAAATGGCCGGGCAGTGGTGGTGCACACCTTTAATCCCAGCACTTGGGAGGCAGAGGCAGGTGGATTTCTGAGTTTGAGGCTGTCCTGGTCTACAGAGTGAGCTCCAGGACAGCCAGGACTACATAGAAAAACCCTGTCTCGAAAAAGAAAACAAAAAGAGGGAGAGAGGGAGAGAGAGAGAGAGAGAGAGAGAGAGAGAGAGAGAGAGAGAAGTGAAACAATGGGCAGACCCCATGGGGGGTGGGGAGAGAACTAAGTTTTCCCAGAGAGTTATATAAGGGATCTGGTCTGGATGTCCACCGTGACCCCTCTGAAAAACTCTCACTTTAACCTGTCTAACTTTCTCTGAAAGAAGGATCCCTCTGGTGGCCATCCCATCTGAAGAGAGGCCATTCTGAGGTAAACAATGTCTGCCATCTCTGTTTCTTCACTCTTACTGACAAATTATGAGCTCTAGTCTTAACTTCAGCCCAGTGGTCAAGAATCAAAGATAATGAGGTGGAAAGTGTCTGTCCCATGTAACCGCCCGTTCTGCTGCTCCGGTCTGTGGGTCGGGGCCTAGCAAGAGAGAGAGTGGGGACGGAGACTCGAAGAATGGAGACAAGACAGGGAGTCTGATCAAGTCTCGTTTATTGGAAGGAAATCCTGGGTATTTATACCCTTTACCACGTGCCTTACCCTCGTGGACAAGCACAGCTGAAGGCACTACGTCATGTGCCTTGCAGCATGGATATCATGTGCACCTAGCTAGCAGTGAGGAGACCACGTGCACCTAGCAGCGTGGATATCACGTGCGCCTTGCAGCTGGTGGCACTAAACAGCAAAACAAGATATGTGAGAAAAACAAGATATTTATCAGAGTGTTCTCAGCTGTTGTAGGCTGTTGAAAACAAGTCTCTTGTCAGGGTATATGGCCTGAGATGGCTGCAAAGATGATAGCCACTTTCGGCTAGGAGTCGGCTCCCAACAGTCCCATGGTAGATAACGCAGTAGATTCAGTCCACAATAACATCAGTCAAAGTCCAAGAACACAAAGAACGTCAACCAACACACAGACAGTTTATCAAGAAAACCAACATAAACACCACAGACAGCTCACCCCTGTCACGGGAAGCACATAAACCAGGTGATATAGACAGTTTTTGCCCCTGTCACAGGTGCAGAAACCAGGTTACACAATCAAGACATAGAAAAACTGCCAGTGGAAGAATCCAATAATCAGAGGACTTGGCCAGCCTACATTGGACCTAATTTAACAGATTCAGACGACTTGCCCAGCCTAGGCTGGACCAAATCCAACAGATTCAGATGACTTGGCCAGCCTACGCCAGACCAAATTGAACAGATTTTTATACCACCAGCAATGAACAACACAAATATTAGACACGGACACACTGCCACGAGAGTGCAACAAACACCATCCCACGTGGCGGCCAACTTGATCCAAAGAAGGGGTCATGTCCGACTCTATCTCCTAGACTATCTGGAGCTTCCTCCAATGTCTTGTGGCCTGCAACATTCGGTACATCTACCCTCTCCTGTCACTTCTACTCCCACGAATTCCCTCCCAGAACTCATAACCTGACCCTATCCCAGGGTCCTTTAAACCTGACCCTATCCCAGGGTCACAAACTGCTCTCCGTGGCTTGCCCAGTTCTTGCCCTTGCCATGAGCTCAGAAACCAGGCTACATAGATGATTGCCCCTGCCATGGGCACATAGAGACTTCACCGACACAGTACACAGACAGACACTTCACAGATACAAAAACAAAGAACATACAGACAGTACACAGACCTGCTCGAGTGAGTGGACCTCTGATCCCTGGAGCCGTGGGGTCTGAGAGAGCAAATATCTTGGTGGGACCTCCAAAATGTTGGACTCTAAGATCCAAAACAGGAGACTCGTTCCCACAGAATCACACATGGACAGAGGATTTGCTGCAACAACATGAGGTTTAATGATACCAATGTACTAGGACTCTCTCGCATGCAGGCAAGAGAGCCCGGAACAAAAGCTGGGAGCAGTTCTTATACAGAGTCCACAAGGGCAACCACAAAGGACCACAAAGGACCACAAAGGCTGACCTTCTTAGGTCTGGTCTCTAGGTGACTAAGATTCACACATTACTTTTATGACAATGAGTGTCATAAAAGTTTGCCCAGGTTTACCACATTAAGGGTTGTTTCCTGACCACCTCCCATCCTGGGCTCCTTTCCTGGAATGTGCCTACATGCTCTGGGTTTCCTCCCCTGTAGTCTGAGGAATGTAGTCTCTCCTTTCTTCCTCTGAATGTTAATCCAGCAAGTGTCCTCTGACTAAGGAATATACTCCTCCTGGAATGCGCCCTGGGACAGTGAATTCTAAGTTCAAACCAAGACCTGAATTCTGAGTTCAAACTGAGACCTGAATTCTAAGTTCAAACAAAGACCTGAATTCGAAGTTCAAACTGAGACATGGATTTCTCACAATCTCTTTCTTAGGTTTTCCATATCTAGAGTTGCCTCCAGTTTTTATTTCTTAATAGTTTCTATTTCCATTTTTTTTGTCTTGGACCACTTTGTTCCATTCCTTCACCTATTTGATTGTATTTACTGCATTTCTTTAAGGGATTTATTTGTTTCATCTTTGAGGCTTCTACCTGTTTTCCTGTATTTCTTTCAGGGAGTTATGTATATCCTACTTAAAGACCTCTAGTATCTTTATGAGATGGGATTTTAGGTCAGAATCTTGCTCTTCAGGGGTGTTAAGGTACACAATTCTTGCTGTGGTAGGAGAACTGGGTTCTGATGATGCCAGATTACGTTGGTTTCTGTTCTTTATGATCTTGTGCTTGCCTTTTGCTCTGCTGTTAACTGGCCTTGGTGTCTTCAACTGAAGTAGGCCTCCTTTCAGCTAGGTACAGCTGTGAGACCTTGGTTAGAGTAGGCCTTCTGGGAGGCAGGCAGTGCTGTCCCTGGGTAAGGTAGGTCTTGTCTCTGTTTAGCACAGGCTTCCTGTGTCCCTGTTTCCTTGTTTTCTTAGTTATGACAGACCTCCTGGGAGACAGGTATGGCAGGGTAGGGTAGGGAACAGCATGCTGATCTGCCACACTCTGTAGCAGTGAATAGTTAATCTGCTTTAAACTTACTCCTGGCAGATGATTAAGCCTTTAGCCATCTGCTAGAGCTCTCTGGATTCTTGAGTGAAAGTAACGCACACACACACACACCCCTCAGCTTAATTTTTAATATGCCTAACTAGCTCAACATCTGGGCAGTTCTAAACTTCTCTGTGGCTAGCACACACTTCCATCCAGTATTCCTGAATTAAGATTTTCTAACTCTATATTTTATCCCTGTTGCCTGAGACCCAGTAACTTACCTTCATTCTTACATGTCAGCGGGACTTTTACTCTTATCTTTCTGCCTCCCTGCCATGATGATTCTGATTGTTCTTCCCCCTTGGTCCCTTACCTGCAAACCCTAAAAGTCCCACTTCCATCTCCCTGCCCAGGTATTGGCTGTACAGCAACTCTTTCTTACCAATTAAAACCAGCTGGGGTCAAGGACCCTCAGTGTCTCAAAGTGCGGCATTTGGGAGATGAATTAAAACAAAAAGAATTTTATTCCTGTCCATCATGTTAAAGCTTGTCTTTAACAACATTAACATGTTGGCAGCCAAAGTACATGGCTTGAGCCTGAAAATGGACCACCAGACAGAGTTATTAAATTAACAGGCTGGCAAGCAAAGGACAGGTAAGATTCTGCACAGAGCCTCACTAACCTAAGACATAAGTACATTGCTTTTGATAATGCATATTCCATCATGGGTAAGGAAGGCATTCTTGTCAGAACAACCTAAGGCAGGATCAGTCTTGCTAATAAAATAAAAAAGGGGTAGGGACGGAGAGCCTTTGGACATATGAGTGTAATTGTGTCTTCATAGAGTGAATTGGGTAGTAATCCTTCTGTTTCTATTTTGTGGAACAGTTTATACATAATTGATATTAGGTCTTCTTTGAAGGTCTGATAGAATTCTGCACTAAAACCATCTGGCCCTGGGATTTTCTTGGTGGGGAGACTTTTAATGACTGCTGCTATTTCTTTAGGGGTTATGGGACTGTTTAGATGGTTTATTTGCCTCTGATTTAATTTTGGTACCTGGTATCTGTCTGAAAATTGTCCATTTCATCCAGATTTTCCAATTTTGTTGAGTATAGGCCTTTGTAGTAGGATCTGATGATTTTTTAAATTTCCTCAGTTTCTGTTGTTTTGTCACCCTTTTCAGTTCTGATTTTATTAATTTGGATACTGTCTCTGTGCCCTCTGGTTTATCATGATCAAGTAGGCTTTATCCCAGGAATGCTGGGATGGTTCAATATTCGGAAACCCATCAAGGTAATTCACTATATAAACAAACTCAAAGAAAAACAACCCACATGATCATCTCACTAGATGATGAGAAAGCATTTGACAGAATTCAACACTCCTTCATGATAAAAGTCTTGGAAAGAGCAGGAATTCAAGGCCCATACATAAACTTAGTAAAAGCAATATACAGCAAGCCAGTAGCCAACATCAAACTAAATGGAGAGAAATATGAAGCAATCCCACTAAGATCAGGGACTAGGCAAGGCTACCCATTCTTACCCTACCTATTCAATATAGTACTGGAAGCCCTAGCCAGAGCTATTAGATAACAAAAGGAAGTCAGAGGGATACAAATAGGAAAGAAAGAAGTCAAAATTTCACTATTTGCAGATGATATGATAGTATACTTAAATGACCATAAAACTTCCACCAGAGACTTACTAAACCTGATAAACAACTTCAGCAAAGTGGCTGGTTATAAAATCAACTCAAACAAATCAGTATCCTTCCTCTACTCAAAAGATAAACAGGTTGAGAAAGAAATTAGGGAAATGACACCCTTCACAATAGTCACAAATGGTGTAAAATATCTTGGAGTGAATCTAACCAAGCAAGTAAAAGAGCTGTATTTCATGAACTTCAAGTCTCTGAAGAAAGAAATCAAAAAAGATCTTAGAAGATGGAAAAATCTCCCATGCTCGTGGATTGGCAGGATTAATTTAGTAAAAATGATCATTTGCCAAAAGCAATATACAGATTCAATGGAATTCCCATCAAAATTCCAAATCAATTCTTCATAGAGATAGAAAGAGCAATTTGCAAATTCATTTGGAATAACAAAAAACCCAGGATAGTGAGAACTATTCTCAACAATAAAAGAACTTCTGGGGGGAATCACCATCCTTGCCCTCATACTGTACTACAGAGCAATAGTGTTAAAAATGGAATGGTATTGGTACAGAGATAGGCAGGAAGATCAATGGAATAGAATTGAAGACCCAGAAACGAACCCACACACCTATGGTCACTTGATCTTTGACAAAGGAGCTAAAACATGTAATGGAAATTGGACCTTTTTCCTGAGGACCCAGCTATACCACTCCTAGGCATATACCCAGAAGATGCTCCAACATATAACAAGGACATATGCTCCACTATGTTCATAGCAGCCTTATTTATATAGCCAGAGGCTGGAAAGCACCCAGATGTCCTTCAACAGAGGAATGGATACAAAAGATGTGGTACATTTACACAGTGGAATATTACTCAGCTATTAAAAACAATGACTTCATGAAATTCTTAGGCAAATGGATGGAACTAGAAAATATTATCCTGAGTGAGGTAACCCAATCACAAAAGAACACACATGGTATTCACTCACTGATAAGTGGATATTAGCCCAAAAGCTTGAAATATCCAAGGTTCAACTCATAGACCACATGAAGCTCGTGAAGAAGGAAGACCAAGTATGGGTGCTTTGGTCCTTCTTAGAAGGTGTAACAAAATACTCAAGAGAGCAAATATGGAGACAAAGTGTGGAACAGAAAGGGAAGGAGGTGCCGTCTGGCGACCATTCCACCTGGGTATCCATCCCATGTGCAGTCACCAAAGGTAGACGCTGATGTGGATGTCAGGAAGTGCATGCTGACAGGAGCCTGATCTAGCTGTCTCCTTAGAGGTCTGCCAGAGTCTGACATATTCAGAGGTGGATGCTCACAGCTAACCATTGATCTGATCAAGGAGTTCCCAATGGAGGAGTTAGAAAGAAGACTGAAGGAGCTGAAAGGGTTTGTGGCCCCATGAGGAGAGCAACAATACCAACCAATCAGAGCTCCCCAGGGTCTGAACCATCAGCCTCGGAGCACATAGGGAGGGACCCATGAGTCCAGCTGTATATATAGGGGAGAATGGCCTTGTTGGGTATAGGTGGAAGAGGAGATCCTTGGTCCCATGAAGGGTGGATGCAGAGTGTGGGGGAATTAGAGGGTGGGGAGGTGGGAATTGGGGGGAGTATGTGGGGGCACATCCTCACAGAAGCAGGAGAAGGGGGCATGGGATAGGGGGTTCCTGGGCAAGTGGAGAACAGGGTAAGGAGATAACATCTGAAATGTAAATATAGTATCCAGAATAAAAAAAGAAAGGATATGAAAAGAACTTCAAGCCTCTGAAGAATGAAATTGAAGAAGACCTCAGAAGATGTATAGATTTGGCATACTCATGGATCGGCAAGATTAACATAGTAAAACGGTCATCTTACCAAATGCAATCTACAGATTCAATGCAATCCCCATCAATATTCCAACTTAATTCTTCACAGAGATAGAGCAATTCTCAAATTTATTTGGAACAAAAACCCAGGATATCGAAAAATATTCGCAACAATAAGACAACTTCTAGGGTAATCACAATCCCTGACCTCAAGCTCTGCTACAAAGCAATAGTGATTAAAAACTGTGTGGTATATTTGTACACAGACAGACAAGTAAATCAATGGAATAGAATTGAAGACCCAGAAATGAACCCACACACCTATGGTCACTTGTTTTTTGCCAAAGAAGCTAAAACTATCCAGTGGAAAAAAGACAGCATATTCAACAAATGGTGCTAGCTTAACTGGTGGTTAGTATGTAGAAGAATGCAAATTGACCCATTCTTATCTCCTTGTACAAAGCTCAAGTCTAAGTGGATCAAGGACCTCCAGATAAAACCAGGTATACTGACTATTAGAAGAAAAATTGGGAAAGAGCTTCAAACACATGGGCACAAAAAATTTCTTGAACAGAACACCAATGACACAGGTTGTAAGATAAGCTATAGACAAATGGGATCTCATAAAATTGCAAAGCTACTGTAATGAAAAGGAAACTGTCATCAAGACAAAACAGCAGCCTACAGATTGGTAAAAATCTTTACGAATCCTACATCTGATAGAGGGCTAATATCCAATATACAGAGAGAACTCAAGAAGTTAGACTTCAGAGAACCAAATAACGCAATTTAAAAATGAGATACAGAGCTAAAAAAGAGTCCTAAACTGAGGAATCTCAAATGACTGAGAAGCATCTAAAGAAGTGTTCAACATCCTTAGCCATCAGGGAAATGCAAATCAAAATGAACCTGATATTCTACCTCACATCAATCAGAATGGCTAAGATCAAAAACTCAGGTGACAGCAAATGCTGTAGATGATATGGAGAAAGAAGAACATTCATCCATTGCAGGTGGGATTGCAAGCTGATACAGCCACTCTGGAAATCAGTCTGGCAGTTCCTCAGAAAATTGGACATAGTACTACCTAAGGACCAAGCTATACCACTCTTGGGCATACACCCAGAAGATGTGCCAACATATAACAAAGACACATGCTCCACTATGTTCATAGCAGCCTCATTTATAATAACTGGAAACTAGAAAGAACCTAGATGTCCTTCAACAGAGGAATGGATACAGAAAATGTGATACATTTACACAAAGGAGTACTATTCAGCTATTAAATACAATGACTTCATGAAATTCTTAGGCAAATGGATAGAACTAGAAAATATCATCCTGAGTGAGGTAATCCAGTCACAAAAGAACACACATGATATGTACTCACTGAAATGTGGATATTAAGAAAAAAATCAGAATACCCATGATACAATTCACAGATCATATGAAGCTCAAGAAGAAGGAAGACCAAAGTGTGGATGCTTCAGTACTACTTAGAAGGGAGAACAAAATAATCACAGGAGGTAGATGGTGGGAGGGACTTGGGAGGTAGTGAGGAGGAGGAAGGTCTTAGGAGTAAAAATGGGGCATGATCATGTGTGGGAGGAGACAGGGGAGATGTACAGAGGGTCAAGAAATTGAACAGAGGTGTTTAGTAATGGGGGATGTGGAACTGGGGGTAGCCACCAGAAAGTCCTAGATACCAGGAAATCAAGAGGATCCCAAGACCCAACAGGGATGACATTAGCTGAAATAAACATCAAAGGGGACAAAGAACCTGTAGAGACTATATCCAGAGTTTAGGCATAGCCTCTGGTTGAGGGATGGGGGCACCCACTCATCACAAAATATTAACCCAGAATTGCTCCTGTCTAAAAGAAATACAGGGACAAAGAGTGGAGCAGAGACTGAAGGAAAGGCCATCCAGAGACTGCCCCACCTAGGGATCCATCCCATCTGCAGACACCAATCCCAGACACTATTGCTGATGCCAAGAAGTGCTCGCTGACAGGAGCCTGATATAGCTGTATCCTGAGATGCTCTGCCAGACGTTACCAATACAGATGTGGATACTTGCAGCCAACCATCAGACTGAGTCCCCAATGGAGGAGTTAGGGAAAGGACTAAAGGAGCTGAAGGGGTTTTCAAAACTTCATAGGAAGAACAACAATGTCAACCAACCAGAACCCCCAGATCTCTCAGAAACTAAACCACCAACTAGCCAAAGAATACACAAAGAGGGATCCATGGCTCCCACTGCATATGTAGCAATGGATGGCCTTGTTGGGCATCAATGGGAGGGGAGAATCTTGGTCCTGTGAAGGCTAGATGCCTCAATGTATAGGAATGTTAAGGCGGTGAAGCGAGAGAAGTAGGTCGTTGAGGTAGCACCCTCATAGAAGCAGGAGGTGGGGGATGGGCTAGGGGGTGTGTGGATGGGAAATCAAGAAGGGGAATAACATTTGAAATGTAAATAAATAAAATAATCAATAAAAGAATTGTTAAAAAAAAAACCAAAGCTCCTAAGATTGACATGGTTCTAAAACCTCGTCTGAGCATCATTTGCTCCATGATTTGTCACCTGCCATAGTGCTTCCTCCCATATACTGGTTCTCCCCGAATGTTCCTTACTGTGTCATGAAAAGAAAAAACAGATTAATGACTCTAAAAATGTAATTTTTAAAACAACATATATGTCCTTCTGGTTTGCTTAGAAGCATTCTGTCAGTCATTTTATCAAAACATGTTGAAGTTTGTTGTACATAGATTCATGTAGCAAGAAGCCTTCTTTCAAAGGTAAAAAGTCAAGATCTAGAGGGAGTTTTTCTGTTAAAAAAAAGCTAAGTACAAATGTGAAGGATATCTTCCAAGCATTGAAATGAAATGTATTAGGCACCAAAATTCATGAAAACATCCATGAATTAATTAGAAAGAAATATTAACAGAAAAACATAGCAAAAAATCTTACAGCAAATGCTAACATGTATTTGTACACTTGATACAACTTTGTATTTTCTCTTCAGAAGATGGTTGGCATAAGCATTTTGTCTTATAAAACTATAATATAAATTATTTTCCTTTTTTTCTAGGAAGTAGAATCTGGTGCACACATGCATAAACACATGTGCTCCACACACACACATACACAAAAGGAAATGAGAAAAATTACCTCACTCAACAACAAATAAAATTTTACACAAGAGAGTTAAGGCAAAATTTTTGATTATAAGTTCAAAGCAACAGATTTATCTATCTTTCATTTCATAAACTCTTCTTATAAGTTCAAATCAGTAGGTTTTTTTTAAATAGAATTACCCACTCTCAGATCATGGCCTTAGATTTATCATAAGACCTGTCTGTGACTTCATCCCTGGACCTGACCTAGAATGAATATTTGTACTGATCACCTATTGGTCCAAGCCTATTTTTCTTCCTCCTGAAGTTTACTTGCTTGTAGCACACAAATGCTTAGTCTATTGCTTTTCATGGAGCCTACACTTACTGTTCTATGAGGAGGGAGCACATCCTATTCTTGATTTCAGCTTTATTCCATCTTTCTGGCAAAACAACTTAAACTATCTCCTTAAATTGTCTGTCAATTACTCTAGCTTCCTAAATTATTTGAATCATATCAGGAATTATATAAAATCATTATTTAATCAAAAAAGCATTAGTTCATAAAAGTTCATCTTCATGTTTATCTGCAGGGAATTGTACAAAATAGGATGTGCTAATACGTGGGAATCCATCATAACAGACTATAGGCAGAAATAATCCTCCTTTGCCCAATCACACCATGTCAGAAAGATGAGGAATACAGCAAAGACAAACATGAGAAGGCACACCAGCATCAAAAAGTAATCCTGGGACACAGCTTCTGGGGCTGTGCCTTTCCAGGATTCACCCACCATAGTCATGCAAACTGGTGGGCTGTCTACAGAGAGTTTAGTTGCCCACTGCAGCTCCTCCTGTATGGCATCTGCCAAGGAGAGGTTGAAAGTTGAAGGTTTTGCAGCCTGCTTCTTATCCCAGTACCATCACTGGAAAAACCTTGGCTGATTACAGAGGACAGCAGGGTCTGGCTCCATATCCCCCAGTGCTAGAAGTCTTTGCTAGGGACATCCTTGTAGATTCCAGTAGATTCTCACTGCACTAAGTTTATACCTCTTCTCCTCAAATGCTTTCAATTCCAATTGTCTCTCCTAGTGTTCTTTCCTCCATTCCCTCCTCACCTGATCCTTCTTCTCATTTCCACCTTCCCCAAGTCCATCCACCAAATCCATTCTATTTCCCCTTCTTCTTTGTGTACTCTGACTGTAACTTGTGATACCTTGGGAAGCCTGTATGTTTCTGAAGGAAAATGGAAGAGAAGTGGAACTGGATGAGACGGAAGATAGGAGCAGGGGGCTGGAAGGAGTGGAGGGAGTGGAAACTGCAGCAATGTATTAAAGAAATACATGTAATGTATTAATGCAATGTATTAAAGAAAAATAAAAAATACTTTAAGAAACAGAAAACCACTTATCATTAATAAGTTGATCTTATTCCAGAAATATTACAGGGATGATTTGCCGTATCCCAAGCCAATAAATGTAATAATGATCCCATAAATGGACCAAAGACAGTAATCATGTGGAAATCAATAGATGGAAAAGGCGTTTCATAGAATTCCAATATTTAATCAAGTAAAAGTCCCACAGAAACTTAGAATAGAAGGAATTTAGCATATATGCACACATGTGCACATGTACACACACACAATCACATACACATCTTTATAATCATGGAAAAGACTGTAAGAAAAATACATTTGAGACTGGGCATGGTTGCTCTTTATATTGTTCAAACTATGTCCAGAATTATTACTTTAGGGTTAAAAAAATCTAAGTTAGATTAAAATTTTAATAATAAAATTAAAATTGTGTTTGAATTTGTGGTCACTTTGTGTTGCAAAGCAGAGTTCAAAATACTATATTATACAGGAGATTCAATAGATGATCAACCCTGTGAGTTATTTTTAATATCTCAGATAACTTTAAATATTTCCTTTTCCACTCATGCTAGAAAATATTGACATAAGTGATTTATTCAAACAGTGCCTGGTCCACACTGGTAATATGACAGGGGAAGTTCGCAATGAAACTAGTGACTAAGACTTGTGGAATCTAAACAACAAGATTGATTGCCTTTCTAGAGCCTTGGTCCTAATGTATGAAACATGCTGTGATGTGTTCTTCAGACAGCATGATATCTGATATCACAGTATGAGCCAGGCCTCTTCCTTTATCATTACTTTCATTACTGCAAATTAAAAGTAGGTCTTTTCTTCAGGAGCAATCATGTCAAAATATATAAACTTAGATTAATTAAAAACAGTTGCAAGAGGAAGTATTCTCATGAAAGTCATAAATTTCACTAATGCAAATGATCCAAAAATGAATCATAGCTTTTTATAAAAAGATAATTGTGGAGGAAAATGCCAAGCAAGAAAATATTTGCACCTATAAAAACAAGAGACTTTCAGAAAGGTTTAAAAACATGCCCAAAACTAAAGCTAAACATCACTATCATATTTCCCAAGCATTGTTAAAATTTCCTCAGAAACCTCTTCCTTGGCATTTAATCCCACTATAAAATCAAGATGGCTAAAATCAGAAATAGTCTTATGGTATGTGAGGCTGGAGATTTTAGGTACCAAATTTGCTACATCTTCTGGGTTAGACAAAAAATCTTTAAGACCACTAAACATGGCAGTTGGAACCTTCATGTCTTCCACATTGTATACTGGAGGAGTAGTCTGAAGGAAAATCACAAAGAGCAATGCATTAACAAAAAAATTTAACAAAAATTCAACAAGACATTAACAAAAATAGCAAACTCTTCATGGCCTATTCTCATCTGTGACAGGATAATTGTAATGACGCATTTATTGTGTTCACTGAAGTCATTGATCTCCGCCTTTGTCAGATAAAAATTAATCTTATATTTATATATGTATTTACTGTAGTTTTGTCACAGCTACTCTCTCTGTAGTCTATGCCTCTCTCTTCTCACTGTCCTTAATCCTGAGGTTACTGCTGTGTGCCACCACCCTTCTATTATAGTGGTCTGTCATCCAAGCTTGAGATCATACAAGTCCCAAGTTCTCTGAACCTGGATTTCTACATGTGAAATGACTATATCAACAAGTGTCTGATAAATCCCACATTGTTTTGTCAGATTCAAATGATGTGTTAGACAGAACTTTGTCACAGTATCATCATACAAAAGATAATGCTATTCATTTTGATTCCTCTCAAAGTTCTGTGCAGCCCTCCTTCCTAAGAAAAATGAAGTGTCCCAAAGTCTTGTTTTAAAAACTAGGACTTTGTTTAGATTTCTTAGACTATATACCTTTTGTAAGGGCCAGATCATTAATCCTGAAAAAAGAGACTTACCTGATTGTAGTGCTGCATATTCAGAGATGGACTTCCCCAGTCATAAGCTTGAAACACACCACTTCTAATTGCCTTAAATAGAGATAAAACATACCATTAATTAGAAAGGCTTATTTTATGACAGAATCAACATTTATTGAGTTATATTGCCGCTTTTTACAGTAATGACACATTGGCCCAGATAAATTCAGTACATTTTTCTATCTTAATGATATGTGTTGTTTGATCAATGGCTACTAAATTAAAGTGCTAGAGTACTACACATTTTACGAATAAGTGTGAAAAGGACCTTGAAAATATTTTTACATTTATAACACCTCAAACAAAATATACTTCACAACAATTTTACACTACTTTAACTGTACCCATTAATATGTATTTGACAGCAAAATGGTCAATAAGAAGCTGAGAAAACATCATTCATGAATGATAAAAGCTTAGTTATTTATGCATAATGATGCATCATTTTATGCTATATTTAGGTTTAGCAGTATGTAGCAAATCTCAGCTTATAATTTTTTAATTATCCAATGCATTTAATGCTAAGAATCTAAATTAATGCTTATAAGGAGAAAAAAATGTAAAATCTCAAATTAGTACTTGTAAAAGTTACTTTACTTCTCTATTCAAATGAATTCGAAATATACTTCAGAATAATTTGGTTGCTCTTTGGATCAATATTTTATGTAACAAAATTTTTATCCTTCATATATAATTTCATTTACATAATTGTTCTTTAACTTTACACAGTACAAGAATTGTCAAAAAATATTAAGGGAGTGTTAAGTTGAATATTCAACAAAGCATTCTAAAGCAACATATCTTAGGAGGTAAAATATTCTGACTTATTGATAATGGGATAATAGTTTACAAATTTTCATACCATTAAGACAAATGACATACAATGTATAGAATTATGTGATATATCTTTGACCAGAATTGAAACAAAACAAAACAAAAGAAAGCAAAAAGCCTTCTAATATGACTTGCTCCCTGTTTAGGTACCAGTTTACCTCTTGTCAAATGACATTAGTAGGATCACCAGATTCTATCCATAGTGTTTTGGTTGACACATAGGAGAATAAGTAGGTGTAAAACTTATCAGTTTACTCACAGACCTCAAGGACACCTATAATTTTCATCTTGCATCAGTTTTTGGAAATTATTTACTAAAGCTGATGCTAATTGTTATATAATATATGTACATAGATTTGCTGATTGGAATAGAAAGCCATTCTCTTTTAGGATAAAATGACCATTCCGCTTTTTTCACATTCTTTTTTTTTTTTTTTACAAAGGTTCTATGTACCAATATGTTTCCTGTAATCTATTACTTGGGATGGAATACCCTGACCACAAAGCCAACCAGAGAAAGATTTTCTGAAACTTACAAGGACAGTCTCAAAAGTAGAAGGAAGAAAAGGGACACATTTGTACCTGACCATAGTGTGTAAGAATTTGAACTGATGTTCCTGCTAGACTGTGTGTTATGTACACATCAACACGACTCTAGGAGAAAATAAGACACATCATATATTTGTCAGCATTTAATTTCCTTCCACAGAAACAATTTCTTTCAAAAGAGTGAGGCTGAACTACTTCCATATAAAATGAACAGTGGTTCTTGTGAAGGACCCACATTCAATTCTGAGCACATATATAGAGGCTCACAGCCACCTCTAGCTCCAGTTCACTAGTACTCAGTGACCCCTATGTACATCATAATGTGAACAAACACACATACAAGTAAAGCACTCATGCACACAGTATAAAAAGATAAAAGCTATATATCTCCAATCAGTTTATAGAGAAAGTCTGGATTTTGACAGTAAGCAGTCATTTTTCAAGTAACTAATTACCCAGTTCACCACATTGGTTGCAGAATGGACAGCTCCACATAAACTACTACATACAATGTGAATCATTAAAAAAAGAAATTCTTAAGACACGAAAAGTAAGTGAATGGTTTAGATTTTGTTAATATCTAAAGTTTGCTAATTCTTTTAGCTTCATAGCAAATCATATCCTCCAAACTACTTAACATCAAGACATACAAAACATGTATGTATTGTTAAAGAAATTAGAGTCAACTCTTGTGAGAAGCTCACACCAAACTTTTGGTGTGAGCACTATTTCTACTTAACAAAACTCAGTGGTGAGCCATGAAATCATAGACATGCAAGTAACATTATATGGCTTGAGAAGGTTGTATTTATATATTTAGGAATATGTAATAAGAATTAAAGAAAAAAGACTTTATAGGTCACAACTTTTGGAGAGAGTAAAGGAATGTATGGGGTGGGGTTGGAGAGCAGAAAAAGTGAAAAGTGATGTAATTGTATTTTTGTTTCAAAAAATTAAAAATGAAAACATTTCTTAATGTAACAAGAATATTTCATTGACTTTTCATGTCTTAAAGAATTTCTTTTTGTTAATGACTCATATTCTGTGTGTGGTAGTTTACGTGGAGCTATCCTTAATTCTGGATCACAGGTGCTGAACTGGGTGATCAGTTATTTAATTAATGACAGCAGATTCATTTGACTGAACTGAGTAGAAGAAAAGATGGAACTCACCCATACCTGATACCCAGCTATACATTCATAACTGGTGGGCAACAGATCTGTGTTCACATGTTGAGAACTTGGAATTGTATGCAAAGTACATCTTGATTTCAATATGTACCCGGCTAAATGAATTAAAATTAATTTACCAGATACAGTTGTTATCTTAGCAACACACACACGCGCGCGCGCACACACACACACACACACACACACACACACACACACCACACACCAATGATGAATTTGAAAGAAAACAAAGCCTACCTTATTTAACTGCCCTTCAGAATACCCAGTCAGTGATCCCAGTACAGCAGCACATCCAGAATCGACCAACTTAATATTGCATGCAACTGGAGACAGCTCACTGAAAGCCACAGTAGGTAAAAATTCTTTTTTACCAAAAAGGAGCTGAAATTGACAAATGTAAAGGGCAGCTCTTAGTGTGAGAAAGTGTTTTGTCTGATAGAAGTACAGTGTTTACAGGGAGTGAGACACAAGAGAACACTACTGTTACTGAAGGGTGAATTAGCTTAGTTCACTGATCATGATATTCAGTACATGATTTGATAAAATGTGCTACATTTATTTTAATAAATAATTTTTCATTCAAATTGAATGAAAAATTCCGAGAATCATGAACATTGTAGGTGACAGCAATCTTTCTGTTCCTTTATTGGGGAGGGTTTACACAGGGTTAATGCCTGGTGGACTTGTTGAACTTAACACTGTATAGAAATGTTTATAGTTTGAAGTATGATTAGTGTAAAATGAAAACATGTTCACACAAAATCTTGCAAAGGGGCAATCCAAAAAAACCACTGAAAACTCTGTCAGTAGTGGTATGTAGATTAAGTGATGTGTTACATTTATACAAGAGATTATTATTCTTTCGCAGAAGAAGTTGCTGTAATACTACACCAGAGATGAACTAACAATAGTTACATCAACTGAGATAGCCAAGACAGAGGACCCCAAAGCACATGATTCCATCTATATGAAATGACTAAGATCAACAGCTTTAATAGACACACAGGTAATTTGAGATGCTGGGGGAAGGGGACCATGGTAGCTTCATTTAGAAATGGTATCAGATAGTGTTAATAGAAACACACACATAAAATACATACAAAACAAGAGTTCTCAAACACTGCATATTAGGCTATGAGAGAGTGTAACATGAAAAAGATGACTCTAATTAGCTCAGTGTTACATTGCACATCTGTTACCCAAAGATAATTCCCAGCTTTTTAATCTTTAAAAACAAATGAGATTTGGAAAAATTGAAGGCAGCTAAAGCTTCCGTCTAAAGAGAGGAAAGTGAAATTCAAAGACCCTTATAGATTCTATTCTGTGATTCAGCTGTCTATGAACTGCACATCTAGTTGAGGGAACAAATTCAAGGCCAGGCAATGGAATGGGAAAGATTCAGGAGTACTGAAAGTTTGAGATAAGGCAGTGTCTAAGCAGCACAGTAATTGAATGTTTTAGTAGTGATTAGACTGTAACTAGCCTAGAGGGCAAAATTAGACTTCTGTACCTTATATTCTGGCATTCTGTATTTATTAGTAGAATGATATGGGATACTCTGTGATAATAAAGGCAGTGACACAAATAAAATAGGACCATGGATTTTAGACAAATTATATCTTTACTAATTTAAAAAATGAATCTAAGTAGTTTTGTCTCTGAAGACGCTGATAGAAAACTTGAAAGTGAAATAGTAGGTAAGGTAAACTACATTCGAAAACATTTCAAAAGATTATCTGAGACAAAGTAATCATCCATAAAATTATGCACATACACACAAGAAACACTGAATAAACTTAGTAGGTATGTGTATGTGTGTGTAATGGTGATATTTAAGGACACAGTCATGAATTTGCAGGGGAGTGGGTACAGAGAGAGAGGGGAGTGGGTACAGAGGAGTTGAATGTATAGGGAGGGATGGGAATGATATGGATATCCTACAAATGTATAAAATTCTCAAAAATAAAAATAAATTAATATGAAACAGGTAAAATATTAAAAAGTATAGATAAAAGAAAAATACATTCATGCTACAAAAAATGCACAGGACAAAGCACAGGCTGTCCAACTTTGAGGTTAGATTCACTGTGGTCATTGTGGGAGGCTACGCAGGTGAGTGAGCACAGATTGTACTGGGAGACAGCTTCTTTAGCAATCTTATTTTGCAAAGTGTAAGTATAGCACCACTTTGAGTTCATCACAAACCTTGAATTCCATTGGAGAGTAATAAGCTGGAAGACGCCCAGAACCTTCGACATGTTTAACTGTCTCAATTGGAGCTATTAAAATGCTGAGTTTAATCTTTTCAGCCAGTTCTTGATTTGTTGAAAATGCTCCCAGAGCTGAAAGAAATATAAATATATATATGCTTGCTCTTTGCCAGACATTTAAACTTGGTCCTGAAGGTTTCCCTTAGTTTACCCATCAGAGTGCTAAGATGTTAAACTCTTTACATTCTATTAGATTTGCTTCTCCCCCAACCATTTACCCTGAATGGTGTAGTTTATGATTCATCATTAGAAAAAAAATGAGTCTGGAAGAGGAAAAATATTCTCCCTTTAAAGGATCTCTCTAATAACTTCTGGAATTCTGTCACTTTGGCATTTTCTTCTCTGGGCTGTTGTACCTAGTTTCCTTTTGTTCTGGCCAATGTGAACCTTGTTTACAATTTTTAAGAACTAATAGATAGCCTGTGAGCTTTTGATTGCTGGCTGACATATTTGAGTAGCCAGACTGACCAAATTTAAGGATTGGCTTAGCACTTTTAAAAATTAAAATCTCCCCTGACTATTGGAAAAAGACACCTACCCAAAATTTCACATATTGATCTTTAATGATGTCTAGTCATTTATACCTTCAAATGTCCTCCCTGTAGCATCTCCAGTCCACTCGTGCAGGTGCACACCTATATACAAATCTAACTACTTATCTTTATACAATCATTTTATCTGTCTACCAATCATCTATCTATTTATCACATTATAAATTGGACAAGTGGATGCATTAGCTAGAACTATTTTTCCTGACAGTCAGACAGTTGGAACCATCTATCCTTGGTCACACTTGTTCTTTGAAGATATACACTTTGGGGCTGGTGAGATGTCTCAGCAGTTAAGAGCACTGACTGCACTTCCAGAGGTCCTGAGTTCGATTCCCAGCAACTACACGGTGGCTCACAACCATCTATAGTGAGATCTGATGTCTTCTTCTTGTGTGTTTGACGACAGTTACCATGTACTCATATATACAATAAATAAATAAATAAATAAACCTTTTTTTAAAAAAAGAAAATATATACTTTCTTCAAACCCAAAGAATATCAATCAAAGCTCTGTGAGAGCTGACCAAGACAGTGGAGACAGATTCATAAAGCGTTTTCTAAGAAAAATGAACACTCTGATTTTCAACACATGTGATACCATTTGAGAAAGAACACACCACACACACACACACACACACACACACACACACACACACACACACAGTGAGTTATTGGTCTCAGAAGTTCTAGGTATAGAGAACCCTAGCATACCCCATATATGTACTTCATTTAAATATTTTATGAGTTAGAGGCTATGATTTCAACATTTGACATTTTAAAGCAGACTACAGTTGTTATCATCTGTCAGAGCGTTTCTGTTTTACAAAGAGGTGCAAATTATATGTATATATTTGTGTTCTTCAGGATAAATTTCAGCATTGTTCTTTTCTCTCATACCAATAAGTGTTCCTTGAGAATGGCCAATATAGTAAATCTGCTTTTGTCCTGTTTTCTCCAGAATGAAATTAATAGTAGCCGGAAGGTCATATGTTATCATTTGATCAAAACTGCAAGAAAACAGAGTGGAGAAAAGATGATTTAGTTACTAACCAATAAATAATTTATTTCTGTTTGAAATGATGTCTCTATGTGATCTATGTGACAGTTCAAAAAGTGTCAATTATGAATTACTACCCACATGTTCACTATGTAACCACCTTATGTTCACCATTTCTCTGTGATCACAAATTTCCCATGACATTTGTCCACGATTATACACATTGCACAGAATTGGGCTGGCATTGCTACGTTCATGGTAAATGAACTGTTAGACTTAATTCTGAGCACTTTTGCTCTGGAGCCAAATTTTCAAAAATTCTAGGTTGTCCAAATGAACATTATATGATTTAAGATTGGGAAGTAGGTTGCAAAATCTCCCCCAGGCTCCTGCTGGGGGAGAAAGAGGGAGAGGAAGAGGGAAAAGGAGAGGGAGAGAAAAAGAGATTGCTAAAGGTACGAAGATGAACATGTAACGGAAGTTGATTAAACAAATTAATGAGGTAATATTCTACTCTGTGACATAAAGCAATCATATATACAATCAACCTTCTCTCTTCTCACATGCCTGTCAGTCTTTACTCTGACAAAATATCAACAGTATTAGCTGAGGATGCAGTTCAGGTGAAAACAATTAAGGAGTGAGTTTGATCCACGGTGTCCATCTTAAAAAAAAAAAAGCCAGGTATACTGTTGCTTACCTGAAATTCCAGCAAGGTAGGATCAAAAATAAGTAATTTGGCTGAGCACTCAACCTAACCTACTTAGAAATTCCCAAGCCAGACAGACAAATTGTACCTAAGAAAAGACACTTGAATTTTTGCTCTGATCCTCACATGAACACCTGAACATGAATATACATGTTTCATACACACATGCATGTATACATACACACACAAATCAGAAAACAAGCTTAAATAACAAGTAATTGAGAATGATTGCATGCAAATGCCTATGTTTTCCAAATCATTGTTTTACATGTATCAAATTTACTTCAACAAAATTATTTTATACAGACATGACCGAGCCCTGTGATAACACTCAGTGAGCACAGGCACTTGTCACTAAGCCTGTTGTACTGACTTTATCCCCAGGATCAACATGGATAAAGGATATAGCCAACTTGCTTAACTTGTTTCCTGGCCTCCAAACATATACTGAAGCACACACAGACACACACACCCACACCCACACACACCCACACCCACACACACACACACACACACACACACACACACACAGAGCATAATTTTTAAAATAAATGGATTGATTAGAAGACTACTTAGTTATTTCAAGAAGATAAAATAGTCTATAATGAGAATTTTATTATAATTATTAAGTGTAGTAATCATAATACAAAGGCCCAGACTATGTCACCCAAATCAATCTGCTAAAATCACTCTAAGTGAAATGGCTTCAATTCTGTTCCACAAAATTATTTAGCCATTAAAATATTTGACATTCTTTTCAGGCAAAAGTAGAAATCACATGGAATTGTTTCCTACCTAAAAGCCCAGAATTCTTTAGAATCTGCATTGAGAGTCACATGTTCTTTTGCCCAGGTACTTCCTCTGCTGTTTCCCAACCACACATCATATCCAGCATCTGCTAGGATGAAGGCCAGGCTGTTGTTGGGAGGATTGGAAACCCATACACCAGCAGTTGAAAACAAGCCATGTTGACAAAATACTACCATCTTTGGGGCTGCAAAAACAATCATGAAAATGCTTTACATCATTAGCATCTACTGAAAATGTAAGCAAGAACATCAAGTACTCGTAATGGAGCCAAAAGATTTAAAAACTAGCACACAGGGATGTGCTAAGACTACATTTCACTTATGTTGTGTCAGTCAATGTCAATCAATATGGAACTGTGCAAAAGAAGATTCATTTCTACAGTATCTTGGTCTCCCTTCTATCTCATCCTCTTCAACCATAAATTTCCTCACATCTGTTCATTTTTTAAGTTTTATAGTTTGTAGTTTTTTAAAAGGAATGCTTTATACCTTATAAAATCCAAGAGGCAAATATACAGAAATACTAATGACTAAACATCCAAAGATTAATATGCAGTTTTTTTGAAACTCACCGGACTCTAAGAACATCCAGGACTTCTAGTTGGATACGAGGAATGAACCAGGTCTCATGTGTTACCATCTGGAGCATAAACTGTGAATGCTCACACAGGAAACTAAGGGATCTCCCACATGCAGTGTGCTTGTAAATTATTTAGGGACTCATCACCCTCTGTAGAAACACATTCTTGTCCTCATAATGACCAATGAAAGCTGGGTTCCTTTAAGTCCCAGTTCAGCTATGGAGTCAGGAAGCTTCAATTGCTCTTTTGAAATAACTCAGTTTGGAGGTAACTCTTTAGTAAGTCATTGCTTAACATGTCATTGCCTCAGGGTGCTGACAGCTTCAGTATTCATCTCACTCAGATCTTACCTGAACTATCAGCATTATTCTTCCCATGAGGAATGTGGTTAATTGGAAGAATGTAACCATCATCAGTCACAACCTTATATTCTTCGCTTGGATATCCCCAGTGTTCAATAATCTCACTCTACAAGAGAAAACACACAATAATGATTTTCATGAATCTTTTTTTTAAATACTCATTTCTCATGATTCTTAAAATAGAATGATTTCTTCTTGGTATTAAGTCATCATTCTGATAACTGTTCAGATTGTAAGAGATGCAAAAATTTAGAAGGGATGAAATAAACTAATAGAGATAAAGCAAATGCATTTAATTTTATTAGTGATGACAATAGCTTAGAACATTGTAACTAGATCTACTTGAAGGCCCAGCTATACCACTCTTGGGCATATACCCAAAAGATGCCCCATGATACCACAGGGGCACATATTTCATTATGTTCATAGCAGCCTTATTTGTGAAAGCTAAAAGTTGGAAACAACCCAGATGTCCTACAAATGGAAGAATGAATACAGAAGATGTGGTTTATTTGCACAGTGGAATACTACTCAGCTATTAAGAATGAGAACATCATGAGTTTTTCAGGCAAATTGATGGAACTAGAAAATATCATCCTGAGTGAGGTAACTCAGACCCAAAAGAACATGCATGGTACGTACTCACTAATAAGTGGATATCAGCCAAAAAAAGTACAGAATGTAGATACAATCCACAGAACTCAAGACGTTTAACAAGCTGAAGGGCCCAAGTGAGGATGCCTCAGTCCCACTTAGAAGGGAGAAGAAAGCAATCCTAGGGAGGGGGCAGAGGGAGGGAGGGACCTGGGTGGGAGAGAGAACCGGGAGGGGAAGAGGAGAACATGATCAGATATTGGGGTAGCAACAGGACTGAAGCCTGGAGGGCCAGCAGAAAGAATGGAAACAGGCAACCTCAGGAGGTAGGAGGTGGTATGACCTTCTAGAATGTACCAGAGACTTGGAGGTGAGAGACTCTCAGGACTCAAAGGGAGGGACCTTGGATGAAGTGCTCTACAATGGGGAAGGGGAACTCATAGAGTCTACTTCCAGTGGAGGGACAGGACATAAAGTGGAGGGATGGGGTTGCCACCCCACAGTCAAAAACTCTGACCCAGAATTGTTCCTGCCTGAAGGAACTGCAGGGACAAAAATGGAGAAGAGCATGAAAGAAAGGATATCCAGTGACAGGCCAAAATTGGGATCCAGCTCAAGGGAAGGCCCCAGAACCTGACACTGTTACTACTGTTGTAGTGTACTTGTAGACAGAAGCCTAGTATGGCTTCCCTCCAAGAGGCCCAAAGTCTGACTGAAAAAGTCAGATGCAGATATCACCACCCAACCAATGGACTGAATGGAAGCCGGGGGACCCCTGTGGTAGAACTGGGGCAAAGCTGGAAGAAGCTGAGGAGGAGGGCGGGCCTCATGGGAAGTCAGATATCTCAACTGATCTGGAATTGCCCCCCCCCAAAGGTCTTTCCAACACTGAGACACAAACCAGTTAGCATACACCAGCTGATATGAGGCTTCTGACACACATACAGCAGACGTTTACCTAGTCTGGCCTCAGTGAGAGAAGATGTACCTAACTCTCCGGAGACTTGATGCTCCAGGGAGTGGGGGAGGCCTGGTGGGATGGAGTGGGTGGGGTATGGGGTGGGGACATTCTCTTGGACATGGGGCAGGGGAGGAGGTATGGGATGGGTATCAATGGTAGGGGGGGCAGACCGGGATGGGGATGAAGTCTACACTGTAAAAAATAAATAATAAATAATAATAATAATAATAACAATAAATGAATAGCTTACAACATTCATGTGAGCTTCAGGATTCTTGTTTGGTTCAAGTAAACAAAATATTTTTCCAAATACATGGATAAGGCACATTGTACTCAGTAGCCACTGCATTTTAAACCTGCAGGGAAATAGTTGTTGTTATGAGTAGCTAAAGACACAGTACTAACTCAGCTTATTACATATATATTATGTCTATATGTTACCTTCCCTAACTGAAAGTTTTCATATTGTATAGAAAGCATCTTAGATGAACTCAATAATTTTGAAATGAATACTCACAGCTTTAAAGTAAGGGACAAAAAAGAGCTTAGATATAATTAAAGATCAGCATAGATATAATTAAAATCAACAGTATTTTTTATAAAAGCTATCTGTCTCTCCCTTAGCTATTCCTAAAAACAAAATAATTCTAACTAATATGGTGATAAATCCTCACTGGAGACTATTTGAGATTTATCCTAAAGAACTAAGCTTAATATATAATTTATTGGTTAATGATTTAAAGAAGTTACTTAATTCAAAGCCCTTTAGATGTTTGGCAGCAGAGTGGGGATCAGAGCAAAGGTTAAACAATGATAGCAGAGATGGATGAAAAGCAAGGCGAATGGAATTCCACATGTAGAATGGATTTCCACATGTAGAAGATGTACATTCCAAGTAATCCTGTCTCCATATCGTTCCTTGCCTTCTTTCATAACTATGTGTAGCACACGTATTCCACCACTGAATTTTTAAAATATGTGCTTAAAAAAAAACACAGTCATGAGTCATAAACATCTCTTTTCCAGCCACTATAAGCATTATTTTAAAGTGCTATTTGAGCACACAGCTTTAATAATCACAAGTTTGTCAATTTATGTGGCCCCCACAGATAGCGTCCCTGTTCCTGTTCCAAGCATAGGATATGGCTTCCAGTCTTTCTTTCATTTTACTTTATTTTATTGTTCAATTCCCTAACATCAAGATACCAAGTAAGCTTAAAAAATAGAGCCAAGTAATCTTAGGAATAAAATCAGCGTTGTAAACGTCAACCTTCACACTGTACCCACTGTCTACATACCATCTAAATAATGTCTAAATAGCATCTTTCTGTATTAATACCTGAGCCAAAGCAATACAGTTCGTGATCTTAGAGTATCATACTTACGGTTACCAAATATAATTATTTTGACTTCTTGTAGCCTGATTGAAATTTTAGTTCTTTTTTTCATGCCTTGCTCACTATAAATATACCATGAATGTATTTTTTGGATGACCTTTCCTAGAAATGGACAGTGTCTACTTTAATCATGAACTTGAAGTTAAATGGTGTAAAGCTGTCATGATTGACATGTTTTCTTAGCTCTGGGCTCATCCTTATCCTTAGTGTGAATGCTGAAGCTTTCCTTAGATTTTATGATGGACAACAACTCATAAGATATATTTTCCTCAAAGTTGTAATTGTAACTGTATCTCCTTACTGAATAATATGGAAGTCAAGATTTAGATAGCAATTGTAAACAAAGCCACTTGAAAGGCATTTTCCCCTGCAACTGACTTGGAAACAACATATGTACAAATTTTGGAGATGATATCTTCAGAACCTAAAAATGACAAAGCATGTGTAGAAAGAATGTTTTAATACAACCAAGGATACATAAAAATTTCAAGAGGAAAAAAAATCAAACTTCTATCATGAAAATATTGTGATAATATCTACAGGCATATACTCGCATTACACGGCAGTAGATTGGAATGATATCTTGGAAATATAAATTTCATTGTCCAGCAAAATTAGTATATAAATTTGTTCCTTCAGAAATTTCCATCTCTATGTTCCTAGAAAAAAAATTCTGGCATGTTGATAGCTGGAAATGCATATGGTACTGCTTGAATGTGACTGGTACTGCTTGAATGTGACTTGTGTCCCAGGGTTTATTGCTGGAAGGTTAGTGTTCAGAGTTACAGTGTAAACACAGTAGAAACTTTTGGAAATGGAACCTTGCTGGAATTACTAGTCAGGAGGACCTCACCATTAAGTGGATCAATGCTATGTCTCAGAAGTAGTTTTGATGTAGAAGGATGGAAGTGATGTTTCCATAGGAAATTTTGTTTTAAAAATAATCCAAAATCACATCTGGCTTGTCTCTGTCACTTGACTCCTAGATGTCTATGTGGCCCCTTCTCCATACACTTCTTACTGTGTTTGTTGCCTGGCATTTTGCACAGTCCCCCAGAACTGAGAACTCACCATGTTCTAAAATCTACAGAAGACTGAACCACTTGGACCCCTTTTCACAATGCACCCAATGTGTGGTGTTTTCTTTCAGACTCAGAAATTGGGTAAGATCTTTGTTCAAATCTATTCTAACTAAATAGTCTTGCTTAGAGTAAACATCTTGAGCACAATTTCAGCCACTTGCAAACTACATGTGACAGCCAATGGTTTATAAAATTATTATATAAAAATTTAAGTAAAATGTATTGTCTCATGAGATAGCTTTACTACTATTAACATTTCTATGTGTTCCATTAAATGTCTATCTTTAGGGGCATCCCTGTATGTTCAGTCCACAGGTTATCTGTTGATGCATTCTCTCGTGATTTCTAATCTCTGCAGTTAGTCTCTTGCTCATAGCCAGTGACTATGAAATTTCTGCATTGCACAAACTACTTATGGGAATATCATTCTTCACAGGTTCGTCTGCTTTGTTTATTTGTGTTTTCTATTTTGAAGCTACCTCTTCACTGACATTATCACTGACTGTACAACCACAGTATAGATTCTCAGTTGGTCTATTCCAATGTTGCTGTTTAATCTAATCAGAACTTGTTACAATGTGAAGAATTCCAGCTTATTTTTGAAGTGGATTATGTTGAATTGTATTTTATAATATATAGTTTTATATGGTTTTACTTTTTGTTTGTTTACTTTAATATTTCCCTGTTATATAGGAAAAGCAACTGATCAGAAGGGACCACAATGATTGCAGAATAGAGACCTAAAAGTAGAGTGGTGAATACAAGTATGAATGGATATTTAATCCCAGTGGAAATATACTATTCCTTTTATTAATTCATTCAGGGGACTACGGTTAAGATACTGGTCTAACCTCTTAAAATTCCCTGTAGAAATTAATTTTGAGAGCTGGCATGAGGAGTCTAATCTTCAGAGTTCTGATTTTTTAAAGACAAACATATTTCTCTGGTACACATGGTATCAATAATTTCTCAGATTAAAAAGGGAATTATTATCATAATTGATCCTACTTCTGCTTTGGAAACAGTCATCTCTGCTGTTGGTCCATCTGCTTTATACAGATATTAGTAGGAACCTGTTTAGATAGTGACTTCATCATGGACAAAATTTATCTGGCTTGTAAAATTGCTTTTCTGCCTTTTATTCAGAAGTTAATATTGAATAATTCCATCCTATGTCACAGAGAAACTTATAGAAACTGATTATTCTACTATCAATATTTCATGTTTAATTTAAAGTGTTTCAGCAAACCATACAGTCCAAGAAAACTTAAAGTGCAGTTGGCTGAACTAACTATATCTTAAAAATAATCTATGGAGAAACATTGGAGGACAAAAAGTAAAGCTGATCATGGTAGCTCATGCCACACTTAGGGGATAAAGATAGAAAAATCACCCCTGGATTCACTGGGGGCTTCACTACACAGTGAGGTCCTGGGTAACTGTGGACATGTACACTCATTCCTGCAAATAGGCGGTAGAAGATCTAAGATCTTCCTGCTATTCTTCAGAAGATATGGTACACTGCTTTGAGTCTATCTGCAGTTGCCAAGCAGGATCTTGCAGTTGCCAAGCTTCAGGGGACATTGTGCAGGTGGGGAAAGGTAGGGGATGAGGGTAAGGGCGAGGGTCCTGGCTTCTGGCATCTCCCCTTTCTCTGTTTAGTTAGAGAAGGCGTCTTATGATCAATCCCAACTATGTGAGTTTTGAATTTGGATGTCTAATTATGGGGGGTCTTAGACAAGTTCACAACCCCAAAACATTGATGTGAGACAAGTCACATTGATGGTCGAAGGCTTTAGGCTGTCAACAATGGGCAACTTCAAGGGACCCCGAGGTGGGTGAAAGGAGGGTGAGAGCCCTGTCTTAAGCCATGTAGGCTGCACCCACTCCCAGCACCATGGACTCCTTTTCGGCTGCATTGGATGGGCCCCTGGGAAGTGGACCTACAATAATCCCCATCATTGGGCTAACTCACAGCCATCCTAGTCCCTTGTAAGTGTTCAAGTTACCAACCATTTGTCAGTTTGGGGTGTAATATTGTCATAAAGGAAGGCTCCCCAATATTAAAAAAAAATTTCATGTTCAAAAAAAAATTTTTTTAAAAATTTTAAAAAAAAAGGAAAACAGGGGACAATCCAGTTGAAGATCCAATATTGATGGTGTCCTAGAAGCCTGAGATTGCCTCAAACTAGACCAATCACTCATTGCAAAGAACATTTGCAAGTGAAGATGTGTGGACAGAGGGATACACTGTGGGACACAATGTGACATACTACAGCTTCCATGACGAGATGTTTTCTATGCTTTGTTGTTGTTTGCGTGCGTGCGTGCGTGTGCGTGTGTGTGTGTGTGTGTGTGTGTGTGTTCAGGGTGGGAGGAGGTTTCAAGGACAAAGGATGGTTATGAGGGGACAGGGAGATGAGCAGAACTGGGGTTCATGATGTGAAACTCACAAAGAATCAATAAATAGTTTTTTTTTTTTAAAAAAAGAAGATCTAAGATCCAAACTTTACTGGGCCACATTACTCATAGAATTTATTGTTAAAATCAACCTTTCTCAAGAGTGTTTTCCAATTTTTGGATTTTTTTCCAGTAGAATTTGAACACGTCTATATGATTGTGCCCAGTTCTTATATACAGACTTGCCTACGTTTTCATATATATTCCCAACTTCACCAAACATTAGTTCTATATACATATCCTGTATCTATAGTTAATATTTGTCAGGAAAAGAATGCCACGTAAGAAATACTACAGTAAGTCATGTCAAAATTCTTCCTCATGTTCGCATATTCCAGTTTATAAAAGAAATGTTTGGAGAAAGCCAAAATAAGCCATGTATTCATCCACAAAAATGATGCAATCTGTCTTCCTTGGTAAAAAATCTAGTACTCTGGCCTGTCAGTATGAAAATACATCTGGTCATCATATGTGATATATTTTTAAGCCACTCTGTGGCTGTTCATGGATACTACACATAGCAAAGGCACTTTACAGATATGAAAAATGTCATATTTTTGTACAGTTTGGACTTTTAGACATTCAGAATATAGAAACTGGAATTTTTATTAAAGATAAAGGCTTAAAATTTAAACAATATTAGCTATCTGGTCTAATTCACAAAGTAATAGTTTTTATTTCCTACCATAAATTGTCTTACAGACTTTGTTCTGTCTCTTTCTAAGATACCCCGTTCACACAACAATGCTGAACATAACTCTTAACCACAGAGGCAGGCATTTGTTTACCAAGTGAGCCTGAAAAGTTTCATCCTCCCTTTAGGTTTGTCAAAAAGCAACTGTCCCACTTCAAATAAACTGCCAGGGTTGCATTGCGGTAGCTCCCGTGCTGCAGCACCAGAGAACATGTCTGCTTGAGCTCAGATCTAAACATATAGCTGTCAACACACTGCTCAGGGGGTAGTTGGGGGGATATGGAACATGAGGAATGGACATCCTTATCAATGTACTTTATCACAGACTGACTTCATTCAAAATGTGCGTGATTATTTCTCAGATATTTAAATAAGTAAATATTTTTAAAATTTGTCTTTAATATTCATTTATGGTCTTGATAAAATAGAAAGAAATGGAAATTTTCAATATGTAGCACAATTTTCATGTTTTCAGAAAATGTCAATTTAGAAAGAATGAAATTCTTATTTCCAATTCTTTATTTATACTGCAAATTGGAAAACGAATTCATTGAAGTATTGATAATCATTTAGATCGTGCAGATTTACCAACATTGTTTTCTAAAATCAAAGGTTAGCACACTCAAAAATGTTTATCGATATATACGAGAATTTTATATATGTTCAAAATAACCTGATGAGGAATGAAAGATCCTGCCACAATGCTTCTGTGGGACTATATGTCTCCAGAAGTGATGCCAGAGTCATGTATGACAGAGATAGGAATAGAAAGAAAGTGGGAAGTACAGAGTAACAAAATAAAATTCCCCATGTACCTTCAGCTAGGGTCAGGCATGGTCAATGTCATGCTCTTGGCTAACTTAGTTAAGTGTAACTAAAAGCAGTGTGTGATACAGGGTAATGTTGGCACTCTTATAACAACTGAGAAATACGGGTTGATAAATGTAAGACTTAAACTTATCCAACTGCAAAGTTTAGTGTCTTCAAAGTCATGTGCAGGGTCCAGAACTCATAATTCTTCTGCCTTAACTTTCTGAATATTGGGATGACAAATGTGCATCATTAGCTTGATGGCTTTTATTTTGAATGTCACCATTAAATGGAATTAATTTATTTAGTGTTGAAGTATATTTAATATTTCCAGGTATGCACAGGTGATCAAAATGAGTTCTATGTTTTCCTCTAAAGTCTGAGAGGTCATTGTGTAGCATGAATGCCACTGGAGCTAAGAATGTCCAACAACACTTTGCTAGTTTATTTTATTGATATGAAACTATAGTATGGCATATGAAGAGAGTTATATGACAAGACTGCCTTGTATGGCCTCAGTGGGAGAGTTCTTGTAAAACTTGATGCCTCAGGGAAGAGGGATACTGGTGGGGGTAAGTGAGGTAGGACCATCTCATAGATGTAGGGGAGGGGAGATAGCGTGAAGAACTTGGGTAAGGGGGACCAGGAATGGGGGCAACTTCTGGAATGTAAATAAATAAAATAATTTAATAAAAAGAGGGTAAACAATACAATGAGGTTCTGTTAAGAAGTTAAGTAGCACAACGTCACTCATCCTAATGGCAGGATATCTTAATTCTACTTTTTAAAAAAGAACTAAACAGTATTTCAATGTTAATTAAGTTTGTTGTCATGAAATTATTTTTCATCTATGCAGGAAAAAAAAAGCAAAGCACAAGAATGTGCTTTCTTTTACTGCAAATAAACCACAGAACTTCTCTTTTTGAGAAGCCTTAACATCTCCATCCTCCTCAATAATACTAGTTTTACTGCTAACAGGTGCATTTTTCTTCCTGGTTATTCTAAGAGGCAGGCAGAATAGAACTGCTGCAGGTCTGGTTCTCTGTATTCCTTGACAAATGCTCTCAACTTCATTATTTCTTACATTTAAAAAAACAAAACAAAACAAAACACTTATTCCTAAGTTTCAAGATGTTAAGATTTTCAAGAGTTAACACCTGCCTGTGTCTTTTTTTTCTTTTGATGTGATACTGCAGATGGGTTATTTTTAACTAAAGGAACAAATATCATCAATTAAATGTTAACATTTGGGTCTGGAGAGATGGTGCTGCAGTTAAGAATTCTTTGAAAGGACCTGAGTTTCATTTCCATCATTCTCATGGTGGATTCCAAACCCCCATGTTTCAGATCCAGGGTACCAAACACCTTCTTCTGGAATTAGTGAGCACCTTGAACCCATGTGACACACATACAAACATGTAAGCAAATTATTAAGACACGTATAACAAACACAAGTATTTAAAATATTAATAAAGTATGTGGTTCTCATATGCTATGTGTAGCTTCTCATTAATGTTTATGTGGACAAGTTAACTTGTATTCCAGTAGACTTTAAAACAATTTTAATAGAATAAAAATAACAACATTTACTTTAAGCCAGTGAAATATAGAAAATAATAATCCGTATGTTCAAAAACTAAAGGTATCTTTTCATCAACAAACAATAAGAAGTACTGAAGGAAATGAGAAAAAAGAGAGAGAAAATTTGAATTAAATGGATTGATAACAGAAAATTGATGAAGTAGACATAGAAGAAATGTAAGCTTCTTATCACATCTCCATCTCTGTTTATCTATTTGCACTATAGGAAATATTTTACGTATTTGTTTAATCCATTTTACCCAATACATCACTTAAACATTGGTTGTTACTAACCAATATCATTTTCTTTAAAATGATTTTTAAGATGAGCATGCTTTTCCAGTAGCACATCTCAACTTGACCTTGCCATGGTTTGGTGACTCTGTAGCCACAAAAGATTAGTTTCTACCAAAAACAACAATTTTTGAATTTTCAAAATGGAGGGGAGTGTGTGGTATTTGACATTCTCTGATTCTTTTTTGCCAGCTCTGAAGAACTGGAGATGCAGTGAGACACGTGTATTTAAATCACGTGTGTCTATGGAGGAAGACACATGAGATTAAATAACCATGATACATTTCCAAGTCCTAGAGTAAATATTGATTTTGGGGTGACATGGAACATTACTGTTGTGCATAAGTTCGGAATTGACGCAACTGGTGTTCTTTAAAGTCAACTGTATTGTTTAACTACCAGCTAGAGCTCACTCTTACATTTTTCCAGTTGATAATTGCTCATTTCACACTTCTTATGCCAACTTGAAAGAGACTAATGTCTATAACTTTCTTAAATATGCATCCTAAAAATTTAAATTCATGTATCAACATTAAAAATGTGGTATTATTAAAATTGCCAACCAATTCAAAACATGCTGGTCAACTCCTCAGAAAGACTGCCTAGTAGACTATCACTGAATGTCATGTTGAAAACAAAGCCAATACCTTCCTTACACTCTAATAACCTTGCTCTATTCTATCTTCAGCTAAGTCCAATGTAAGAATACTGAATGTTCCTAAGGATAAGTTCATGACAATTGTGAAAAAAAAAATCTTATGTCAATGAAACAGTTGCTAATACAATTTTTGAAAAGTATTATTAGTTATTCAGTTTATTAATGAAATAAAATATTTCAAATCATAAAAACATGGTTTTACTTCCATCCATTACTGATTTAATATATTCAAAATACTGAATTTTGAAATATGCATATTCTTTTATTTTTGTATAATATAAGATGATTTTGAAATAGGTAAAATACTTAAGTGTTTTCCATAGAGTGAAAATATTTTCTCCATCACTACTGAAGGGATTATTGTAAAATTTATAAGTTATTATCTACTTGAAATTTATTGAGATCATTCCTACATATTTTAAATACACACATTTTAATGATATTAAGTACAAGATATTATTTCAATGTAATATAACTAACTATATCACTTAACATTATGTCTTTGTTATACAAATTATCATTTCAGGGAAATAGTAAGGTTTACATGTTGAAATGGAGATGTTAAATTCAATAAATTGTTAAACAAACCATTGGAATATTACTCAACTGTATGCAATAGTCTTTAGTCTCAGCAGTCTGTCACATGTCCATGAAGAAGACATGGGGGTAAAGTGCCATTCTCAAACATTGCTCTGTTCACTAATTTTGATGATGGTGAAAAAGTCAGTTGAGAAAGCTAACAAAAGGTTATATCTTAAGTCACCATTGAGAAATTACTTTGGATAACTTCTTCCTGGTTGTGTTATACATGTTCAATGAGATCTCTAAAATACATGGAGACTTCAATTCTAATAAATTTGGAATAAAATTAAACCCTTCTATTATTCCACAACCACCTCCGCCACTACCAACAAAATAAAATACCATTCTTTGTTTTATGGAATTATTCCATTGCAACTCCTCCTTTTTGATAAGTCTTTTTAACATCTCTCTACTCAAATGTACCCTATGTACTAACCTACTGTGATGGTTTTCCCTGTATTCATTATTATCAGTAATATTATTTAATCTTTTTTTACAGTCCAGTCATTAACCCCCTCTTGATATGCCCTGTACAATTCCTCATCCCATTCTCCCCAACCCCCATCTCCAAGAGGATGTTCCCCATCCTGCTCCCCCATCCCACCAGATCTCCCTACTCCCTGGGGCCTCAAGTCTCTCCAGGGTTAGGTGCATCTTCTGTCACTGAGGCCAGACCAGGGAGTCCTCTCCTGTCTATGTGTCAGAAGCCTCATATCAGCTACTGTATGCTGCCTGGTTGGTGGCTATGGTATACAGATTCTTAATCTCCTGCTGATCTTAAGGGGTAATGAGAAATGAACTGGAAAGAGATTCTGGGTTTTTTCTATCATGAGATCTGGTTGACTGTGATAACATTGCTTTTTAGCTTTTTGCTTTCCTTCAGTCACATAAAAATATAAATGCAAAAGATGATAGTTTGCAATGTTCAGAACACATATGCAAATGACTTTTAATAGCCTGGAGCACAAAAAATGCATTTCAATGACTAGAACAAAAAAGCTATTAATCACAGAATCAACTGTACCAGACAGGATTCTCATATAGTGCATTTGGTAATTGAGAAATGTTTATCCAAGTAAGTTTATTTGATACTGTCATGAAATAAATGAACTAAAAATTTTAGAACAATGAAAAATTAATACTGTTAAAATTAAAGAAGGACAAAAATAAGAAATATGGTCAACAAAACTAGAAAGACTTAATCACACACATGCTAAATACTGTGGAGTTTTGCGAAGGTAGTCACAAGGAACAGGCAGGAGCAGATAATTTTTGAAAAATATATCTAGAACAGAAACAGAGATCATTTAAGGGACCTAATAACTTTCCATTTATTCATTTAATTTATGTTATATTACATATAAATTACTTATATATATTTTAGTACATGTATATTAGTTTGAAATCTATGCATGGTTAGTGGTTTTCAAACTTTTCTATGTATTTTATGATTTTTTTTTTAGATTCAAGATTTGGTGGCTATTTTTAAAGGTCTACACCAAAATTCATGGTGAAATTTATCTACGTTGTAATATATTAAAATGATAAAAGCCTATATACAAGTTAATTATGTAATCAGAGTTCTGCCATCTTGAATAGAATTTTCCTATTATGAATTAATGAATGGATAGGTCAGATTTGGACTATAAATCCAGCTGGCTTATGTCTCTGGAATGTACCTCTTTTACCGAGGAATCTGCCTTCCCTTAGAACCTGGTAAGTACTACAACTACCTGGTGACCTGAGGTTGCCTAGCTGCATAAAAATGATTCTATGCTGAAGTCTCTTCCCAGAACTTTAAAACAAAAGCCAAACAACAACAATGAAAACAACATTTCTCTGTTATTCTGTTTGTTTGTCTGTCTCTGTCTCTGCCTCTCTCTCTCTCTCTCTCTCTGTCTCTCTCTCTCTCTCTCCCTCTCTCTCTCTCTGTGTGTGTGTGAGTGTGTGTGTGTGTGTCTGCAGCAATTATTAATGAAATAGAAATTATGTATTTGAAAAAGACAAAACAGATTTATGTGGGTTGGTTTGGAGGTTGAAAGGCAAGAGGGGAGTGCTGTATTTTATAATAATCTCAAAACTATAGAAAATAAAACAAGATAGTAGACCTCAATCCCTGTATGTTTTAATGCCTTGTACAGACACAGGAAATTATGGTCCTTTCACCATATATAAAGAGAGAACTTGAGTGGAACATATTGGAGATTTTCAGCTCAGGAGACAACTGCTTTCCAGATGTTTTCCCTAGGCTTTCATATATAGATAGAATTAAAGAAAAGATGATGGTATGTAGAGAAACCCTTCTCAAATGTCAATGTACCTACAACCCACAAGGATTGAAGCACATATGCCAACAGAGTTTTCTGAGTGAGGTCAAGAGCTGAATGCTTCTATCTGCCAGATGAGCAGTCTTTTGTTTCTCTCCTATTCTCACACCAAGCCAGATGGAGCTTTCTAGAGCTGAGCAGTGAACTCAAATAAGTGTTTTCAAGCACCGAAGGGCTCTTTCTTTTTGTTTCATTCCTGTATTAGTCTTGAATACAGAAACTTTGGAGATAAAATATTTTGTAATAAAAACATCAAGATTCTCTGATAAGCTCAAAAAACATTTGCCAGACCACCCATAAACAAGACATACTGAAGGACACATTCAGCGTTAGTCACTTGCAGATATGTCCTGAGACCTATCTCCAAATGATAGGATGATTTTTAAGCTTGTTGAATGATGCTAGGTTTGGCTTAACAAGATTTTCAAATTGGCAGGTTTGATTTTATTCCTCTATTTTGTTTGTTTCATGCTTTGCCTATTATTTCTTCAATACCACATTAAACAGCTCATCATATGTTGCCCTAAATGAACCAGTGGTCCAGTTTAGCCTTCCTGGAATCTATATTCAATTATTACAGATTGGCAGCACAAAATTAAGAATAGTTTCTTTCTTTCACTCTTTCTTTCTCTCTCTCTTTCTTTCTTTCTTTCTTTCTTTCTTTCTTTCTTTCTTTCTTTCTTTCTTTCTTTCTTTCTTTCTTTCATAGAGCATGCTCAGAAGGATATCATCACCTGTGGTTACAAAACAAAACTAAAGCCTTCCTCAAGGTTTAATTGGTTTGTTCTATCCCATGATGAGATAAGTCCAGAGCAAACAAAGTCAAATGACTGTAGAGTAATGTCTTGACATCTAAAAAAAATACTTCTATCAATAGAACAGCGTAACAAAGTCGTTAGTGGAGAATACTGGAGGTTGCCTAGTGTCTTCCTACATAATACGTTTCCATTCCCTTTATATGCTGCTGGGAACTAAATTCCCTAATGAGTATAAATTTATATCAGCTGTCTTAAAAACATAAGGGATTTTAAAATCTTCCAGTTAATAGGTTATGATGATCTTTGTATAATGAAAAGGAAAAAGATTTAAATGATTTCCACATGGAGAGTTATCCATCTCCCTGCAAATCACGTATCTAGAGACCTATTTTTCAGTTTGTCTAAATTTAATTTTGTATCATTCCTATATATTCTCAAAGAATTCACTTACAACTATAAAGTAGAATACATACAACTATTTT